>NC_142030.1:16665266-17032766 GCF_982192425.1 Myodes glareolus | reverse complement strand
TTTGATTCCTGAGATTCCTGGGTAGAGTTCTCTGTTGTGACTTTATTCTTGTTCTCTCCGCCTCTCTTTTCCTTTCTGTTTACTTATTTATTTTTATTTTATGTGCACTGGTGTTTGGCCATGGGTGTCGGGTCCTCTGGAACTGGAATTATAGACAGTTGTGAGCTGCCATGTGGGGTGCTGGGAATTGAACCCGGGTCCTCTGGAAGAGTAGTCAGTGCTCTTAACCACTGAACCATCTCTCCAGCCCCTCCTTTCCTCTTTCTTTTATGACGGTCTCAATATTCTGCCCAGATTGGTTGCAAAGTCCTGGGCTCATGCTAGTCTGCTGCCTCAGCCTCCCAAGTATCTGGGATCAGAGGCACGCGTCCCGCTGCCTGACTCTCTATATATGAAGAAAACAAAGACCAGGGAGTCTTTCTCCTCTGTAAAGTCCAAGAAGAAAATGACATTTCCTTCTGGCAGATTCTTCATCTTCTCCTTTAGAAAAATTCTTTGGTGTGTACATACATATATGGAGTGCACAAGGAGGTCAGAAGACAACTTGCAGGACTCAGTTTTCCTTCCACTGTGAGGGTTGTACGGCTCATACTCAGGTCCTCTGGCTTGGTGACAAGAACCTTGATTTTCCTCACCGTCTTGCCAGCTCCGAGAGTCTTTATCTTCTCATGAAGTGAGAAAAGAAGGCTCAAGAGATAAAACGCCAGCCCAGGCAGCACCAGACAGCCCAGACACAGTGCTAAATACAAAGGAGAGGCAGCGTGGATCCTGGCAGCACCAGTGTTCCGTGCACAACACCTGCTCTGTTGGCAGCCGGGAAAGAGAGACCCAGAATAGCACAGGCCCACCCACTCACAAAAACATAGGAACTCCCTTGCCTGTAAGGCAAGGACAGGAGACTCAGGAGACAGGCTTAGGGAAGCTTGTTTAGAACATGTACCCAAGACCATGAAAAAGGTCTTGTGTTTGCTCTACAATAGGAAGAGGATAAAAGCCAATTCTCTTTGCAGAGAGAGCAAGATTTACGCAGAGCTTTGGAAGTGGCTGTGTACACTTCCAGCCGCCTTATTCACATGGATTGGACAAGTGACTGAGGGTCTAAGCACAATCGAAGGGCAGAGGGAAGCACCCTTGGCACCTAAGCACCTTAGCCACCAGCGACGGGCTTGCCAAGGGACACCCTACAGCCAGTGTAGCTCTCGGGATTCCGGGCAAACAGGAAGATGGTAGCACTGAAGGTGGAATCGGAGCACCATAAACCAGCAAGCAGGGAGCCTATGCTTAAGAAAGCCAGGGGCTGAGGTAAAACCTGAGCTGTGAGAACCGCGTTATCAATGACCTTGAATGATTCTCCTGAGCGCTCTCCAAGAGTAGGTCCAAAATAGTTCCTTCAACCTTGGCTGGCCTGGAACTTGCTGTGTAGACCTGGCTGACCTTAAAGCCAAAGAGACCTGTTGGTCTCTGCTTCCTGAGTGCTGCAACCAGTGTGTCCCTATGTCTGGGCTTCATGGAATGTTCTTAAGAAAAAACACCCATCAGTCTGGAATGGTAGTGCACATCCATAACCCCAGCACCTGGGAGGTACAGGCAGAAAGATCAGGAGTTCAGAGTCAGCCTCTGCTACATAGTGAGTTTAAGATTACCTTAGGCTCCATCAAATCCTATCAAAAGGAAGGAAGGGTGTTGGGGAATATTATTTTTTTTCATGTGTGTGACTTTTGTTTACGCTGCAGTCATTTAACTCTGTGAAATTGTGTTACTGTGCCTGTCTAAAACGCCTGAGGGTCCTAATAAAGAGCTGAATGGCCAGCCGGGCAGTGGTGGCGCGCGCCTTTAATCCCAGCACTCTGGAGGTAGAGGCAGGCGGGTCTCTGTGAGTTTGAGGCTCAGCCTGGTCTACAAGAGCTAGTTCCAGGACTGGTTCCAAAGCTACAGAGAAACTCTATCTCTAAAAAGGAAAGCAAAAAACAAAAAAACAAACAAAAAAAACCTGAATGGCCAATAATGAGGCAGGAGCAAGGATAGGCGGGGCTAGCAGGCAGAGAGTATAAAAGGAGAACAGAGGAGGACATCAGGGGCAGCCACACAGCTAATCACAAAGTAAGAAGGAAAGAGGTACACAGAAATAAAGGAAGATAAAAGCCCAGAGGTAAAAGGTAGTCAGGATAGTTTAAGAAAAGCTGGCAAGAAACAAACCACACTAAGGCTGGGCATTCCTAGCTAAGACTAAGCCTCCGTGTGTAATTTATTTTGGAGATAGGTGGTGGCCCCCCCCCCATAAAGCCAAAAGGGTAAAACATCACACAACAGGGCAGGGGATGAGTGGAGGAGAAAGAGAGGAAGGAGGGAGAGTAAGGGGGGAAGGAAGAAAGGAAAGAAGTTACCTATACCTATGGTCATAGAAGTTTGAGAATGTTAACTTCAGTTAACCCTCTCGGCAATGAATGGAGCTCTTAAGAAAGAAGAAATGAAAAAAAAATAATATAGTGATATTTTGATTATTTTTTAATAAATAAAGCTTGCCTGAAGATCAAGGGTAAAACCAAACCATTCCAGGCCAGGCAGTGGTGTCCTACATCTTCACTCTCAGAATTTGGGAGACAGAGGCAGATGGAGTTGTATGAGTTCAAGGCCACCCTGGGCTACACAAAATCAATGTAGAAACAGATCCAGGTGGTGGTAGTGGCTCACACTTTTAATCCCAGCACTAGGGAGTCACACTTTTAATCCCAGCACTAAAGAGGAATGTAAGACGTGAGGAGACAGAGGCTCAGGGCTCAGTCTGCAGTTGCCCAATCTTGGTGAGAGGTTAAGACTTCTCTAGTAACTTTTTTTTGTTTGTTTTTCTTCAAGACAGGATTTCTCTGTGGCTTGAATGCCTGTCTTGGAACTAGCTCTTGTAGACCAGGCTGGCCTCGAACTCACAGAGATCCACCTGCCTCTGCTTCCCAAGTGCTGGGATTAAAGGCATGCACCACCACCACCCAGCTTTTTAGTTTTTCGACACAGGGTTTCTCTGTAGCTTTGGAGCCTATCCTGGAACTAGCTCTTGTAGCCCAGGCTGGCCTCAAACTCACGGAGAGTCGCCTGCCTCTGCCTCCTGAGTGCTGGGATTAAAGGCGTGAGCCACCACTGCCCGGCTCTGTTCTGCTTTTCTGATCTTCAGCTTGAACTCTAATATCTGTCTCTGGGTTTTTATTATATGTGTTATAAAACCTGAAGAATTTATCAGCTAATGTTCAAAGAATTAGTTCTCCTTGGAGCAGATCGGCCTGGACTTCGATCTTGATTCTGTCCTTCAGTCATGACACAGACTCCAGACTTTTGTTGTGAAAGATTTGGTTCCAGTTAGAAAAGTTAGGTTATAAATATTAGAGGTGATATATCAATTCTTTTTGTATTTATTAACTTACGTACTTATTTATTTTTGAGACCAGGTCTCACTATGTATCCCTGACTGATTTCAAACTCAGAGATCCACCTGCCTCTGCCTCCCAGGTACTGAGATTAAAGATGTGCGCCACCATACCCAGCAGATGTGAATTTTTTTTCTAATGATGCTAGAGATGGAAGCCGGGGTTTTGAGCATATTAGGCAACTGCTTCCTAGCGTTCCTAGCCTCCACTCACTGTGGAAACCATTTCCTGAAGTGACCATCAAAAGTTGCTTGGAGCTACCAGGTGTCCATTAAGTACAAAAAGGCTTGGCCTGAAAGGGGCACCCAAACTTGAGAGAGTCTCAAAACTGCTTATGTATAGCTATTTACTTCTGACAAGTATTTGCGTGCCTAAAATTTTAGTGAATTTATGTGAAAAATTCAGTTAGGTGTGGTGACACATGCTTGTGATTCTGGCACTTAGGAGGAGAAGGCAGAGGGATCAAGAGTTTGAGGCCATCTGGGTGGTGGCTCATATCTTTAATCCCAGAACTTGAGAAGCAGGGCCAGGTGGATCACTGAGTTTGAGGCCAATCTGGTCTAGTGAGTTCCTGTACAGCCAGGGCTACACAGAAAGACCCTGTCTCAAAACAAAACAAACAAAACCCAAAAGAATTTGAGGCCAGCCTAAGTCACAGGAGACCCTGTTTTAAAAAAAAAAAACTCCCTAAAACAATCAAATATATAAACAAATAAGCAAACAAACAAACAAACAAAAGACACCCATACAAAAAAACTATTGTTGGGCTGAGAATGTGGCTCAGCCAGGACTACCTGGCTGATCTAGATCCAGTCTCCAAAATGACAAAAAGATTCTCAACATCATTAGTCAGGGAAATGCAAATCAAAAGCACCATGTGATATCCACTGCACACCCACTGGGATGACTAGAATTAAAGGGGATAGGGTAAAAATAAGGAGCATTGGCAAGGACATGGGGTAATCAGAACCCGTGTGCTTGTGGGAACGCAAAATGATGCAGCTGCTGTGGAAACAGCTTCAGAAGCTGAACCTTAAGTTGCCATATGGTGCAGGGAGTCAACCAGAGGAGGTCTTGAGTCAAAGCATACACAAAAACTCCTGCACAAATGTTCATAGCCTCTATATTCAAAGAAAGCTTTGTTTGTTGCTTTTCTTGTCATGGTTGACAAACTACCTGACCGAAGCCACTTAAGGGAGGAGGGTTTTATTTTGGCTCACAGCTTCAACACACCGTAGTAGGATAGGCATGGTGTAGTTCATGGCAATCAGAGCGTTGTGGAACGTGCGTCCCATACCCTGTTGGATCAGGAACCAGAGGAGCCCAAACAGCCTCAAAGGTGTATATTATAACGTCCAGGGCCTAGCCTCAGCGACCCACCTCTACCAGGTAGAGGTTCTGGTTTCACTTTGTGCTGTGGCAAAATGCAACAGGGGGACAGTTACCACTCCAAGTTACAATCCATCATTTAAGGGCAGTCAAGAGCAAAGAGAGTATGAATGCATGAATCCTTGCTCGTTTTATCTTTACACTCAGCTTGCCTTCTCATACAGTCCAGGGCCCCGAACCAGGAAATGGTGCCACCCACAAGGGGCAGTTACCACTTGTATCAACTAACGACCATGACAATGTAGTTAGAAGTTTCTGCCCTGCATGGTGCTCCCAAGTAACTGCACAGAAGCTTAATATTAATTATAAATGTTCAGCCAATAGCTCAGGTTTATTACTTGTAACATGAGGGCCGGCTTGTTGGGGTTTCTATCCCGCCCGGTACCCCACAACCAGCAAGCCACAAGAAAATCACTCACAAGACTCCATAAGATTATAAACTGATTGGCTCATTAGGTCAGGCTACTTATTGGTTCTTATAACATATGTTACCCCATTATCCTTATCTATCTTAGCCACATGGCTTCGTACCTTTCTCAGCTGGGCAAGTTACATGCTGCCTCTTTGGTGGTCTGCACAGGAGTGGCGGAGAGCTTCTTGTGTCCCAGAATACTCCCAGTCTCTTTGCTCCACCCCTACTTCCACTTTAAATGGGTAAGAAGCCCAGCTCGCTGGCGTGGAGCCGGGCCAGAACACAGTTTTATCCGGTAAAGCGAATGATTAGAGGTCTTGGGGACGAAACGTTCTCAACCTATTCTCAAACTTTAAATGGGTATTTTCTTTTGTTTAAAAAAAAAAGAGGGAAATGGTGCGGGAGAATTATCTATATTCTGTCAATCATGTATTTTAATAAAACGCTGATTGGCCAGGCAGGAAGTATAGGTGGGTCAGCCAGACAGGAAGTGGAGGCAGGGCAATGAGAATAGGAGAAGGCTAGGGAGGAGGAAACTTCCTCAGCCACTCCTGCGCAGACCATCGAAGAGGCAGCATGTAACCTGCCCAGTTGAAAAAGGTACCAAGCCATATGGCTAACGTAGATAAGGATAATGGGGTAATATGTGTTATAAGAACTAATAAGTAACCTGACCTAATGGGCCAATCAGCTTTATAATCTTATGGAGTCCTGTGTGTCATTTTCCTTGGGGTATGCCGGCTGTGGGGTACCGGGTGGGATGGAAACCCCAAGAAGCCGGCCCCCTCATGTTACAATTACTAACTCTTATATTTAAATTAATCCATATTTCTTACCTATGCTTTGCCACGTGGCTTCGTACCTTTTCTCCTGTCCATTTCGCTTCTCTATGTCTGCTTACAACTCCCCAGACTCTGCCCTTCTTCTTCCCAGCATTCTCAGTTTGGCTCTACTGCCTAACCTTATCCTGTTCAGCTATTGGCGAGTCAGCTTCTTTATTAAACCAATCACAGCAACATATATTCACACAGTGTAAAGGAATATTTTACATGACAACCTCCCACAGATCAACCTGATCTAGATAATTCTTCCTCTGAGGCTTCCTTCTCAGATAATTTTTGACTATGGCAAGTTGATATTTAAAACTAACCAGCACAGTAGGCCACATGTCCCAAAGGCTTCATCTCCCAAACAACATCACAGCTGAGGACCAAGTGTTCAAACACATGAGCCAGCAGAAGACACTTCAAACAAAACCATAACATAGCCAGTCATCACAATACTAATATTATGTCTGAATCAGGAGCTGTTCATGGAGAATAAGATTGTTTGCTCTTCCACCCTTCCAGGCACCCATTCATATGGGAAAACACGACTGAGCTGCAATGACATAGGATGCACACACACGGCATCTTTCTGAAACTTGGGAAATGCCTAGGCAGATTGTTGGTGTCTCAATTAGGGTTTTTGTTGCTGAAATAAAAGACCATGATCAAAAAGCAAGTTGGGAGGAAAGGGTTTATTTGGCTTATACTTCCACATTGCTGTTCATCACTGAAGAAAGTCAGGACAGAAACTCAAACACGACAGGATCCTGGAGGCAGGACAGAAACTCAAACACGGCAGGATGTAGAGGCCATGGAGAAGTGCTGTTTACTGACTTTCTCCCCATGATTTGTTGCTGTGGAATATTTGTTTAACTATGTAAATGTGTGTTGTATTTGTGTTAATTAAATAAAATTAACTTGGGCTAGAGAGGCAGGATTAGCAACTAGTAGTTTGTGTCAAGCTGACACACAAAACCAGCCAGTTGGAATATATAGTATAGAAGAACTAGATAGTATAGAAAGAGAGAAGAATCATGGCAGTAACATCTGTGTGAAATCAAAACCAGGCCCAGGTAGGAAGACTTTCAAAGTCAACTGGGAGTTCTGTGGGTGTGGCTCAGTGGTAGAGCTACCTGCCCACCATGTGTTGGCCTGGGTTTCATGCCTAGCACATAAAAGAGCAGAGGGAAAGGAAAGAGCTGAATATGGGAGAAAGAGGGGGAGAGGAGTTGGCACCAGCCTCATAGCCTACTGGGTTCTCAACTTCTTCAGTATGAAGATGAACATTGTTAGATTATGTAGGCTGTATCTGTGATTCTATGTGATAACCCCCCTTTCATCTAGATTCATTCTATTGGTTCTCTTCATTAGAGAATCCTGACTAATGTAGTAGGTGACCTCTGCCCACAAAATGCAGAGATATACATTTCAAACGGAGTATAATACTGTGGGTAAGCAACACGTCCGAAGGAACTCCACAACCTGCGACTTGCTGCTTTGAGCATGCACAGCAGTAACACGCATGCCAAGAGAAAGGCGCATCCCTGCTTCATCACGTAGCAATTGCTCTCTATTCCAGTAGTTCTGGCGGATTTGCTTGCTCGCATTGTAAGCAGGTTGCTTTTGTCTCCCCATTCCTGCATTTGTTGTATGAGGATGCCGATAGGACTGAAATTGCCGATGTTATCAAAGTCACTGTTTGCAGAATACTAGGAGAGCAGGACTGATGCATGGGGAACAGTTGACAAGTCTTGCCTTCTGCTATTCTTATCATTAATGTACATGCCAACTGACAATTGGAGTCTTTCAAGAACATTCAGAGCTTTCAGTAACATACTGTTTTAATGCACATACTCTTCTGGTGGCGATTGAACCCAAGGCCCCATGAGCACACGCTAGGCAAACATCATACCACCAAGCTACATTCTACCTCCAGTAATACAATGTTATTTTCAGAACTCTCATGTGATGATAGATTATTGTTCCTGATCACTGCCTAACTCTTTGGGAAGCAAGAGTACTTGGGATATTCCAAAGAGTTAGATTTTTTATATTCAGAAGGTGAGGCAAGAGGATTGTCACAAGTTCGAGGACAACCTGGGATACATAATGTCTTGTTTTTCTGTTGTTGTGTGGTAGTTTGAATGTAATTGGCCCCCCGTAATCCCATAATTTCATAGGGAGTGGTACTATAAGGAGGTGTGGCTTTGTTGGAATAGGTATGACCTTGTTGGAGGAAGTGTGTCACTATGAGGGCGGGTTTTGAGGTTTCATATACTCAGGAGACCACCCAGTATGTCAATCAACTTCCTGTTGCCTGCAAGATGTACAACACTTGGCTATTTCTCTAGCATCATGCCTGTCTGCATGCCGCCATGCTCCTGCCAGATGGTAGAATTCATTAGTAATTAACGTAGGCTCTGCCCCCATAGAAGGAGGCCCAACGAATGAGGCCCGAGCGTCATGTTTGGGTACTCTGGGTCTCTGTTCCTTCCTTAGTAAATGGAGGGTGTTGGAGTCCGAGATTTCCTCTGGCTCCATCTCCAAAAACTGACATTTTACATAAGAAAGAACCTAATGCGGATGTGTGCTAATGCACAGGACAGTATCGCAGGCTCTCATTCAAAGTCGTGAAGAATTGCTGGTTAATTATCAGCATAGAACAATGCTGTGGACTGGTATATGTTCAGGTTAATTTCTTCTGAGACTGATTCAGCATGAAAAGTATCTACATATGCATAATTAAAAGTAAATAATAATAATAATTGTTACTATTTTTATTATTAGAGATGGTCAAATTATGTAGCCATGGCAGTCCTGGAACTCGCTCTGTAGACCAGAATAGCTTCAAACTCAGGATCCACTTGTGTGCTGAGACTAAAGGCAGGCACCACCAACTTGCTCGATCCTCCTGCTGCAGTGTCCTTGATGCTGTAATTATAGATGTGGACCAACATGCTCGGCAAAAACAAATCATATTAAGGGAAATAAAGCAAATTATTATAGATAGATTCTTTTCTTTCCTTCCTTTCTTTTTCCAGTGACTCTGGGCATGAAACCCGTAACTTCAAACCTGCCAGGCAAGCACTCTATCACTGGGTTAAGTCCCCAACCCTGGTTATTCTTTTTCTTCTGAGACAAGATCCAAAGTGCGTAGCCTGGCCTTGTGACTTGCCATCCTGTTGCTTCAACCTCCCAAGGAGTTAAGACTGTAGGCCTGTGCCACTCGGTTCAGCCTGGGCTTTTTTTTTTTTTTTTTTGAGACAGGGTGAGTCACTGAGGATGACCTTGACCTTCTGATCCTCCTGCCACCTCCACTTCCTCCAGCTAGGGCTTACAAACACACACAGGACTGTCGTGGCTTTGTTTTGGAACTTGAGTACGATAAATTAACTCCCTGCGCTGGGGAGTACAGTTCATTGACAGTTTACCAACTGCGCACGAGGCTCTGAGATCCACAAGGGTGTCGGGCTGGGATGGGGAAAAGGAAAAAAGATGAAAGGTGGCTGACTCATTGTGAATAAGGATGGTACACAGGTTAAAGGAAGCTGTGTTTCCCCATCCTAGTCCTTAGTTCTTGGTTGTTTTGTAGAAAAATCTTAGTCTTTAAGCTAACTTAAAGTTCTTTACGCAGCTGACGCAGTCTTTGAACTGTTGCCCCTACTGCCTCTCTGCCCCCGCAAGGGCTGGGTTTATAGACTTATATCCCATCCCTGTCTACATTGCTTTTCTAGGGAAGCAGGACAACTTTGCTATTTTCTAGTGGGCCTCCCCTCCAACCCCCACAACACAGCTGGGATCTTAACGTCGTCTTCACGGTGTTGCTCTGTAATTTCTCACCTTGCTGTTTGTGTCTAACAAGAACGTCTAACAAGAACGAAGTTGACTCATAAACCTTTCTCTGTTCAGAGAATAATCTCTGAGCACTTCTTGTAACTGTACCATTGGCATCAAAGAAGGAGAGGGTGGCTCTCAGCATCCTCATTGCACCAGAGAAAGTGAAGTGGAATTGTATCCAGCACACTGTCAAGATAGGGACAGTATGTAATGGACAATTTAGATGCATTCATTTAAGATGTTTTACGGGTAGGAGGGTGTGGGGGGGGTTGCCCTCATCTGTATGTGTGCATGTAGAAGCTAGGCGGCTTCCTCTGGCTTTTCCATCTTTCTTTCTTTAAAATAAGTTCTCACTGTGTGGCTCTGGTTAGTTTGGAACTCACTATGTAGGCCAGCCTGGTCTTGAACCCAGAGATCTACTGCCCCTGCCTTCTGAGTGCTGGGATTAAAAATGAATAAAGCCACAGCTGGTTCCATCTTAATTTTTGCAATGGGACTCTAGCTAAAGCCGAAGTGCACTGTTAGGCTGGCTGGCCGGCCGGCCCCAAGGAGCCTACTCCCCGGCATGGTTACAGACATGCCTGGCTTTAACATGGGTGCTAGAGATCCGAACTCAGTCCTCATGCTTGAACAGCTGACCATCTCTCCAGCCCCAAAATTAAATAAAAATTTTTGTATGGGGGAACATCTTAGCAACAGTTGCTTATAAACTAAAACTTGAAATTTCGAGAATCGTATTAGTTTGAAGCAGAGCCTGAGTAATACCCCACTGTGGTCGTCAAAACAAGCTTTTCTGTTTGTTTTTTTGGAGACAGGGTTTCTCTGTGTAGCCTTGGCTGTTCTGAAACTCACTCTGTAGACCAGGCTGGTCTTGAACTCACAGAGATCCAGCTGCCTCTGTCTCCCAAGTGCTGGGATTAAAGGCATGCGCAACCACCATCTGTTGTCAAAACGGGTTTTGAAAAACAAGATAATGGGCCTTTTGAAGTCATTAATATCTTGCCCATAAGTACCACTAACAGCAGCACACGCAGGTTACCTTCTAAAAGAGAGCTGCAGGGGTGCCACAGGGGTGCAGCCACATATAGAGAAATAATTGCGGATACAGCTTAACAAAAGGAATTCTCTTTTCACTTCATCCTGTCTGTTCTTTGCTTAGAGACTGCAACATAGAAACCATTCCCAGGAGGTTAGGTTCCACAGGGCTGGGTAAAGTAGTGTATGTAAGGACAATTGTTCACAGCTAGCCTCTTGTATTTGGATGTCCCACGCCCCCATGAGCTCATGCTTACTGGATACACATGGTTCTCTTTGCTTTGCTGGTCTGGTAGTCTGTGCCTCCCCCCACTCCCGAGCATGCCTATGTTCAAAAGATTTATTGAACGCAGGGATCATTTATTTACCCACACTTCCCAGCTCTGCCCCTCACTTGGGACTTAAAGTTAGACACTGCTGTTTGTACTTTGTTGGGGAAGCTTTTGGTGGCAGTATCAGTGACCACTGGTTGGTATTAAATGTCAGGTCTCGAATAATTATTCTCCTCCAAGCTGAAGGTAGACCAGGAGACTGATCTGTCACCTTTCATCCGGCACAACCAAGTGCCCCTTTGGATTTATCTCATAAAGCTGAGAAATCCGAGACTGTTCCCAGGGTCTCCCACACCACCTCCCTAAAAGAGAAAACAGAAGGGAGCCAATCCAGGGGACTCCAGAACTTTGCAGTCATCTCATCACTCAGAGGGAACAGCAGCTTCTGTATTTCCATGAGAATGGCAAAGGCCAGAATACCGGGTTGATCCATCTTTTCGTAACAATTTGTCAGGTTGTGTTAGAAATCGGAAGTGCAGAAAACGATGTGAATTCTATACTTTGGGAACAAATAATGGTTTTTTTCCCTAAAATTATGTTTAAAGCATCATTTGGTTACTCCTTTCATGCGCTGAAAAACAAAACAAGAAAATGAAAGAACCCACCATACTTTGAAATCTTCCTCAGGGCTGGTAACTCAGATGGCAAAGATGCTTGTAATCAAGCCTGAGTTCAGTCCCTAGGAGATTGAAGAAGGAGAGAAGGGACTCAAAAGTTTTCTCTGACCTCCATACTGCTGCTGTGGCTTGCACTCTTTTTTCCCCAATATTCGCGCGTGCGTGTATGTGTGTATGTGTGTGTGTGTGTGTGCGCGCGCGTGTATATGTGTGTGTGTGTGTGCGCGCTTGCTTGCTTGCTTGCTTGCTTGCTTGCTTGCTTGCTTGCTTGCACTAGTATTCTTAAGTAGAGTATCAATACTGAGCAACTCCAAAATGCTCAGTATGTTAGGTAGGCCCTGTGTGCCGGGCGTGTAATCTCTGAGATGGGCATTTAGGAGTGTATGTAATTATCTGTTAAAGTGCTATGAGGATCTGTGTGCCCCTTTATGGGGACACGGAACTGTATCCTGGAGGGAAGACAGGAGCAAGCCTAGGAGGCCTAGGCGGTCAGGGATAGGACTATAAATATCCCCGAGCCCCAGGGAATCGTGAGGCAGGCGGGTGCGCACCTTGCACTTCCTGGGAACCGCGAGCCCAGGGCGGCAGGCGGGGCCAGGCACCAGCCCACTTGACAACTGTGTCGGGCCCAGCATGCGGCTGCTCCGGGCGCGCGTCCACACCGCGTCACGTGCGCGCGGGGGCCTGGCACAGCCACCCCCTCCCTTCTCGCCTCACGGGAGGGACTCGTGACGCCTGCTTCCGGGACAGACGCTTGCCGCCTTGGAAAGCCAGGTCATGCGCAGAAGACAGGTTCACCTTCCAGATGAGGATAGAAAAAGAGCTACACCCATCCGGGGCTGAGGGTATAGCTACCTCAGGGATCCCCGGCAGCACAGTGGATGGATGAATAAAGGAAAAGAAAAATAAGTGTCAGGAACTGTGAGTGAGACAAAAGACCAATTAATACAGGACTTTGGGAGCCAGGTGGTGGTGATGCACACCTTTAATCCCAGCACTCGGGAGTCAGAGGCAGGAGGATCTCTGTGAGTCTACAAGAGCTAATTCCAGGACAGGCTCCAAAGTCACAGAGAGAAAAACCTTGTCTCGAAAAATAAAAAAATAAAAAAAATAAAAAAAAAGGAGGAGGAGGAGAAGAAAGTACAGAGGCCTGGGGGCTGTGTAGCTCAATGATAGAGGGCTTGCCTAAGCAGGTTGTGCTATGAAGGACAGGATGAAAGGTGTGGAAGGGAGGTAACCCTGGCACGTCGCAAGATCCACAGCCCACTCTGCACTGCAGATGCTGTTTCTTACACAGAGGGCTTTTCACTCTTCCTTCTCGATTTAGCAAAGTGAGGGTGAAAGCTTGGGTTTACTTAGTGGAATCCTGTGCCATACTCACCATTAAGAAGAGACTAGTTTGAGAATTGCCTGGGGTTTTTGTTTTGTTTTTTTGTTTTGGTTTGGTTTTTCAAGACACGGTTTCAGGGTTTCTCTGTAGTCTTGGAGCCTGTACTGGCACTCACTCTGTAAACCAGGCTGGCCTCGAACTCACAGAGATCCACCTGCCTCTGCCTCCCAAGTGCTGAGATTAAAGGTGTGTGTGCCACCACTGCCCTATTGGTTTTTAATGACTTTTTTTTAAAAAAAAAATTCAATCTTTGAGGGAGCAGTACAAACTACTTCGAAGCTGGTACTTCTACAAGGAAGCTTAGATTCTGAGTTTAGGTTTAAAGTTTTTGTTCCATTTTCTTATGGGGCGTGGGAGCACCTGTGGAAGTCAGCGGACAGCGTGCAGAAGTCTGCTCACTCTTCCCATCACTCGTGTCTCAGGAATTGAACTCAGATTGTCTTTCTTGGTGGCGGGCGCTTTTCCTGGCTGAGCCGTCCCCGGGCTCGGGATTCTGATTTAATAGTTCAGCCACTTCACAGGCTGCAGACTTCCTAAAACAACGAAGGAAGTGGCTGTATTATCTGCCCTCCTGTGGTACCAAGATGATCAGTGGGTTCAGGTGCTGCCCACCTATATAGTTCTTTTTTTAAAAAATTATGTTTTATTCATTTTACATTCCAACTGCAGTTCTCCCCCACCCGCCACCCCTGTATGGTTCTTTATGAGGTCATCCGTCAGCTTCTCACCCATGGATATAGCAGTCATTGACAGTCATTGCTTAGGAATTTTATTTCATTAGGTGTTGAACGGCAAAACAGTAGGTTTATCCTTCCTTCTTTAATGAGCAGGATCTTTCCCTGTCAGTTTTTGGTTACTCTGAGTTACAGAGCATCCAGGACACATCAAAGAGATGCTCTCCTCTTTATTTTTGGAATCAAGAGTTGCACCCCCAGCGTTCTCCCAAGGTGACCAAAGAACTTATTTCCAAAGGCTTATGAGAATCATCGTGCTTGATGTGCCTCAGGAGGCCGCAGTTGGTATTTTGTTCCTTCATTTGAGACTCGGGATGCTCCTCGCCCCCCACATGCACACATGTATACACACATATACACTAAATAAATAAGTAAAATGTAATAAAAAACTAACGTGAAAGATCAAGGAAATCTGACAACCTTGTCAATGATATTAAACAACCACAATCTTTTTCTATAGATGTTAATATGATGTGATAATATTTTAAAAAATATTCCTGGAGCTGAGAGATGGCTCAGCTGTTTAGAGCACGGGCTGCTCTTCCAAAGAACCCAGTTTCAGCACCCACATGGCAGTTCACAACCATCTGTCACTCCAGTTCTAGGGGATCCAACACCCTCCTCTGACCCCTGAGGGCACCAGACACAAATGTGGTGCACACCATACAGTCAGGGCAATCATTCGCAAAATAAAGACATCAAAAAAATAAAGAAATACCCAGACGGTGGTAGCACATGCCTTTAATTCCAGCACTTGGGAGGCAGAGGCCGGTGGATCTCTGTGAATTTGAGGCCAGCCTGATCTACAGAGTGAGTTCCAGGACAGAATCCAAAGTTACACAGAGAAACCCAGTCTTTAAAAACAAAAACTAAAACAAAACAAAACAAAAAAAACCTCAAGAGGTTAGGGTGTGTAGCTCAGCAGGAGCTGTCATGCTGTATCGGACCTCCAGTGATACACATGCAGGCAAGGTGTTTTATTTTGTGTGTTAAAGGACAGAATGTGGAATGTAGCCCAGGATATCCTTGAACTCCTAATTCTGGGAATTACTGGCATGTTCCACTCTACCAGGCCTAGACATTTCTGATAAGTTAAAGATAAAAGCTGAAATATCATAGATGATGAAATTATATCTGAGTTCTTTTCAAAATAACCTAGTTAGGGTGGGAGCAGAAAGCAGGTACCACGTGGCGGAATCCCAGCTGCTTCAAATGACAGTGATTGAACCCGAATGACAAGCCCGGGAAGGGAGGCACTAGGATCATTTCTCTGATTTTATATTGCTTGAAAATTGCAAAAGAGTATAACATTGATTTTAAAGTGCAGAACGCCTTAGAAGGAAGCCAGAGAGGAACTGACTGTGGCAGAACTACACCGAGTCCATAAATATCGTCTTGCCTAATTCAGAAGTGTGTTAGCCACCTGCCAGCTGCAGCAGCAGAGTGAGGGGAAGAGCCCCGTGACTGAGCAAACGGCACAGTCTGATTTCACATTGTTGGGCTCATCACAGCCTGTGCTGGGGCTGTGCACCCAGTCAGCACACTTTATTCTTTCAGTAGCCTGTGGAATTGGGGGTGTCGTTAGGACACCCGCTTTACAATTGGGAGACCTGAGGCCTCATTTGATAAACAGCAGAATTATGGTTCTGGAGTCCATATGCTTTTTCTTTCTTTGCTCAGTGTGTGTGTGTGTGTGTGTGTGTGTGTGTGCGCGCGCGCGCGCGTGTGTACGCACGCGTGCGTGTGCATGTGTATGTGAGGGCTTGAGCACATGTGTATGCATGCACACACGCATGCTCAAGTATACTGAGGCTCAAACCCAGGACCTCCCAGAATCTAGACAAGTGTTCTACTGTTGAGCTCCAGCCCCACCCACAGAATTTCTATTTCTTATTATTATTTTTGTTTTTCAAGACAGGATTTCTCTGTGTAACAGCCCTAGCTGTTCTGGAACTAGCTCTGTAGACCAGGCTGGCCTTGAACTCACAGAGATCTGCCTACCTCTGCCTCCTGAGTGCTGGAATTAAAGGCGTGCGCCACCGCTGCCTGGTCCAGAATTTCTGTTCTTGATAGCAGCAACATAAACATCTCTTAACAGATGACAGAACTGTCTGCCTGTTTGCCTGTTCACTTAATGTTTATCACAGGTATCCTGTGAGGAAGGTACTCCCATGAGTCCCATCTCACAGGTGGGAACATTGAGATATGAAATGACTTCACCATGATATAGTCAGCACATTGCAAAGTCAGACTTCAAAGGGCAGGACATGGTGGGGGGGGCGACCGAAGGCATGGAGAGATGACTCAGCCGTTAAGGGTACTTGCTGCTCTTGCAGAGAACCAGGGTTTGGTTTTTTGTGCCCACATTAAGAAGCTCACAATTGCCTGTAATTCCAGTTCCAGGGGATCTAATGCCCTTGTTTAGCCTCCCAGGGCACCCACACACGTTTGTGAATACATACACGTAGGTTCTCATACGTAGAATTTAAAAAGTGTTTTTTCAAAAAGGGAAGTTGGCTTGGACTCCATTCTATTGGCCACTCAGCCACACTGACAACTGTCTACATGGCTCCATCCTCGTGTGTGTGTGTGTGTGTGTGTGTGTGTGTGTGTGTGTGTAATTGGTGCTGGGGATAGACCCAGAGTCTTGTGCATGCTAAGCAGGTACTCAAACTCCGAGCCTCACCCTGGCTCTGCTGAGTTTGTGTTGAGCATCTGAAAGAGACAGTATCTGTTGATGTCTGGGGTGTGGTAATGATGGAGACTGTTTTGTCCTTTTGGTAACTTAAAGGCAAATCTCCAAGGAACTGTCAGGAGATGACAGAGTTAAACTCAGGCTCAGCCTGCCCACTGTTAAACCTCAGTCAGAAAGAACTAGGACTAGCACCCCACAAAGGCTCTGCTGGACCCTGAGCCCCCAGCTCTGCCTTTGGCTGTGGATCATACCACTCTGCAACAGGAAAATCATCAGCGTGGCACAAAATGCTCATCCCTGCTCTAGAGTCTCCTCTCTCCTATTGGAGTCACTTAACTTTACAGCTCTGTCTCCACTCCTAGAACCCCTTCTCTGGAATCTATTTGTTAAATTTTTCAATGCATATGAAGATTTTTTTTTTTTACCTACATGTATGTCTGTGCATCGCATTTGTTTCAGATGCCCAAAGAGCCCAGAAGATGGCATCATATCCACTGGGACTGTAGTTACAGATGGTTGTGAACTGTCATGTGAATGATGAGAATTGAACCTGGGTCCTCTGGAAGAGCAGCTAGTGCTCTTAAACACTAAGTCACTTTTCCAGCTCTCTTCATTGGAATCTAAATCACTTTTTTGAGTTGAATGAATTACCTTAGTGTTTAAGTATCTATACTGCTCAATTGTTATTTAACAATCTTAGTGTGTGTATATATTATATGTATTTCACACATGAAATATTATTAATTTTATCTTATTTTTTAACACACTGAAATTTATTTTTTTCCAGCAAATTTTTAAATTTTTTTATTAAAAATTTCCACCTCCTCCCATTTCTCTCCCTCTCCCCCACCCCTCCTCCCCCTCCCTCTCCAGTCCAAAGAGCAGTCAGGGTTCCCCGCCCTGTGGGAAGTCCAAGGTCCTCCCCCCTCCATTCAGGTCTAGGAAGGTGAGCTTCCAAATAGACTAGGCTCCCACAAAGCCAGTACATGCAGTAGAATCAAAACCCAGTGTCATTGTCCTTGGCTTCTCAGTCAGCCACGTTCAGAGAGTCCGGTTTGATCACATGCTCCATCAGTCCCAGTTCAGCTGGCCTTGGTGAGTTCCCATTAGAACAGTCCCACCATCTCAGTGGGTGGACGCACCCGTTGTGGTCCTGACTTCCTTGCTCATGTTCTCCCTCCTTCTGCTCCTCATTTGGACCTTGGGAGCTCTATCTTATTTTTTCAAGACAAGGTTTCTCCTTGTAGCCCTGGCTATCCTGGAACTCACTCTGTAAACCAGGTTGGCCTTGAACTCACAGATCTGCCTGAGTGCTGAGATTAAGGGCGTGCACCACCATAACCTGTCATGAAATTTAACATTTTTACGTTAGTGTCTCTTATAACCTAGGCTGGCCTTAAACTCAGCGTTACCTAATTCTAGAATAGTTTAATTGCAGTTAACTGATTGTTTCTGTATGTATAACACATGTGTGGGTGCATCCGTGCCACGGTCTGTGTGGAGGCTGGAGGACAACTTTGAGGCGTTCCTTCTCTCCTTCCATCCTTCCATGCGTCACAGGACTGAACTCAGGTAATCGGGCTTGTGTGCAGCTTCCTCCCTGAGCCATCTCGCTGGTCTGAGTTTGAAAAGATTATTTCTCTCTATCCGTCTTGCTCTGTCTCTGTGTGCTAGAGGGCAACTGGTGGGAGCTGGTTCTCTCTCCACCATGGAGGGCTCTGAGCTCAAACTCAGGCTGTCAAGTATAGTGATAGCCTCCTTTACCTGCTTGACCATCTTGCTGACCCCTGTTCCAGAATACTTTAATCATCCCCAGACAAATTTGATATCCATGAGCTGTCAATTCTCGTTCACTCCTCCCTCAAACCCCTAGGAACTACTAGTCTACTTTCTGTCTCTACGGTTTTGCCTCTTGTACACATTTCATAATGATGGACCATCTGCCATCTATGAACTCTTCCTGCCTGGCTTATCAAGCCTTCAGTTCAGTTCAGCAATGTCCGCTTTTATCACTTGTGCTTCTTAACGTGTCCTCAGAGCACAACCTTCGCTACGTGCTTTTTGGCACCAACCTGCAGTGGGCTTTTATTATGGAAGATGAAGAGACTAGTTCTTCCCATTTATAGTGTGAGTGTTTTGTTTGTATGTCTGTGCACCACACATCTACAGTACCCAAGGAGGTCAGAAGAGGGCATTGGACCCCTGGGACTGAAGTTACAGACGGTGTGAGCCATCATGTAGGTGCTAGGGATCAAACCCCAGTCCTCTGAAAAGGTAGCCAGTGATCTTCACCACTGAGCTGCCTCTCCAGTCCAGAAATAGTTCTTAACTGGGAACAAGAGTACAGATAGAAACAAATCAAAGATTATATGGACAAGTTAGACACGTATTTTACACTTGTGATCCCAGCACACAGGAGATTGGTGTGAGTTCGCAGCCAGCCTGGAGTATGTATCAAACACCAGACCAGGCAGAACTCCATAGCAAAGATCTTTTCTAAAGAGAGAAAGAAGTCAAACCATGGTGACACATGCCTTTAATCCCAGCAAATTCCAGGACAGTCAGGATTGTTACACAAAGAAATTCTATCTCAAGGGGAAAAAAAAGAAAGAAAAGAAAAGAAGAGAGCACACGAGGTTGTGGGAAAAAGGGAACACTTTTGCTGGTGGGAATGCAAGCTGGTACAGCCCCTTTGGATGCCAGTGTGGCGATGTCTCAGAAAATTAGGAAACAACCTTCCTCAAGACCCAACAATACCACTTTTGGGTATATATCCAGAGGATGCTCAATCGTGCCACAAGGACATGTGCTCACCTATGTTCATAGCAGCTTTGTTTGTCATAGCCAGAACCTGGAAACAACCTAAATGCTCCTCGACCGAAGAATAGATAAGGAAAATGTGGTACATTTACAAATGGAGTACTACACAGCAGAAAAAATAACGACATCTTGAATTTTGCAGAAAAAATAGATGGAACTAGAAAACATTATTTTGAGTGAGATAACCCAGACACAGAAAGACAATTATCACATGTACTCGCTCACAGGTGTTTTTTAAACATAAAGCAAAGAAAGCCAGCCTACAAACCACAGTCCCAGAGAACTTAGACAACAATGAAGACACTAAGAGAGACTTACATAGATATACTCTACATGGGAAGTATAAGAAGACAAGATCTCCTGAGTAAATTGGAAGCATGGGGACCTTGTGGGGATGGGAGAGGCAGGGAGGAAGCAGAGTTCAATAAAAATATAAAAAAAAAAGAGAGCACAAATATCACTCAGCACCTGGAGGGTTTGCCTGGCACATGCACCAGCGCCCTAGGTTTATCCCCAGTGCTGTGACAGGAGGAACGAGGAATTTGATGGGAAGGAGAAAGGTTGTGGGGAAACCTTACGGTCACCCCGAAGAATTGTACTTGACACATTTACTTGACACTGGAAAAGTCAAGAAGCGGTCTACATAGGCTATGCTAATATAAAATGGTTTGGGTTTATTTTAATGTGTGCATGTGTGTGTGTGTGCACGTATGTGTGCATGCACTCACACACGCCTTGGCACGGGTGTAGAGGTCAGAGTACCACTTTTGGTAGTTGACTCTCCCTCTATGGGTTCTAGAGATTGAACCTGAGTTGTTAGGCTTTAGAAGCAAGTGCCTTTACCCGCCAAACCATCCATCCATCCATCCCATTGGCCCCAAGCTATGATAATTTTTAATTTAAGTTTTATACAATGAAGATGCAAACTTTCCGAGCTGGTCATGAATTTGCAATCTAACTGCCTCAGCTTCTGGAATAGATAAAGTTACAGACATGAACCACAAGGTTCAGAGAAAGGCAGCTTTAAAACAGGAAACAGATGGCGACCTCAGTCTGGTATATGGTTGTGCATCTGCCCCTTAGTCAGTTAGGAGGCTGAAGCAGGAGAATCTCTTGATTTGAAGAGTTTAGGCTAATGCATGGGCAAAGTGGATCAGCAGATAAAGGTGCTTGCCAAAAAGCCTTTTAACCTGAGTTTGATTTCTGGGAACCACATGGAGAAGGTGAGAACTGACCGCTGACCTCCACAGGAAGGCACACATTGTTTTGTGCATGCGTGCGTACCATGCAGCACACACACATGCATGCACACACACACAAATGTAGTATTTAATAAAATTTAAGAGTTCAGGTCCAGCCTGCCCAACAATAAGACTCCATATTTTATAAACAGAAAAAAAATAAAAATTAAAAACTTTCAATAACAGCATTCTATAACATTTTATGGTGTAATCTTCATGTATAAAACGTTTGAAATTTCCATTTATTTACTTACATTTATTGTGCGCACGCGTGTGTGTGTGTGTGTTTGTGCGTGTGCTGTGGTGGCTTGTGGAGGTCAGAGGGCAGCGTGAGGGAGTCAGTTCCCTCCGTCCACCAGGTGGGTCCTGAATATCAAGCTTCGGTCATCAGTCTCCCCTCCCCACCCAGCTCACCAGCTCCCAGTAGTATTTTTATGGCAGCTTTCTTCTTCTAAGACTGAGAAAATAAAAGATATAATGGTAGGGATATTGGCCAGGGCAAAGCCTCAGCTAATGAAGTCGGCAAACAAACAGCCAGGAGTGAGCAGGGCCTTGTTGAAAGCAAATGAGTTCTATTGTCTGCCCGATAGTTAATTCTAACTGTAAATTCAGCTCTCCCAAGACTTATTTGCTGTTCTATTGTGTGAGGAGACACTCTGACCAAGGCTTATACAGAAAGACAGCATTTCACTGGGGGCTTGTTTACAGTTTTAGACTGTAACCATCGTGTTGGGGAGTGTGGCAGCAGGCAGGAAGTCATGGTGCTATAGCAGTAACTGAGTACTCACATCTTACCTGCAATTGGAGACAGAGGACAGAGAGCTAACTAGGTGTGGGCTTTTGGACCTCAAAACCCTCTCCCAGTGACACACTTTCTCCAGTAAAGCCACATCTTCTAATCCTTTCCAAACAGTTCCACCAACTGGGGACCAAGCATTCAAACATATGAGCCTATGAGCCAATGAGGGGCCATTCTCATTCAAACCACCACAGCCTTGCATAACACTTCTTTCCCTCATATTTCATTATCCACCCCAGGTACAAGGGGAGCTGGAAATATATTCTTTTATCTGGGATCCTTGTTGCCCAGATTAGAAGATGAATTATGTTATAGGGACAAAGGATTTAATGAGTATTAAGAATACACTCTCATGAAATTTATTACCATTCTGTAAATCAAACATTTTCACAATAAATCTGAATTTTCAGATACTTGAATAAAAAGTGGAAGATGGAATTGTGATTTTGGTCTGGGAAAAGGGAATGAATGTCCTTCTCAGCTGGCTGAAAGGGGGAGTTAGAGAGAGTGGAGGAGGCCCTAGAAGGTCGGGCTGAGGGAGAAGCCAAAGGTGAGGTTCTAGGACTTGGAGAGCAGTTCTAGATCTTGGGGAGGGACTTGGGAGTTTGCACTCTAGTTTGGTAAAGTTAGCATTTTGAGAGGATTACCTTGTGGTGGATGGATCAAAGAAAGACACCTAGAACAAGTAGGGAGCCATCACAGGCCTGGGGCATGAAGTGACAAGTATTCAGGACTCTTTGTCACTTTTCTTTTGGGGTGTGTGTGTGTGTTGGGGGACGATTCCAAGACAGAGTTTCTCTGTGTAGCTCTGGCTGTCCTGGAACTTGCTTTGTAGACAAAGCTAGTCCCAAAGTCACAGAGATCTCCTTGCCTCTGCCTCCCAAGTGCTGGGATTAAAGGTATGCACTACCACCACCTGACTTGGTTGTGTGTGTCACATTTTAAAAAGGGAAAAGCATGCCGGTGGAACAAACATTAGGAATACCTAATTAGGGGCTAGAGAAATGGTTTGGATGCTCTAAACCAGGGAGCTATTTCTCTAGCCCCGTTAAATGCATCTTAAGAATTCCACAGCCATGTGTGGCCACCAGCCTCCATATTGGATAGCATACATCACACAGGCAATAGGAACAGAAGGATCCAGTTTAAGACATATGGCTTATCAAAGATGAACATTTCCAACAAAACCCGTGCTATCTCCATCTGAGAAAAGTGTGACCTCTGTCTGTTCCCTACAGTGGGTCCCTTTCCAGCTCCTTTCCCTTTGTCTGGAATGTTTCCTTCCTTCTCTTGGCACCTGGAAAGCTACAATTTATCTAGAGAGTCTCTACTCAGATACTGTCTCTGGGAAATCCAGCACAGAGACCAGAGAAAAGTAGCCTTGCACTCTTCTTGCTTCTGTTTCAAGTTTTCATAGATATGTAATTTGCTCGAGATCAAGGACTCTTAATCATGTCTGAGTCCCTGGCATGAGGCATGCTGTCTTCTAGGGTCTCAATGAAGGTAAACTGGAGAAGATGTCTTGTGTGGCCAGGACCCCACCTCTCTGCTGACACTTTAGTTGGCTGTACTTTATTTCATTTTATTTAATTGATGAATGTGTATGTGTTGGGTGTGTGTTGAAGTGCATGTGTGTGTATGGGAGAGTGTGTGTACCTGTGTGGTCTTCCTCCTTTGCTGTGACTTTGTACCGGGGCGTGTGTCCCTGCAGGAATAACAGCCGGCGGGAAACAAGCCTTGAGAGGCGAGAATGAAAACTCCATCCTGCCAGACTTGGTTCGTCAGACTGGCTCAAAAGTACGGGATCTGATCCTATGGTTTAGTTTTCTTATAGCTACAGGGATGGCTACAGCAAAATTCCCTTGCAAAATACCCACTATGGCAAAGTACCTAAGACCTTTATCATAATAATGAGTTCTATTAACTGGTAAACAATGTTCAGGCCAATGACCTAGAGAGGAGGAATCGGTAATAAGCATAAGATTGATTCTGTTGGTGAAGGATGCAAAGTACATGGGGCTTCTTTCATAAGGATGAAATTTTTGTTGTTGTTTGGTTGGGTTTTTTTTTTTTTTTTTGAGACAGGGATTCTCTGTGTAGCCCTGGCTGTCCTGGAACTCACTCTGTAGACCAGGCTGGCCTCGAACTCACAGAGATCCGCCTGCCTCTGTCTCCCAAGTGCTAGCATTAAAGGCGTGCACCATCACCGCCAGGCACAAGGATGAGTTTTGCTCACTGAGACACAAAGCCCAGTATTAGGCTCTAAAAAGTTCCCAGAATTTTGGGGAAATTCCGGTGGAGGCTGGCTCCTAACAGAGAGCAGAGGATCCCCAGGTTGTTTGATGAGTCACTCCAGCATTCTGTGTGACCGGGCGTCGTTCTTGCTTCCCTTGAAGAGAGCACGTTTGCGTGCTTAACAGTTCTGGTTTCTCCAATGCTTACTCTAGGCCGTGCTTCCTACAAGTGTGATATATTTAAGTTGTAAAAAATATTTTTTTAATCAAAGTCTATTTTGTGTGTGTGGGTGTGTGCTTGTCGTACGGTGTAGGCAGAGATCAGAGGGCAGCTTGCAGGAGTCAGTTCCCTCCTACAATGGGTTCTGAATTCAGGGACCTTTGCCTGCGGAGTCATTTCGCTGTTCCCATGCTGTCTTAGTTAGGGTTGCTTTTGTTGTGATGAAACACCATGACCAAAAACAACCTGGAGGGGAAAAGATTTATTTCGCTTACACTTCCATGTCATCGCTGAAGGCAATCAGAACAGGAACTGAAGCACGGCAGCAACCTGAAGGCAGGAGCTGATGCAGAGTTCATGGAAGGGTGCTGCTTACTGGCTTGTTCATCATGTCTGCATTTTACAGAATCCAGGACCACCAGTGGGCTGGCCCCTTCCCCATCAATCACTAACTAAGCAAATGCTTTACTGGCTTGTCTGCTTACAGCCCCATCTTCTGAAGGCATTTTCTCAACTGAGGGTCCCTCCTCTCAGATAACTATAGGTTGTGTCAAGTTGACATAAAAAATAGCCAGCACACCGACCTTGGTTTTTGAGGCAAAACTTCTCATTGAGATTTAGGGTCCACCAATTTGACTAGTGAGCAAGCCTAAAGGAAGGATTTACCTGGCTCTACCTCCTGGCCTGGGATTATAAGCATGTAGAGTAAGTACTTTATGAAGTGGGCTATCTCCCCATCCCTGCTACATTAATTAACTACATTAATTAACTGACAGGTTTCAAACCTGCCTTGAACTTGCCACGTAGCCAAGGATGACCTTGAACTCCTGATTCTCCTACCTCTATTCTTTAAACCCTGAGATTAGGATTGGGTAATGCCAGACCAATCGACCTGTTATGTATTTAAAAGTTTTGCTCTTTTTTTGAATTTCATTTTCACTCCAAATTTACAAGTCCCACCAGACACAGTCCCTCCTGGGAGCAGAGTTCAAGGACAGTGTCTAACAATGGCCACAGACATAAACTGTCTGATGCAAGCTTGGTTTGGTATCAGTGCTCAGTGCTGCACTGAGTAAGTGCAACCAAAATTAACATGCGTGTCTTTTACCGTTGCCTTTCAGGAGGACAGATAACAACAGGTAGCAATGCTTTTATTTTTTAAGATTTATTTTATGTGTATCAATGTTTTACCCATGTACATGTAAACTATCAGTGCACCACATGTGTTTCTGATGCTGGAGGAGGCCAGAAGTGAGCGTCAGAGCCCCTGGAACTGCAGTCATGGATGGCAGTGAGCCAACAGGTGGGTGCTGGGAACCGAACCCAGGTCCTCTACAAGAACAAGTACCCTTAACAACCGAACCTACTCTCCAGCCCCATATAGCCATTCTTGCTTGAATTACAACCAAGAGGATGTCCCTAATTATACGAGGGCGACTCACCTGACCCAGTGTGTTTCAGCTCACTCTTCTCTGTTCACTAGCCATGAGGTGAGGGATCTTGTGTGTCCCGCTCCCCCCTCCCCCGCCATGTGCTGTCACAGGCCCACAAGCAATGATGCCAACAGATCATGGCTCTGATCTGCTAGACCTGTGAGCAATAATAATCCTTCCCCCACCCTATCTGAAGGAAAGAGTCTCTTTGCATAGTCCAGGTCAGTTTGAACTCTGTCCCCGCTTGCACCTGCTGAGTGCTGGGATCACAGGTGTGTCATCATGCCTGACAGCCTTTTGCCTTCAGGAGGGATAATTTCAGTGGTTTATTACAGTAATTGAAAGCTGACTCAGCAGCTCTTCACCATTTACTCTGGGCTTTTCCTGTTGTGTGTGATTCTTACCCTAGACTACCTAATGGACCTATCTTTTATAGCTCTCTTCTCCTCCTTTTTCTTTCTTTCTTTCTTTCTTTCTTTCTTTCTTTCTTTCTTTCTTTCTTTCTTTCTTTCTTCCTTTTTTTTTGAGACAGGGATTCTTTGTAGCTTTGGAACCTGTCCTGGAACTCACTCTGTAGACCAGGCTGTCCTTGAACTCAAAGAGATCTGCCTGTCTCTGCCTCCTAAGAGCTGTGATTAAACGTATGTGCCACTACCACCCCGCTATCGCTCACTTCTAGGGCAAGCTGGTTTGTTCTACAGACACCCCTCTTCCGAGTTTTCTCCATGCCTGTTTAAAATCAACACAGTAGTTCTATAAGCAGTTTTTCCATATTATTTGAGGTTTTAAAATATTTATGTTTATTTTATTTATGTGTATGTATATATATGTCTGCTTGAGTGTATGCCATTTGTGTGGGGATGCCAGTGGAGGCCGGAGGAGGGCGTCAGGTCCCCCAGAGCTGGAGTTACAGGTTGTGAGAATCAAGATGTGGGTTCTAGGAACTGAGATCTGGTCTTCTGTTTTGTGTGTGTGTGTGTGTGTGTGTGTGTGTGTGTGAGAGAGAGAGAGAGAGAGAGAGAGAGAGAGAGAGAGATTGACATGGAGTATCTTCTTGAGTTGTTCTCTTTGTTTTTTGGAATCTCTCAGTGGACCTGTGTCTCACTGATTAGGCAAGGCTGACAGGCCGGTGAGTTTCCGAGATCTGCCTGTCCCCATTTTTCCAATAGGAGCCAGCTTTTTATGTGAGTTCTGGGGCTCTCAAGTGCTCAGCAAGCCCTTTACGGACTGAGCCATCTCCCCAGGCCTAATGATGTCTCTTACAATCAATTAAATACACTGAAAGTCAACAAAAGTCATGCAAGGATGAGGAGAGATGGTAGAGAGGGTCTTCCTCTCCCATCTTTTTAAAATGGTGTTAAGGGTTGATGCTAGAGCCTAGAATATACTAAGCAAGGCTCTACCACCGAGCTATACCCCAGCCTTGACTTTTTATTTTGAAACAGCATCTCAGTAAATCATCCGGACTGAACTCACTCTATAGCCTAGGCTGGCTTTGAATTTACATCTCCCTGCCTGGGCCTCTCAAGTAGCAAGGATAACAGGCCTGCGCACCCAGTCCAGCTAGGAGGAGGTGATTGACTTGAGTCCCTCTGGAGAATATGAATAGCAGTTTGGTAGTGGAACAACAGTGTCTTATGGTGGAAAGCATTAACTTAAAACGTTAGAGTCAAGATCTGAATTCTAACTTCAGACCCTCGGGGTTGTTGTTGCTTACCAGTGGTATGTCCCTAAAACAACAGCTGACATAAATAAACTTCATGTGAAATAACACATAGTGTGTGTCTGACAATAATCTAAAAGCTGTAAATCTCAAAAAGAAAATAACCCTGGGAAATAAGTTGCTGCCATTACCCTCATTTTAAAGATAAGGATCCTGTAGGAGAGGCTAAATTAATTGCCCATGGTGCCATAGCAAATTAGTGGCAAACCAGAACCCAGGAGCCTGGCTACAGGTTTTAACTGTGGCCAGAAAGCCACCCAAGTGCCTGTTTACAAGGAAGCCTTTCTCTCTGAATTGCTCTGCCTGCCACAAATGGCAGGGACAACCTGATACACAGAAGAGGGTGTGGGGCTGAGGGGACAGTCTGAGAAAAGCCAGGCAGTGTAAAAGCATTCAGGATTTCCTCTTCGCTAGTCTTAGGAGAGGAAGGGCTGAGGCAGGACAGAAATGTCACTGGACAGGAAGCTGGAAAAGTTGTCTCTATATCAGGTTTTAAAAATGTATGAGTGGCCAGTGGGATGGCTCAACGGATAAAGAGGCCAAGCCTGATGACCCGAGTTCCATCCCTGGTCCTATGTGGTGGAAAATGAGAGCGATTCTCTGAATATGAACTCTGTGGCAAGTGTGTGTAGCCACCAGCTCCCACCTCCTAAAATAGGTACGTTAAAAATAAATAAATAAAGTCAAAGTAAAGAATGTGTGGGGCTGGTTGATTCTGACATGTTGGTTTTGTGTTGTTTTAGTTTAGGTGCTGGGAATCATTATGTTAACCAGAGTCACAGATCTCCACCTCTTGAGTGCTGGGACTAAAGGCATGCACCACTATGCCTAGACCACTCTCTTACAGAGCAAATAAATGTGTTGGATCTGATGTCTTTATGAATCCCATTTGCTATTACAGCATAAACTTTAATGGGTAAAAATATTTTTAAATCTTAGAAAACAAATATGCTAAAGATAGATACTGTATGTGCAACTAACTAATAATACCAGGGTGGGCGGTCCTGAAGAGGTGGCTCAAGAGCTAAGATTTGGTGCTTAGCTCTTGTGGAGGATCTGAGTTCAGTTCCCAGCACCCACATCTGGTGACTCACAACTGCCTAAAATTACAGTTACAGGAGATTTGACTCATTCTTCCAGCCTCTGAAGGCACCCGAACACACACAGACACACAGACACACAGACACACAGACACACAGACACACACACACACACAACAATAATATAAAACAAATCTTAAGAAAAAAACACACAAGGGAATATAAAATAATTAGTTGACTATCAGAAAATAACAAATCAAAGAGTTGACAAAAATGTACAAATAAAGATATTCTGTTTTTTCTTTTTATTTTATTTTTAAGTTTAATTTAACTTTTTGTTTTGTTTGATTTTGAAACAAGGTCTTACTGTATAGTCCTGGCTGGCTTTGAAGTCAGAGATCCACCTACCTCTGCCTTCTGAGTGTTTCTCTGGAATGTAAGTCAAAACCAAAAAACAAAACAAAAGCCAGCATTCTTTCTTTCATATGTCATGTTGGGTCATTGTGTTTTATCACAGCAACAGAAAAGTGACTTGATACACAAGATAGCCAAGCTTTTAGGATCTTGGACAATGGTGGCACATGCCTTTAATCCCAGCAATTGGGAGGCAGAGGCAGGAGGATCTCTGTGAGTTCAAGGCCAGCCTGGTCTACAGAATGAGTTCCAGGATAGCTAGAGATATACAGAGATACCCTGTGTTGAAAAAACAAAAAACTACTGTGGAATAATCCTTCTGTTCACTGTGTGAATATATATCACTATGATTGGTTTAATAAACGTACTGACTGGCCAATAGCTGAACAGAATAAAGTTAGGCAGGAAAACCAAACTGAGAATGATGGGATGAGGAAGGGTGGAGTCAGAGGAGTCATCAGCCAGTCAGAGAATGAGTCAGACACACAAAATGGGATAGAAGTAAAAGCTATGAGCCTCAGAGCAGCACATAGATTAATAGCAATAGGCTAAGTTGTAAGAGCTAGTAGTAATAAGCCTGAACTATTGGCTGAACCTTTTTATAATTTATATTGATTTTCTGAATCAATTATTTGTTGAAACACGATTCATAAAAACTCAGCAGAGACGGATATTGGGGTTCAACCTGAAGATCTGAAAAGCAAAGCAGTCAGTCACTGGCTCTGACCTCTACCTCCATCTGAAATAGTGACCCTGCCTCTAAGAATCACAAAACTGAGACTGTGACTGAGAGCTGTCTCCTCCCGTTTTGTTTTGTTTTGTTTTGTTTTGTTTTGTTTTGTTTTTTGAGACAGGGTTTCTCTGTGTAATAGCCCTAACTGTCCTGGAACTCACTTTGTAGAGCAGGATGGCCTCGAACTCACAGAGATCTGTCTGCCTCTGCCTCCTGAGTTCTGGGATTAAAAGTGTGCACCACCACCACCCAGCATCTCCTCCTGTTTTATAATCCTCTCTAGGCTGGGATTAAAGGCAAGCACCGGCCAGTTTCTATGGCAACTAGTGTGGTAACTGGGATTAAAGGTGTGTGTCTCCACTGCCTGGTCTGTAAGGCTGACCAGTGGGGCTGTTTTACTCTCTGATCTTCAGGCAAACTTTATTTATTAAAATACAAATGAAATGCTACTATAGTTAGGAAATGGCTGCCTGGTATTTGGGAATAGGTGTTTGGGAATGGAAAACTCTGCCTACGAAAAACAAACACAGACAGACAACAGCAACAAAAGATCTTAGACTCTCACTGGAACCCACGATGTAGACCAGGCTGGCCTCCCACTCACTGAGATCTGACTGCCTCTGCCCCCAAGTGCTGGGATTAAAGGCATGCACCATTGCCCAGCTCTTTCCTTCCTTCCTTCCTTCCTTCCTTCCTTCCTTCCTTCCTTCCTTCCTTCCTTTTCTTTCCTTTCCCTTTCTTTTTTGTTTTTGTTTTTTGTTTTTAGAAACATGGTTTCTTTGTGGCTTTGGAGCCTGTTCTGGAACTCTCTCTGTAGACCAGGCTGGCCTTGAACTCAGAGAGATCATCTTGCCTCTGCCTTCTGAGTACTGGGATTAAAGTCGTGCGCCACCACTACCTGGCCTGAACATTTCTTAGATCACTTAGTTTATGCTGCAAATCAAAAATTCTCCAGTTTGTAAAATTTTCATGCAAATAGTTATTTGGGGGAGCAGTTCCAGTTTTGACATGCTAGACAACTTTACTGCAATTGCTGTTGCCCCAGAAACCGCTCTGACACATTCACTGTGACAGAGACTGTGTGAGGTGGTTTCTAAAATGTCAGAGGATGAAAGCCTAACCTGGGTTAGCTCAGTGCTAGAGCATTTGCCCGGCATGTAAGAGGTCCTGGTTCCGTCTCCTGCACCAGAAGTGAAAACCAAAAGCCCAAATCCTTGCTTTGAGGAGTGAATAAACACCCAACAGTATGGTAACTGCTTGAGAAAGCCCATTGGCTTCTGAGAGCAACAGGGCCAGAAATCTGAACACCGTTCTGCAAACATTCCTTGCTGAGTAGATCGTATCATAAAGGCATGGACTACGTCAGCACCTGATGGAAGCAGACTCATGCATCTTTCAGGGTGTTTGGATAACCAAAAGAAAATTACTTATTTACTTGTCATATAAAATTATTTGTTTTGTGGTTTTTGTGTGGGGGTGGAGGTACAGGTACGTGCACCCCAGCAAACACATGGATGCCAGAGGAGGATGTCAGATGTCTTCCTCCATCCCTCCAACCTTCTTTCTTTTAAGACGTGATCTCTTCCTGAAGCTCACCTGAGGCTAGGGGCCTCAGGATCCACCTGACTCCACCCCAATTTTGGTGTTGCAGGCAAGCACAGCCATGCCTGGCATTCAATTAGCTTTTTACACTGCATGAATTATTTTCTGGGAAACAAACCCAGTAGGAGGGGAAGAAACTTCTGGCTCTCCCTTGGGAAGTTTCTGAGATAAAGTAGTTCTCAGTGTGCATAAGACTTTTTGCCTCCTTCCTCACCTTTTTGTACACCGTGAAGATATGTCTTTGTCAAGGTGTCTTCTGGTTGATTTAATAAAAGGCTGACTGGCAAATAGCCAGGCAGGAAGAGGTTAGGCAGGAGACCCAAACCGAGAGGACACTGGGAAGAAGGGAGGAAATAGGGGATCATCAGGGAAACACAGAGGAAGCAGGAGATGGATATGTCATGTTGAAAAAAGGTACCGCCAAGTGAGAGAGCATAGATAAGAAATACGGGTAGCTGGGCAGTGGTGGCGCACGCCTTTAATCCCAGCAATCGGGAGGTAGAGGCAGGTGAATCTCTGTGAGTTCCAGGACAGCCAGGGCTGTTACACAGAGAAATCCTGTCTTAAAAAATAAGACAAAACAAAAAAAAAACCCACAAAAAAACAAAAAAACAACAAACAAAATCAAATAAAGGGAACAAAACCAAAAAAAGAAAAAAGAAAAGAAACATGGGTTAATTTAAGATGTAAGTGCTAGTTGGTAACAAGTCTAAGTTATTGACCAATTAGTTATAATTAATATTTATAATTAATAATAAGTCTTAGTGTGGTTATTTGGGAGCCAGCTGGTGGGCTGAATGGTGGGATGGTGGGACAGAAAATCTCTTTCTACAAGCCTAAATCAAAAGTTCTTAACTTCTGCCTTGAAATGGAAAAAAACCCTACCAACATCCAATATGGATATCCAATAGCAAACGGGAGAAGTTTACAAGTAGGGGGATGATTGAGCACAAGGTAGACCGAATCTGTTTCCTCTGTGGGTATTCAAGGATAAACTAGTGAGTCACCAGGGAAAGCTTCAGACTGCTGGGCAGAACTCTGGGCTCTAGATGCAGAAAGCAGTCAGCAAGTCTCTCGGGGAGTGTAGCAGGCTGGATGCTAGCCCTCATGGGTTAACCAGACACAGACAGATGGAGCCAGGAGAGATTTCCTCGCAGGTCGACTCTGAGTTGCTGCTTCATAAACTGTGTCCAGGCCAGCAGGAGAAGCCACACCTGTTCTGTGAAATGGCTATCTGGGTTCACTCACGACACTCTGGCAGCTGTCTTAGGTCCCTCTGGGGCAAACAGGACCCACTAGAAGACCTGACAATTGTTCCAATGCCAGCCTGGGTTACTGGAGCAATCTCCTGCCACGCAAATTGAAATTACCCAGGTTGGAGCTCAAGGAACTACAAAGTGATCCTTGATCTAGCATTTGGAAATTTTTTTTTTCCAGGATGTAAAAAACCAATCACCATCATCAATAAAACCCTAGCATTTTCTTCTCTCTCTTTATTTTGAGACAGGGTCTGAACTTGACTGGCCCTTTATCTTCAGACCAGACTGGTCTCAAACTCACAGAGGTCCGCCTGCTGCTGCCTCTGAAGGCTGGGATTAAAGGTGTGCCCCACCATGCCCTGTTGCCCCCACAGAGGCCGGAAGAGGGCATCAATCAAAGCCTCTGGAACTGGAGTTACAGATGGTTGTGAGCCAGCATGTGGGTTCTGGGAACTGAATCCAGGACCACTACGTGAGCATCAAGTGCTCTTTACCACTGAGCCATCTTGCCAGCCCCAGAAATTACACACACACACACACACACACACACACACACACACACACACACACACACACAAATTATATCTATTGGGTGTGGTGGGATACTTAGAATGACCTTACCCCAAAAATACCTAAATTGGACCTTGCCCCTTTCCTGGGCAGCGGAGTAGAGAGCTGACCCTGTTGGTGGAGATGGGGTGAGCCAGCCCCCAGGGTGTGAGAGTGGGCGAGCTGGCCACACCCCGCCTCATCTGCTGTGTGGTGGTGAGGGCAAGAGAAAGATGCCCTCCTCACTCCCCCCGATACCTGCAGTGGGCAAGAGAGCTGACCTCTCCCTTACCAGCTGCAGCGCTCTGGAAAACGGCCCCTGCACCTCATCCAGGCAGCACAATAGAGCAGACTCCATTGACTGTGGGGTGATTAGACCTAGAACATGAACACGGGAGATCTTGTCCCACCCCTCATCTGTTGTATGATGGAGTGGGCCTGGGAGAGATGCCCCCCACCCTAACTGCCTGTGTCGGGTGGGCGAGCTGGCCCTGAGGTCGTTAGAGCAGCAGAGCTGTCCTGCCCCTCACCAGCTTCAGCAGTCAGGAGAGTGGACCCTGTACCTCGCCTGGGCAGCACAGTAAGAGGTAGGCCTGCTGGTGTGGGAAAACTGACCTGAGGGTGTGAAAGCAGGAGAACCAGGCCCTTGCTTGCTGCAAGGGGTGGCAATGCTGGAGAGCTCGCCATGGAGGTGAGGACGGGGGAGAGCTGATGGACTGACCAGCCCTGCAACTTCCCAGGTTCAGAACCAGAATTAAGAGTTGGCCTTCCCAAACATCTATCCCATCTATGATCCGCTGGAGCACATGAAGGTGCCCGTCCTGCAGACCCAGAGTTGAGGGTCTTCATGACACAGGGCGACAACAGGATATCCAAGAGGAGGCCCAGTGAGGGCCCAGCCTCGAGAGTGTAGCATAAACCAGAGGCCTCTAACCAGACCAATGACTCCGCAATGAACACTTGCTATAAAGACGTATGCACCAAAAGGTTTACTGTGTGACTCACTTTGTCACACCACAGCTTCCATGATGAGATCTTTTTTTTTTTTTTAATCCTTTTTTTTCTTAAATTTTATTTTTTTGGTAGGGGAAGAGGTTGGGGCAGAGGGCAGATACAAAGGGACGGGAAGATGAATGAGATCGAGACTCATGATGTGAAAGACACAAAGAATAAACAAAAAGAAAGATAAAATAATACCTGAGTAAGATTTGGTGGAACATACCTTTAGTTCCTGCACTCAGGAGACCGAGGCAGGTGGATCTTTATGAGTTCGAGGCCGGCCTATTCCACATAGTTAAGTTCTAAGCCAGGGGAGGCTGCATAATGAGGCTTTGTCTCAAAAGCAAAAACAAAACATCCAACCATTTATTTATTTGCGTGTTCACTCACTTATTTGTTTATTCATTCATTTATTTGTTTGTTTGTTTATGGGGTGCACATGTGGAGGTCAGAGGATGACTTTCAGCAGTTACTTCTTTCCAAGCCCCTGTGGTTGCAGGGAGTGGCCCTGAACTCAGGTCATCAGGCTTGGCTACTGAGCTTTTCACCTACCGAGTCACCTCCCACAGCAGCTATTTTCATCATGTGACTGCTTGCCCTAGACTCTGTAGAAGGGCTTGGCTTACTATGCACCCAGTGAACAGCCCTGCCTACAAGAAGCACTGCCCACATTTTAAGTGAAATTTTAAGTGAAAGAGCTGAGTGAGACTCGGAGGGCTTAGGTCGTTTGCCCAAGTTCCCCTAGCCAACAAGTGGCGAGGATAGGATTTGAACTCAGGGCTGACTGCCATGCACGCCCTCAGAGCTGTAATTTGTTGTTTGCAGGGTTTTAGTGTGTATGTGAGGCAAGAAGTCTGTGCCAACACAGAATTATTTGTGAGAATTAGCTGAGAAGACATACACAAGTACGTAGTCCAGGCATACAGCAGGGTTCATCAAATATTCTTTATTTTGAGATGATCTCACTATGAAGTTCTATCTGGCATGAAATTCAGGCTTGCCCACAGCTCATAGAGTCTCACTTACCCCTGTCTCCTCACTGCTGGGGCTAAAGGCATGAACTACCGTGCCTGCCTAGTGCTTATTCTTTATAATTATTAGTTTATAATGTGTGTAGTAAATCCCTAGCTTGGAGCAGAGGGGAGGTGTGAGGGTCAGAAGACGTTCAAGCTGTCTTTAGCTACAGAGTAAGTTCCAGGACAGCTGAGAGTACAGGAGACCCTATCTCAAAAACAAACAAACAAAAACAAGCAGTTTATACCCTGGGCCGTGTGCAGGAGAGTTGGACAACGCTTTCCTGACCGTGGGTTTCAGGGACAATTATTGTTTATTTAAAAATAGCAGCACTCACATGGCTCCCTGGTAAGTCAGTTGGCCAAGTTAAAAATAGATGCTAAACACAGCAAGAAGAGAAATTCAATCTTTGCTATCAAGCCATGGGGAGCGGTGACGGTGGCTGCCACTGAAAGAGAACCCGGGTGAACTGGCTGTGTGTTTGCATGAAATTAACCCATCTCTGATTCAGTTTCATCTGTCCTTTTCCCGCAGCAGAAAGAGCATGCATATGCAAACGTATGCAAATTAGCAGCCTAAGATAATAAATTCTTCTTTATCTTCAATAATATGTACAAATTTCTTAATGTTGAAGGTTGATACTGACATCGATACAGTACAGCAATATTCAGGTCCTTGGAAAATCTTTAAGTGGAGGAGAAAGGACTTATTTCCTTATGTAATTAGAAAAGAAAAAAGGGCTAAATCTCACCATTTGGCCTGGAACTTGATATGTACAGCAGGCTGACTTCAAACTCACAATGCTCCTGCCCCAGCCTTCCAAGTGCTAGGATTACAGATGTGTGCCAACACACTCAACAACAGGAATAATTAATGTTTCAAGTGTTGGAGGTACAGATGCCCACACGGCTAGCTGGTGAGTAGTTAAAAGAGGAGGGTGGCTATTCCCTCTGTGCTCCTCAGTTCGCAGTGCTGGATTAGAGAGTTGAGTTAACACTGCTGTTCTGTCATTTGAAACCCTGGGTTGAGAGCTGGCATGGCAGATAACTCTGTTCACTGTGCCAGGTACTCACTCCCCAGAACCTTGGCTGGCTCTCAAAAAAAAAAAAATGCCGTTGGATCACTCCTTTAATCCCAACACTCAGGAGGCAGAGGCAGAGGCAGAGGCAGATAAATCTCTGTGAGTTCAAGGCCAGCCTGGTCTACAGAGTGAGTTCCAGGACAGCTAGGGTGACACAGGGAAACCCTGTTTTGGAAAAAAAAAAAAGAGAGAGAGAGAGAGAGAGAAAGAAAGAAGGAAAAAGAAAGGAAGAGAGAGAGAGAGAGAGAAAGGAAAGAAAGAAAGAAAATAAAAGTTGTTTTGAGTGCTTGGTTCTTTTTTTTCTCAGTTTTTAGGGTACTTCAGCTGTGGACACAATTATTAAATGAGAAATTCATCAAGTATATACTCTTAGACCACATTATCGCATTCTATGGCCATCAAAATGACAATGACAACATCAAATATGGTGGCACATGCCTATAATCCCATCACTTGGAAAGTTGAGGGAGAATTGCTGTGCACCCAGGGCCAACTTGGCCTACAGAGTGAGAGCCTATCCTAAAACAACTCCCCCCCACACAAGAATATGACAGACGGGTCTGTATTATAACTTAAAGTAATAGCAGTTAAGAAAAATTGCTCTGAGCCAAGCATGGTGGCAGGTGGATCTCTATGAATTGGAGGCCAGCCTGATCTACATACACAGTGAGTTCCAGGACAGCCGGGGCTGCACAGTGAGACCCTGTCTGGAAAAAAAGTTCTCCCATAAAAGTACAGATAAAAGCAGGTACTTTTAAAGAGTAATTTGTTAGGTGCCATAAAAAGAATAAGGAAAAAGTGATGGCGTGCTCTCTTTGATAGCACGTGTTCTAAAATTAGAACAATACAGAGAAGATCAGCCTGGCCCTGCACAAGGCTGACGAGCAAATTCATGAAGTATTCCATATTTTAAAAGAAAAGAAAATCCTACAAAAGGACTAGGGCAGAATTGATTTACAAATTTATCAGTGTTATTTTGTCCTAAAAAGGAATGTGGAAGAGGCTTATACTTACAAAATGCTGTGGCAATTAGGAAAACTGGGGATATAAACACAGAAGAGGGGAGCGGCTAGAAGTGTCAAATCTGCAGTCAAGTTGCCTGCGTTTGGTCAATACAAACTGGTCTTCAGAGGAGCGACCTCACTTCTGGGCACAATTTTCTAGAATGGTGAGTGGCAAGGGGTGGGGGGCAGGATAGAGGACTAATCAGAGTAGTTGTGAATTTGTTGTGTTATATGTTGTGTTGTGAATAATTGTGTTATTGGTGTAGGAGGTCCTTCTGTATTTTGTATTGCTTCCATTGGTTAATAAATAAAGAAACTGCCTGGCCTGATAGGGCAGACCTTAGATAGGTGGAGAAGACAGAACTGTATTCTAGGAGGAAGAAAGCAGCAGATAGAGCCAAGCTGCCATGAAGCTGCCAGGTCAGACATGCTGGATCTTTCCCAGTAAGCCACGACCTCGTGGTGACATACAGATTATTAGAAATGGGTTGAATCAAAATGTGAGAGTTAGCCAATAAGAGGCTAGAGCTTATGGGCCAAGCAGTAATTTAATTAATACAATTTCTATGTGGTTATTTCAGGGGTTAAGCTAGCCGGGAGGTGGGATGCAACCCGCTCCTCCTTACTACATGTTATATATGGACTGAGCACACAGGACCCTTAATATTAGATCTTATGACCTTCTGAAAGTAATAGAGACTCTAAGTATTGATGGATACTTAAGGTAGAGAGAAAAGAGGAGGTGCCTCCTGACCCACAGTGATGTGGACTGCTCTCTCTGCCATCTCCATCTCAACCGACTGAACCCTCTGAAACCATAAACCCCAAATCTTTGTACCTTAAGGTGTTTCTGTTGGATGTTCTGTTACAGAGACAAGGAAAGTAACTAATGTGGGGTATGGACTTGAAGGGGAGGATGAGTACAAAACAGGAAGCTCTCAGCAAGTCACACGGGAGCTTTGGCAGTGTCTTGGATGTCAGCATTGAACGCCACAGAAACAGTTGCTTAACTGGGATGCCTTTGGTTCCCTCCCTGCGAGAACTGAGTGGGAAGGACATTGGGTGTCTTGCTTTTTATACATATTTTTAAAATTTTTCTTTTGTGTGTATGGGTGTTGTGTCTGCGTGTATGTCTGTATACTCTGTGTGTGTGTGTGTGTGTGTGTGTGTGTGTGTAGGGGATGGTGGTCAAGGCCAGAAGAGGGCATCAGATCCCCTGGAGCTGGAGTTACAACCAGTCGTGAGCTGCCATTGTAGGTGTTGTGAATTGAACACAAGTCCTCTGAAAGAGCAGCCAGTGATCTTAAAGGCAGAACTCTGTGATTGTTAGTTTTGTTAATGTGGCACAACCTAAGGGGAAGAGAGTCTCACTGCAGATAAGTGTAGGCCTGTAGGAATGTCTGTGGGAGGGGGGCGGTGTACTTGATTGCTGAGTATAGCTGGAAGACCACCCATTGAGGGCGGCATCATTCCCTAGGTTTGGGTCCTGGATAAGTAGAGGTGGATCTGGGAAGGCATGCATTTATTCTTTCTACTCTTGACTGTGGCTGTGACTAGCTGCCTCTGGTTCCCTTCCCCTTGACTTACCCTCAGTGTTAGACTGCATCCATCGTAAGCGGAGTAAACCTTTTCTTCCTTAGAATTCCGCAGGCTGGGTATTTTATCACAGCGACAGAAATGAGAGTAAAACTTGCAGAGCACACTCGTGAATTCAGACTCAGGAGGCTGAGGCAGGCCGACTCCTGCGAGTTTGAGGCCACTCTCAGCTGTATAGCAAGTGCTGAGACAGAGGTACATGGCAAAGCTTTGACTCAGGGGAAAAAAAGAGCTGTCTTCAGAGTGTCTTAGCTGGGCAGTGGTGGCAGCAGGGAGGTAGTAGCGTACACCTTTAGTCCCAGCACCCAAGAGGGAGGGAAGTGGATCTCATTGAGTTCAAGATCAACCTGGTCTACAAAGTGAGTTCCAGGGCAGCCACGACTGTGACACAGAGAAACCCTGTCTCAAAAAACAAACAAACAAAAGTGTCTTGAACAGCATGATGCAGATACATTCATACAGAGATCATTTAAAATTAAGGAACACGGGCTGGAGAGATGACTCAGTGGTTAAGAGCACTTGCTGAGGCCGGTTCTGGTGGCGCAGGCCGGTAGGATTTACTCTTTGGAGCAAAGACCTCTAAGTTCAAGACCAGCCTACACCAGCGCTGGCTGTACTAAATAGCAGCTTGAGTCGTGGCTCAGTGGCTAGGAGTGCCTAATGCTCCCTAGTGCCAAGGGACGTGGGTTCGAATCCCACCTGGTGTTAACGATAATTGATCAATCGATAGGCTGTTATCGGTCAACTGGGAAAAAGAAGTTTTGCTACAGGTACAAAGATAAGAGAAAAAATAAAACAACTTAAAATATAAAAAAAGAGCACTTGCTGCTCTTGCAGAGGACCCAGGTTTGAGTCCCAGCACCACATGGTGACTCCAGCTCAAGGAGATATGAGCCTTCTTCTTGGTCTCTGTGGGCACTGTACATACAGGCTGAACATTCTTTTACATTACATTTTTTTTTTGGTTTTTTTTTTTGGTCTGTTTTTTTGAGACAGGGTTTCTCTGTGACTTTTGAGGCTGTCCTGGAACTCTCTCTGTAGACCAGGCTGTTTTTAAGCTCACAGAGATCCTCCTGTCTCTATCTCCTGAGTGCTGGGATTAAAGACATGTATCACCACCACCCCACTTCTATACATTAAATTAAAAAAAATATTTCTTTACAAATAAGGAGCACAAAGAAAGACAAGGTCATAATCTTTTTCAAATGGAAAAAAAAAGCATTTAAAAGAAGCTATTTATGCCGGGCAGTGGTGGCCATGTCTTTAACCCCAGCATTTGGGGGGCAGAGGCAGACAGATCTCTCTGTGAACTCGAGGCCAACCTGGTCTACAGAGTGGGTGCCAGGACAGGCTCTAAAGTTACATAGAGAAACTCTGTGTTTAAAAAAGAAAGCTATTTATGACCATTCATTCTAAGTAGGCACTTGAAAGCATGTAGGAAAGACTTTCTATTTATGGAGAAGTTAGCTTCTAAACCATGGGATGTCAGCCTAAACTGATGTCTGATTGCCAGATGACCATGATGATAGGTTGGGCTTACACAGTCAGGGTTAAGTACAGCATTCAGTACTTTTTTTTGGCTCAAATTTAAATCAAAAAATGATACTAGGTTGTCTCTGTAACAAATCACTTTGTTGCATGCGAGAGAGTCTCAGTCTGTAATCCAGGCTGCCCTCCAATGTATGATTCTGCCCAGGTGTGGTTATATGTTTTTAGTCCCAGAACCCTGAAGGTAGAGGTAAGCTGATCTCTGATTGGTCAACATAGCAGGTTCCAGGTCAGTCTGGGCTTGTAGTAAGACAGTCTCAACAAACACACAAACAATTTATGATATTGCCCTTTATACCCACCTTGCCACCCTGTCCCTCACCCACCGCCTAGGATTACAGGTAAGTGCCAAGATGTCTGGCTGAAAGTCCCTTTTCAGTACCCGACTGTTTATTATCCATGGCGAATAAACAATTCAGTGTATGTGGGATGGAATACTCCTGTAATCCCAGCACCTGGGATGTGGATGCAGAAGGATTTTTGTCTACATATCAAATTGAAGGCCAGTCTGGGCTATATGAAGCCCTGTGTCTAAACAACAGCAGCAACAAATATTCACTTGCCTTTGGGTACGGGGTGAGAGGCTCAGAAGTAGAATGCTTGGGGTAGACCTGGAGTCCATTATTCATGTATCTGTCTGTCTATTACTACAGACGAACTGCTTACTGACATGGACACCATTCCTCCACGTGGTATCTTGATGCAATCAAGAAATCTGGTAAGGTGTGATGACTGAATTTTCATAGCATTGTGTGGAATGTGCCTTCTTCAGACCTTGTTATGACATTGCTGTATTGTTTTTCTGTGGTGGAGAAGAAAGATGACAGAGGAGGAAGGAGGAGAGAGAGTAAACTCAAGATGTATACTGCTTCTATTGCTAGAACCTCTATTACTTTTCTGTTGGGATAAACACCATTGTGGTTTGAAAGAAATGGCCCCCAAAGGGAGGGGCACTATTAGGAGGTGTGGCCTTCTAGAAGTAGGTGTGGCCTTGTTGGAGGAAATGTGTCATTGTGGGAGCAGGCTTTGGGGTCTCTTTTGCTCAAGCTTTGGTCAGTGATACACTTAGTTCACTTCCTGTTGCCTGCAGGATGTGAAATTCTCCAGCACCATGTCTGCCTGCATGCTGCCATGTCCCACCACGATAGTGGACTGAACCTCTGAAACTGTAAGCCACAACCTCAATTAAATGTTTTTCTTTATAAAAGTTGCCGTGGTCATGGTGTCTTTTCACAGCAGTAGAAATCCTAACTAAGACAACTATGACCAAAAGCAACTTAAGGAAGAAGGAGTTTGTTTTAGCTTACGGTAGTACCAGAGGGATAGAGCACATGACAGGAGAGTCATGGCTTCAGATCAGGCTGGACATGGCAGTGGCAGCCAGAAGCTGGTGGGCCTGTTTTCATTCTCACACAGGAAGTAGAGATAAGAGGACATGGGGGCCAGGCTAAAAACCCCCAAAGCCCACACCTAGTGTCCTGCATTCTCCAGCAAGGCTCTACCTCCTGAAGGTTCCATAACATCCCCAAACAGCACTACCACCTGGGAACCAAATGTTCAGATGCACGAGCCTGTGTGTTGCAAGGAACCGCTTGTTTGTCCCAGCTGCCCAGAACCAAAATAACCATACAGAAACTGTATTAATTAAATCACTGCTTGGCCCATTAGCTCTAGCTTCTTATTGGCTGACTCTTACATCTTAATTTAACCCATTTCTATAAATCTGTGTAACACCACGTGGTTGTGGCCTCCCAGCAAAGTTTCAGCATGTCTGTCTCCAGCAGTGGTGGCTTCATGGCGTCTCTCTGACTCCGCCCTTCTTCCTCCCAGTTCAGTTCAGTCCTCCCTGTCTACCTAAGTTCTGCCCTATCAACAGGCCAAGGCAGTTTCTTTATTCATTAATGGTAATCACTGCATACAGAGGGGACTCCCACATCACCTGTGGAGGACATTTCTCATTCAGAGTACCACGTAACCTGTACTGTCTCACAGTAAACTTATTTATAAGTTGGAGTCCACTGTAAAATAACAGTAAATACACAAACGATGTTATCATCAAGTGTGAGGTCCTGTGCATAACTGTATCGCTACACCTTTGCCCTGCTGGCACGCTGTAGATTTATTTACACCAGCATCACCATGTCCTTATACTCACGGTGTGTTGTATCATGATACAAGTCCCTGGGTGACAGGAGACTTCCAGCTCTGTATTAGGCAGACTTCTTACTGCTGTGACCAAGTCTCCCATACATAAGCCTTTTGGGGGACATTCCATATCCAAATCATAACAAATTCCACCATAATCTTATAGGATCACCATGATATAAGAACTTTGTCCTTATACAACACACACCTGTATTTTTTCATTATTTAAAGTATTTTCTCTTTGTCCTTCAAGAGTCTCATGCACTACCATTATTTGTTTTACCAGCTTAGGGTAGAAAATTAACCACAGCCCTGTCAAGCCTGAGACAGCAGAGTGAAGAGCTGTAGGCACATGTGCCCAGGATACCCTCTTTACCACCAGAGAGTCGAGAACCTTATGAGCCAGGGGCCATGCATGGAAAAGTTTTCTAAGATTCCAGAACTTTTATAACACCAGAAAATCTTATCACATCAGCCCCTTCCCTGTATACCAGCAGTCTCAACACCTTCAAATATTAAAAGCAGATATTTAGTTGTCGTTAAGGGCGGCAAGGAGAGTGGAAGCTAGGAGGCTGGGATAACTAGACCCACCATAGTGCCTCTCCTTACACTGTGGGGTGAACAATGGCTCCTCCTTGAGAGGGAGCAGGTCAAGTCCCTAGGAAAGAAAATTCCAGAGTGATATTTTGAGCAGAATTTCAGGAGAGGCTATAGGGGGTGGTGGTGCTGAGTGGTAAATAGAGATTTTCCTCTTGGAGAAGTTACTTTATGTTCTCTTGTTTGGTTTCCTCATCTTTAACTTAGGAGCCACCTTGGAATGCCTCATAAGCCCATTGCAAAGATGGAGCAAGGCCATCCATGTGAAATGCTGGCACGGTTCCTGGAGCACTGCAGATGCTCCTGATATTAGAATTACTGGCCCAGAGTCATGTGAGGGTCATGTGGACATAGTCCAAAGAAATTAAACCCAGCAATATGTCAAAGGAGAACTGTAGGTTGTATCCATATCTAAAACTGAAGTTATAGTTTACAAAAAGTTATATATTCAAATGCGTATAGCTGGGCTGGGGCATAGCTTAGGGTAAAGCACTTGCTTAGCATTCTCCAGGCCCTGGGTTGGGTTCCCATGAGTACAGAACAAACAAGTAAGCAAATAAAACCAAAGCAAAGTGATGGAGCTAATAAGCAGTGTATTGGGATTCACTCCTGGATTTCTTTTCCCCGCAAGACAAATATCTTAATTTTGCTTGGAATGTTTGCTATCTCTTAATACAAATGTTAGCATAAATAAAATGATTTTAGGGATCTGTTTGAAGCTTGTCTTAGTTACTTGTTCTATTGCTGTGAGGAGACAGCATGACCAAGACTTACAGAAAAAAAAAAGCATTTGATGGGGGGCTTGCTTACAGTTTCAGAGGGTGAGTTCATGGCCATCATGTCGGGGAGCATGATAGCAGCAGCTGAGAGTTACATAAGATGGAGGCAGAGAAGGAGAGATTGGGCCTGGCCTGGGCTTTTGAAACCTCAAAGTTCACCCCCAGTGACACACCTCCTCCAACCAGGCCATACCTTCTAATGCTTCCTAAACCATTCCACCAACTGGGAACTAGACATTCAAATATATGAACCTATGGACCCATTCTCATTCACAACACATCAGAGTTGCAATCAACAAAACAATCCCCAGTCAATTAGCAGTGTGTGTTACGATTCAGGCTGGCCTGTGCACCCCGCCCCTCCCTGTCACCTGGTAGGATGCACCAGGCAATACCCTGGCCAGTCCAGGATCCTATGACTGCTATGTCACTATATAGTCTGTATGCCACAACCCCTTTAAGAGACAAGCTCCGTCCATTTCCACAGCTCCTCTGAAGAGGCAGGCAGGTCTTTATGCCCCCCCCCCGTGCCTGTTTGCCTCTTTGTCTCTCTCTCTCTGTCTGTCTTGCCACAAGGCTGCTCTGTGCTCCCCTTCTCTCCATTTGCTCTCTTCCCCCTAATAAATCTTTCCACATGAGTGAGGTCTGCATGGCATGTCTGTCTTTCACCCATTGCCTGTCTCTCACCTGCCGTGGGACTCCTTGGACCCGCCAAGATCCCTCTTGTGCTGTATCATAACATTGGTAGCGTAACTCCTATCGCTTTAAAAGGCGAAACTCCTTCTACTTTTTCTCTACCTCTTTCTCTGCATCTCTCTCTGTCTCTCCTCCCTTTTTCCCTCTCTTTCTCTCTCTCTCTCTCCTCTCCCTTTCTTTCTCTCTCTCCCTTCCCTGCCACCAATAAAACTCCTCATGTAAGTTCTGTCTGCACGTTGTGTCTGTCTCTCACCTACCATGATCTGGACCCACCTGCCAAGGTCTCTTATACATGAAATCATAACAGTGTGCTTTTATTGTCCTCCCATTTTCACATCAGAGGGGGATGCTATTGTATAGGCAATCATAAACATTTATTCAATCTTCAGGTCAGCCACCACTCTTCATTTTTAAAGTCTGCTAACTACTATACTTTTTAAGGTAAAAAATGTACTTTATGTATGTGGCTATGTGTGTGTGTGTACGTGTATGTATGTATGTATGTATGTATGTGTGTGTGTGTGCCATATGTGCATGGGTGACTATAGAAGCCAGAAGAGGGTATTTCATTACTTGGAGCTGGAGTTACAGGTGGTTTTAAGTTTCCTGCTGTGGCTGTCTGGGATCACACTCAGGTCCTCTGGAAGAGCCATAAGGGCACTTAACTGCCGAGTCATCTCTCCAGCCCAGAGGTTTTCTTATTCCTCCTCTTCTTCCTCTTTTACTTTTTCTTTCTTCTTTTGTTTCCTTTTGCTCCTCCTCTTCTTCCTTTTATCCTCTTTTTTTTTTTTCCATGCTGAGGATCAAACCCAAAACCTCACAAACAGTAGGCAGGCGCTTTACTACCGAGTCACACCCCCGGACTTATTGTTACTATTTAAAATCATTATATTTTTTTATTGTGTATGTGGGGTGATGCGTGTGCATGTGTGCCATGGTTTACTCCTGAAATGTCAGAGAACAGCTTGCAGCAATTGTTTGTCTCCTTCTACTACCTGGGCTATAGGGAATGAACGCAGTTCATCAGACTTGGGAGTGTGTGCCTCTGCCTTTGGATCCATCTTTCAGCCCCATTGTTACCGCTGTATAGTGTCCTGGTGTTTTTATTGAAGGAAGTGGGAAATCATGGTGAGTTTATGAAACAATACTCTAATTATTCTTTATTAATAAAAATGTAGGAGCCAAATATTGGAGTAAGAGCCTGAAGGATCAGAGAAACAGAGGAGCCACCAGTCCTTCCTATCTGCTCCGTTCCTTCCTCCAAACGGCATGACAGATGCCTCTCCGCCCCACTTACTACTTCCTCTCCTATCTGTCCTTCGTCTTCCAAAACCTCTGTGGTTAATTTTAGTCAGCTAGTGGCTAACTCCTCCCTCTAACTCCAGGCAAGTTTTATTTGTCAGAATACGATCAAAATATCACACAAGTTTGGGGGAGAAAAGGACCAACAGAGTCCCATGGACGCTGAGCTCCTTGGGAGTACCCACCTCCATCCAGGTCTATCTGAGCTCCACCTGCTTGCGCTGTGTGAGCAGAACAGCAGGTTCTCTTAGATCAGAGAGTCTCACTGTCAGTGCATGAAGGACAGAGTCTTAGCTCAGAGTCCTTGAAAGGGGTTGCTTAGGGACTATAAGCAATGAATTAAACAGTCATTTCTCATGTCATTGTATGTTTTTAAGAGAAGCAGAAAGAGCCTTGCTTTGGGAGAAAGGCTAGGGGTGTGGCTGCTCCTGTAGGCTGAGGTTCCTGCAAGGCTTGCTTTCGAACTGCCCACAGCCTGGCTTCCTGGATCCAATGCTGCTGAACACTGAAACTACCTCTGGTTCTGAAAATGGTCTTGTGTGGGGCTACAACTTTTAGTCATGACAGAGGCCTGAAATCTCAGTCTGTAGCAATGTGGGAAGGAGAGACGAGCCAGCGTCTGGCCAACCTTTAGTTTAAATCATCGTCTGTCTAGGCAGGACAAGGAGCACACCCCGTCTGCTTCCTTTAGTGTCTCGGAGAGATTCTACCAGATGTTTTGCTTCATGTTTTGAAGCACATTTTTTTTTTTAAAAAAAAGTAAGAAAGAAAAAGGAAAAGAAAAAAAGCCACAAGGAGAGGTGACTAATTCTGTGGAGAATTTTTGCCTTTAACATTCTTCTCTAAGTGTCCTGGTCACTAAGTAAGGTTTCCCCATAACACAGTCATGAAAGAGAAACAGAGCCCAGACGCACTGCAATCTATACTAGACACTTAACTTCCTACAATATTGTAAAGCAAATCGTTTATATAAAGATATCTTCCACCTATAAAACAGGAGTGTGAACAACCTCACAAAGATTAAGAGACATACTGTAATCAAAGTATTTCACATAGCTTAATTAAGAATCTTGACAGGAGCTGGGCGGTGGTGACCATGCCTTTAATCCCAGCACTTGGGAGGCAGAGGCAGGTCGATCTCTGTGAGTCTGAGGTCAGCCTGGTCTACAGAACTAGTTCCAGAACAGCAAGAGCCATTACACAGAGAAACCCTGTCTTGAAAGACAAACAAACAAAAAACCCAAAAACCAAAACCAAAACCAAAATGTTGACAGAGTCTCATATAGCCGTGGCTGACCTTGAACTTCAAGGATGATCTTGGATGCCTGCTCCCCCTGCCTCTACTTTCCCAGTGCTTGTATACTACCACCCCTGCTTTACAGGATGTTAGAGAGTGAATTCAGAGCTGTGCCCATGCTAGGTAGGCATTGTATCAACTTGGGTACACCTCCAGCCGGAAAAGAACTATTTTAACTTACAGCTCTGTTACAAATCCAATCCTTACTGTGTTGACTTGAGTATATGGTCCTGGGTGCACACGCCGTGTTTCTGCATGTTCACCATTTGATACACTACTGAGTGATACTCCTAGCCTTCTCTGACATTGTCTGATAAGAGTTTCTTTTTTTGAGATCATAGAGTCGGACTACTGACCTATTGGTAGGGGTGACATGGGCATTCTTGATATTTATCATCCGGGGGAGGTATGTGCCCACAATTCAGAAGCTGGAATTAGGCCAGAGTAGTAGGTGCTCCTATCTCACTGCCCTGTTTGGAGCTCCAGCAATATGTGGACGTTGCATCTGTTCAATAAGGCTTAGGTGGGAACCAAGAAGGGCCAGCTGAAAGACAAGTCAGCTGCATCAAATACAATAGGCTGCGTGTCATATGGGCAGCAGGTGGTGGCAGTGGTGAGCACCGTGGGGTCAGCCCATCCCTTGTGTGCCTGTGAAACACTCGGAAAGCAGACTCTCCACGAAGAAGATGAATCTCAGGGCAAGAATGGGGTTTATCTTCCCATGTTTCTTCTTATATGAAATCCATGCCTTTGTGCACGTTCTACTGTGAAGGGACACCATGACAACTTTTACAAAGGAAGACATTTAGCTGGGGCTGACTTACAGTTTTGGGGGTTTAGTCCACTATGGTCGTGGCAGGAATCATGGTGACACACAGGTAGACATGGTGCTGGAGAAGTAGCTGAGAGTTCTACGTCTGGATTGGCAGGCAATAAGAAGAGAGAGACATTGGGCTTGGCTTGAGCATTTGAAACCCCATAGGCCATAACTCCTTTTTTTTTTTTTTTTTTTTTTAGTTTTTCAAGACAGGGTTTCTCTCTGTAGCTTTGGAGCATGTCCTGGAATTCGCTTTGTAGACCTGGCTGGCCTCGAACTCACAGAGATCCACCCTGCCTCTGCCTCCCAAGTCCTGGGATTAAAGGCATGCACCCCCATTGCCCAACTACACCTCCTATCTTAGTCAAGGTTTTTACTGCTGTAAAGAGACACCATGACCATCACTACTCTTAGAAAGGAAAGCATTTAATTGGGGCTGGCTTATAGTTTCAGAAGATTATCATTATCATCATGACTGTATGCAGGCAGGCAGATATGATGCTCAAGAGGTAGCTGAGAGTTCTCCATTTTGATCCGCAGGCAACAGTAAGTGAACTGTCACATTGAGCATATAAGAGACCTCAAAGCTCACCCTCACCGTGACATGCTTTGTCCAATAAGGCCACATCTACTCCAACAAGGCCACGCCTCCTAATATTGGCATTTCCTATGGGCCAAGCATTCAAACACATGAGTCTATGAGGGCCATACCTATTCAAAATACCGCACCTCCTAATCCCTGCCTAGCAGCAGCATTCCCTAATGACTAAGCATTTAAACGAATGAGCCTATGGAGGCCATTCCTATACAAACCACAGTTCTCCAAGATCTATGACTTCAGTAGCTCTGGGTAGTTGGCTAGGATTCCCTCTTGTTGAGCTGGTCTTAAGTCCAGTTAGAGAACAGTTGGTTACCACCAAGGTATGCATACCAGTACTTTACTCTTAGGGTTATCGTGCCAGGCTGGTCCTTGCTGTAGTTCATAGGCCTCACAGCTGGATAGGCCGATTGGCTGCATCCCTCCTTCGGAAGCACGTCCCGCCCCTTCTGGCACCATGAAAGCTGGTCCTCAGGGAATAAACCCATATTTTATTTGGAAAATAATCTTTACTTGTGGGAAGTTTTCCAGAATAATTTGACATTATGTCAAACCTTTAATTAGCCATTCAAAAAATTGTATTAAGCACCTAAAATGTGCTCTAATGAGGCTAGGTACTGTGGCTATGGGTAAGCTTTGTCTCTTGTCTTTAAACTCAGAGGGGGAGTGTTAGCTAACATACTTTTTTTTTTTTTTAAATTTGGCTTTTGAATCTAGTGAAGCACAAATAATAAAAACCCAGAGACAGTTATTGGGGTTCAAGCTGAAGATCAGAAAAGCAAAGCAGCCAAGCCACTAGAGAAATCTGACCTCTACCAAGGCTCAGACAAACAAAGGGGTGATCCTGCAAATAACTCCACCAACCTCAGACTCCATACTCCACTGAGCTCCTGTCTCCTCCTGCTTTATATTCCTCTCTCCACTGAGACATATCACTCCTGTCTCCACCTCCCTAGTGCTGGGATTAAAGGTGTGGGATCTTAAGTGCTGGGATCTGTTTCTCTTTTAGACAGATTCAATCTTGTTTAGCCCAGGGTGGCCTTGAACTCAGAGAGATTCACCTGTCTCTGTCTCTCGAGTCCTGGGATTAAAGGTGTGTGCCTGTACGGCTAACTAGTATGGCTGCTTTGCTCTCTGATCTGTGAGAAAGCTTTATTAAAATACAAAGAACATACCACTATAATCTAGGGTCTTAGTATGTGGCCCAGATTGACCTTAAGTTTGCAGGAATCTTCTTGTCCCAGATTCCCAAGTGCTGTGACTATTGGTGTCAATTGCCAAACCTAGCTCAATAGTTTAATTATCTAAGGGATTTTGAAACAGGGTCTCATGTAGCCCATTCAATCCTTTTTTTGTTGTGGTCTCTACTGGTGTTAGGCTTTATGAATGGCAAACTTGAACCTTTTACTGCTGAGAAAGCTTTCCAGCCACATGCTGGCCTTGAACTCACTGCCAGGAGGAGGAGGAGGAGGAGGAGGAGGAGGAGGAGGAGGAGGAGGAGGAGGAGGAGGAGGAGAAGAACCTTGAATTCCTGAGCCCTCTGCTTCTATCTCCTAAGACTACAAGTGCGATCTTCCACAGCTGATTTGACGATGGTATTTCAAATATTTGCGGGGAATTCAAAGAAGTATAGATTGACATGATTTCGAATAACTGAGATAAAATACTTTATTGAATAGTTTAGTGGACTGTACAAAATATTGGGAGGGGGGTTTTAGAGACATCTGTTCAGCTTTTAAAAATGCTAACTGGGTATAGGTACAAATGCTCATATAAGGATCCCAGTTTATTTACCACGGACTGCTAATACTTTTCCTGATGTAAACATATGCAAAAGGCAAGTCTGTCTTACAAGAAGTTGACTGACGTGACCCTCTAGGGAAAGTCATGGAGAATAATAACTTGTCTTCATTTTTAAGACCTATATTATTTCAAATTGAATGTGGGCATGTGCAGCTGGGGTTCTAAATTTATTCATCAAGGCTGAAACAGGAGAATCAGCGGAGCCCAGGAATTCAACATTAGCCTGGGCACCTAGAAAGAATCTTTCCTCTTAGGAAATACTAAAGACACAAACTACACGCATACACATTCTCTCTCTCTCTCTCTCTCTCTCTCTCTCTCTGACACACACACACACACACACACACACACACACACACACACACACATTTCCGGACAGAATGTCCCAATGTATAGCACAACTTTACTGGCTGGAAATTTCTGTGGCAGAAACAAGTAAATAAAAGCACTATAAACCATTTTGAGAAGCTCTGGGACTATGGGACCACTGAGGAAGAGATACTTAGGGAGCAGGTGACATTGAGGATCCTCTGCAGTCAGTAATGGTCAGGTCTCTTCTTCCCAACACTTGCTTATCTCCAAGGAGAGAAAGGGGAACACATGAAATATTAATATAAATGAGTACTGATTACTCTTCCATATTTGAGGTATCAAGTTTACTGTGCATACTTTAGTTTATCCCACGAGTATTTCCTAACATGCACCATTTTGGGACTATTCAAATTTGTAATTATTTTCGGTGTAATGCCAGGCACTGCATCAAATAGTTATTTTATTTTATTATTATTTTTTTTTGGTAAGATTTATTATAACACTCTTTCCACTTCCTCCCTTCCTCCCAATACCCTCCCGCTCCCCCCACTCCCTCTCCTCCTCCCTCACCATTCCCAAGAGCAGTCAGGGTTTCTTGTCCTGTGGGAAATCCAAGTTCTTTCCCCCTCCCTCCAGGTCCAGGAAGGTGAGCATCCAAACAGGCCAGGATCCCAAAAAGCCAGTTCATGCAGACGAAACAAGACCCAGTGCCATTGTCAATGGCTTCTCAGTCTTCATTTGGTCAAATAGTTATTTTAAAGGAAAAAATATTTTAATAAAGAATATAGTTGGCCTGTTTTGAGGGTTCATTCATTGCAATTACAGAAGTTAAGAAAAAATTACAGAAGTAATAAAAAATTAAATACTAATACCTTGCATTTTAAAGGCCTCAACATTTAGTTGTTACTTTTATAATAAATTTTTATACGAGTACACACATGCCCTGAAATGTCATTAAGGATTTAAAAAAGATATTCATTTGAGCCACATTGTTAGGCATTTTAAAACTGTTTTCAAAAAAAGAAAAAAACATGCAAATATATTGAGCTATCCACAAAATAACAAAACGTTATAGCCAAGCTTCTCAGGAACATAGGATTCAAAATTGTCATTGGCAGGTCACGCCAAGTTGCACCATCAACACATCAACGTGTGTAATGCTGAGAACAGACCGGCAATTTATTTGTTGCCATGAGAACACTATTTTGTATCAGAAATTGCAGCCTTGACGACGCAGTGTTTTGCGCCTATTTTGCACATTTTTTTTTTTTTTCCCTACAGCGAGTCCTCTCCCGCGATCCCGGAGAGAGGCCTGGCTTCCTCCCGCAGCCGGCCACGTCCGTTTTCGCTCCATTTTCCTGGGCTGCGCAATGACACCGCTTAGAGGGGACGCTGGGGACCCAGGGCCTGGCAGGCGGGCGCGTGGCCCTTCGGCTGAGAATGGACGGGAGCCGCGCTCTGCACCCGAGCTCTGCGCATGAAAAAAAAAAAATAAACCAAAAAACCGAAAAACCTTAAAGGCAAATTAATAAACGAACAAGCCGGTTGAGACGCCACGGCCTCCGAGGGGGAGCGCGGTGTGCTTTAGCTCTCAGGGCCGTCACCGAGAGGCCAAGGCGGGCTCCGGAACCGTATGAATAAATGACCACCCTCGGCCTAAAGAACGCGGACCTCGGTTCCCGGGGGGGTGAGGGGGGGGGAAGCCGAGCGGGCCGCGGGCGGAAGAGGGAGAACTCCCGCGCGCCGAGGGGCTCCCCGCTCGCGCGCCCCGCAGGGTTGCCATGGGCATCTCCCAGGCGACGGGTTCCGCACCAAGATGGCGGAGGAAAAGGACCGGGAAGGAACAGGTAGGAAGGCTGACGAGGTGCCACAGAGGCGGGCCTCCATCTTGCGCCCCTCGGCGCTTAAACGGTGGGCCGAGGAGCCGCGCCAGCCCGCGTCTCCGCCGTCGGCTCCGCCCTCGACCGCCCCGCCCTCCCGCCCTTTCCCCGCTGAGGTCTGCGCGGGCTGCGGCCGCCGCCCCCATAGGGGACGTTCATAATGGCGTCCTTGTTCCCGGGCCCTCCACGCCCTGTGAGGGCGCCGGCCGCGGCTTGCGGTGTGGGGACCCGGAGGGAGGGAGGGCGGCCTGCAGGGGGACGCGGGCTGGCGCTGGAACCCGGCGGATCCTCCGCGCTCGCGCCGTCACCCCCGCCCCGCCTCAGGCGCCGACCGCCTCCATCTTGCCTCCTCCGCCAGGCGGCGGAGCAGGGCCTCGAGGTCACCCTGCGCCGTGCCCGCCCGGCTCTCGCTAGAGCCTTGCTTAAAGGAGGAGATACTCCATCATCAGTTTAATCAGGACGGAAAGAAAACCCAGCCGGGACCCATCGGGGCCGCCCAGATTGGCCGGGTTCACCGAGGGTGCCGGGAACGGACACTGCAGTGACCCGCGAGGCCTCAGGGGACCCGAAAAACGGATCATCTTCTTGAACTGCCAAGACCTTTTTGAGTTGTTTCTAACCCAGCAGAATGCCCTAAAATCGGATCCGTGGTTAGCATCTAGTGACCAAACAGCAATTACATGATAATCGTCGAAATCTCCGCTAAATAAATAAATAAATAAAGCGAGCAAGCCCTAAAATAGAAAAGGGCAAACATAGAAGTGAAAGTAATGCTCCATCTTTGTTCGGTTTCTGAGTTTTCACAACACACCCTGTCGACCCTAGCCCCTCCCGTCTCAGTTTGGAACAAAGTAGTTAACTAATATTTACATGACATGTTTAGTCCATCGTCATGGTGATCACAGAAAATCGGCAGGGAAACAGGAGACTGTGCCAGAGATCTGTTTATTGATAACTAGGAATTGAGATTTATACATGAGAAAATTAATCTCAGAAGCCGGGATGGTAGTATAGACTTTTTTTTTTAACCTCTCCTTTAAAGGTATTAAGATTTTGTGCTTTAGAAGTGAAAGGTACATTCTAAGGAAAGTATCCCTTTTTTTTTTTTTTAAAATGAAAGAAAGACCATGAAGTTGGTGTGTAGGGAGATGGGGAGGATCAGAGAGGCTTTGGGGGAAGGGGAGAGAATATTATCAAAATAATATTGTATGGCAGGGCAGTAGTTGGTAGCACAGGCTTTTAATCCCAGCACTCGGGAGGCAGAGACAGGTGGATCTCTGTGAGTTCGAGGCCAGCGTAGTCTACGGGGCAAGTTCCAGGACAGGCTCCAAAGCTACAGAGAAACCCTGCCTCGGAAAAAAAAAATTTTTTTTCAGATTAAAAAAAAACTTCCCCAGAAAGTTTGTTTTTAATTAGATTCTTATTTACCCTCCTCAACAAAAACAAAAACAAAAAGAAAGAAAAGAAAAAAAGCCATTAGGAGATATTTAGGGTAGTACTGGAGTATATTGCTGGTTTTTGCAATTAATACATTTATTTATTTAGAGACAGGACCTCACCTTGTAACTCTGATTGGTCCTGGAACTCAACAGAGATTCACGTGGCTCTGCATCTGAGTGTTGTGGTTAAAGAAGTATGCCTCCATGCCCAGCCTGATTTTTACAATTTTTATCCCTTCAGAGAGAGAAAGAGAGAGAGAGAGAGAGAGAGAGAGAGAGAGAGAGAGAGAGAGAGAGATCCTGATTCCTTAGTTAACAGAACAGTTTTCTCTTAAAATGAGCTCAGAGGAAGAGCTGTCATAGTAGTGGCTGTTGAAAGCCGGATTTCATATTTCATGTATTTAAGTTCTTGTATATTTAATGCTTATTTGGTGGAAAGTAATCTGGTGAGTATTAAACCTAAGAATTGCTGGAAGAAAGACCTAATCCACGATTGTCCAACTGACCAGGAAGGTGAGCACTAGCCAGGTTCATATCCAGGATTCCCAGAGAAATGGTGCTGAATGACTTCAGTTCGGTGCCCTATAAGGGTAGACCCACAGGCCACTGTGGTTTCTTTCCACCTTTGCCCAAGGGGGCAAGCATACATCAGCCTCCACCTCCGACTGATCAAGCACAACCTGGGGCATCCACCCTTGTTTACTGAAGTGAAAACATGTGACTTGTCACAACATTCCAGGAAGTTTTCTGTCTTTGGACAAGTGGGGCGTATAGGTTAACTGTAGCCCTTCATTGTCTCCCTCCCCAAAGGTGACATCAGTAAGGGAGATAAACACAAGTGGAAAACAAGAAGTAAAGCAGAGCAGTAGGAAGTAGCCAGGGCCAACACAAGACCCCCAAGGAACACCCCACAGCATCCTCTTTTATCTATGAGCCCTCACCTTTTTCAGTTCTTTTCAATCTATCAATGGATAAAGTAGATTAGGTTAGTGCCCTCAAGATCCATTTGTCCCTAGAAAAGCCCTGCAATACCTCCAGAGGTGTGCTGTATCTCAGCCTAGTGGATCAAGTGGGATTCTCACTTAGAAACCCTTCCTATGTGGATGGATGGATACACACACACACACACACACACACACACACACACACACACACACACATATATATATGTATATATATGTTGTTATGCTTCTCTATTGCTTATTTTGTGTTTAAACAGTGTAATTTACTTTTTCCTGGATTACATTTTTTCTCTAGCTAAAAAGCAAATGATTTTAAAATTTTAAAACCAAGTTAATTTTGTGTAGGTGAGGCTGTCCATTAGTTTCCCAGCCATTCAGACCCAAATAATCACACAGAAACTATATTAATTAAAACACTGAAAGCACTGCTGGGCCAATAGCTTAGACATATTTCTGGCTAACTCTTATATCTTAAATTAACTCATTTCTATTAATCTGTGTATCACCATGAGGCTATGACTTACTGGGTAAGGTTCTCTGGTGACTGTCTCCTTTGGCAGCTACATGGAGTCTCTCTGACTCCACCTATTCTCTATATCTCTGTTCAGATTTCTTGTCTGGCTTTACTCTGCTAAGCCATTGGCCTAAACAGATTTATTCATCAACCAATAAAAGCTACACATATACAGGAGGACTTCCCACATCATTTTCCCCTTTCTGTCTAACTAAAAGGGAAGGTTTTAAGTTTATCATAGCAAAATTACATATACAAAACAATTATCAAGCAAGAATTATAGTTATTATATTATTTAGTTCATTTACATTTGGCAAATTAAGGAAAATACGCTATCATTTATCCCATCTTTGTGAGTCTAAAGTTTTATATCTAATTTATCTTTTATCATAACTAAGGAAAACTATAACTATCTGTCTTTAACTCTTTAGAGACTCTTGAAGGATATATTACCTAAGTAAACAGGAAGTGCATTGAAAGCAACTTCCAAAGTTCTAGAATTGACAGAGACATCTTGCCGCCTGGTCAGTCACTAGCCATGGCAATTTGTCAATTTCCCACCTGACTTTACACTGCTAATCCATTAGCCAAACAGATTTATTCATCAACCAATAAAAGCAACACATATACAGAAGGACTTCCATAGCAATTTTAAGTCATTTATCTTTTTTTTTTTTTTTGGTACTGAAAGAATGTTTGAAATGTGATGAAAAAACTTCCCTTTGAAGTTTTATCATTTTTTTGAAGTTTCCTCAGCATTTTTTGTTTGAATTTTACCCTTCCGGTTAGTTCTGTTTGTTTAAACGGGCAATTGATGCAGTTGTCAATTTAGTGGATCTTTTAATCCCATTGTTCTTGTCTCCTGGAGATTTTGCACAGCACTAGGAAAATCTTTTGTTTACAATTAGAACCATGTCCAGGAAAGCAACTGCTTAGGTGTAGAATTCTGTCGGCAGACCAGTGATCTTTAGAAGTGTCAGTTTTTCTAGTAAATTTTCTTTCAAATTTGTTATTTTTGTCTGTACTAAATTATTACTTGATATTTTGTACCCTCCGAAAACATAAGTCGGCAAATACTCTAATTCAATTATGGAGGGGAGGAGGTTTTACATATTTTGTGTGTGTGTGTGTGTGTGTGTGTGTGTGTGTGTGTGTGTGTTTAATTTTTATGGTAGCACTCTGAAACCAAAACATTTATAGATCTCAGTTGAGATGCTGGAGAGATAGCTGCATGAATAAGAGTTCTTGCTGTACAAGCAGGAGGACCTGGGTTTGCATCCCAGGGTCCATGTGAAAAGCCGGCCATTGCTGCAGGTACATGTAAAACTGGGGGGCAGGGTCAGGAGGATCCCTGGGGCTTGCTGGCTACTTGCCTAGTCCCACATTCAGTGAGAGACCTTGACCTGTCTGTAAAGGTTAAGGCAAGATACAGAACACCAGTGTCCTTTTCTGGTCTCCACACACGCACGTAGTTGCATAGATACAGTACACATATACACGCATACAAGCACTGTGCACACACGCACACAGACACACCCTCAAAGAAGAAATCTAGATTGAAATAGAGGAAATGGAGAAATTAAAAGTGAACTTATATGTATATATTTTTTATTAGTTACTGTTGACTAATATATAATATAATGTATTATATTATATATGACATATTATAATATGACTAATATATATGTTAAAGGCTTTGGGACAGCGCAGATAACCTAGATGAGATTTGGAGGGAGACCTGGATTTGTATGTTGTCTTTCCCGAGCTACAGCCATCTGATCTTAACCCAGGGGCTAAACCTAAAGGAGCCTCAGATTCCTCAAATATAAAGAGAATTTTATGTTGTGATAAGGATGATGACTCCGCCTCCTTCTTCTTTTTGAGACTGGGTCTATCTGTGTAGTCCTGCCTGTCCTAGAGCTCACTATGTAGACTAGGCTAGCCGTGATTACTTTACACGTGCCTCTCCAGTGCGGGAATTAAAGGTATGCACCATCATGCCTTGTGGATAGTATCTTCTCATTCCTCATTATGTCCCCAGTACCCACAATGCCTGGCACGAGAATGCTGTGGAAAGTACCTTGCATTTTAGGGCCTAGTGATTACTAGTATGTGCTTGACATAAAATCTGAGGGTAAGAAAAAACAAACCTAAGTCCTGTTGTTGATCAAAACAGTTGATTATATGTAAAGCATTTATGCACATTTCCGAGACCATTTAATAACTGTTCTTCCTGTTTTAGGTCACTAAACAAAGAAGAATAATTTTTTATATTTATTTTATCCTTCCGTACCCTTTAAATCTCTTTCATTTAAAGGTAAGACTTAAAGATTGCTGGCATAGCTGATGGTGGGGAATGGTGTACCATAGGACAATTATCATCTTTCATACAATAGATGGCACATTTATGCCTTTAATTTTGTCAGTTGTCAATAATGCCTGTTACTGCATTTCTTCCAGTATAGGTTTCAGCCAAGAATCCCACATTGGATATAGTTGACTGACCTCTTTGATTTCATTTGATCTGAGTAGTACTTTGGGTTTTTTTCTTATATTGTCAATATTGATATTGATTGGTCCAGAAAGGGTTCCCATCATTAGAAATTTATAGTTTCCTTATGCCTCTACTGTTCTCTCCTTGGAGTCAGTTTTTTGTTTTTGTTTTCTTGTTTTTTTTTTTGAGACAGATCTGCCTTCCTCTGCCTCCTGAGTGTTGGAACTAAAGGCGTGAGCTACCACTGCTGGCTTATTTGTTAGTCTTATCAGCACATATTATGTTTTTCACCCTACACTTACTAAGTAGTACTTATTAGTAGCTCAGAACATAGACTCTGTAGTAAAATTTCTGGACTGGAAGCCTCAGCATTCTGATTTCTTCACATGCTGAATGAGTGTAGTGAAACTGTGCCATTCAGTGAGGGAACGTGTAGCAAGCACTTCACGTGTAGTAAATCATGTCTATAAATGTGCTTACTGTGTTAACAGTCTGCTCGTGAGGAGTAGAAAGATGTGGGCCTTGTCCTCTTTGAGATTACTTACTGTTGAGAGAACCATTACAGAATTATGTAATTATTTAATTACATATGCAATAAATTGTTCAAAACCTTCAAGGCTGCAGCAGAGGAACACGGATGTCATTTTTCCTTACTTCAGGGGCTTTCAGTGTGACATTTTCCTCCATGGAAAGCAGTTGGCTAAAATTCAAAAGCTTGAAGCAAAACAAAAAACAAAACTCATAAAAGCCCTAAGCAGAAAGGAAACTGGCTTTTTAGAGGAACTAAGCAGGGGAGTGTGGCTGGGCTGGGAAGGTGCGAGTGAGAGGGAGTGAAATGAGGTGTACAGCAGAGGCAGAGGCTGCTCTCCTTGAAATCAGGCCATGGGATTTAGCATCTGTTTCCATCAAGAGGAAGCTATTGGAGCGTTTAGAACGGGAACAGTGCAGTGCAGCTCTTGCCTTAGAGGTCAGTTGTGTCTGTCTCCTGGTCCATTTATTGCACTGACTTTAAGCTCCTTCCTCTCAGCTGTTTAGAATATTCAGTTCATACCGTAGTCACTGTGCTGTGTGTCGGCACACAAGAGCTCATGCCTTTGTAATGCTAGCTTAGTGTCCATCGGTCATTCCTTCTCATATCTTTCCCATTATCTCTCAGAAAATTTGATTATTTCACACAGTAAAATTTAAATGTGGGTTTGATGATATACATAAAGTATGGGATGAGTTTTGGATGTCTGGGGTTCAAATGTTATTAGTAAATAATCCATCTATATGTTTCATGCAAATTATCTTGAACCTTGAACTTTTATTATATAAATTTTTAGAAAAGATCAAGATCTTTTCTACATACCTTTAAGTATGTTATAGCTGGCAAGTTTTTATGTTAACTTGACGCAGGCTAGCATCATTTAGGAAGAGGGAACTTAATTGAGAAAATGGCCTCACCAGACTGGCCTGTGGTTCATTTTCTTCATTGATGTGGGAGGACCCAGCTCACTGTGGGCAATGCACTGAGCAAACCCCGGGGAGCAAGCCAGTAAGCAGTGTCCTCTGTGGCTTCTGCTTCATTCAGTTCCTGCCTCTGCAGTCTGTCCCTGCCTTGGCTTCTCTCAATGAACTGTGACCCCAGATATGTAATCCAAATAAACCCTTTCCTCTCCAAGTTGCTTTTGGTCATGATCTTTATCACAGCATCAGAAACCATACTAGGACAGGTGGTAACAGAATTGATAGAAGATTTTAGTCTAATAAGTCTAGATTTCTTGGGATTGGGTTTGACTACTTGGAGGAGAGTTAGGGGTTAACACCTCTCTAGTATGAGTCAGACTGAGTTTCTAGGGCCTATCCTCAGGGCTGAGGTGGAGGCTGCTGGTATTTTTACAGAACCATTTGTTCCCTGCTCAATTTTAGCATTGGTCTGTTATGATTTATTGTAGCTGATGTGTTTTCCTTTTCAATTAGGTTGGCTCTACAATAAGTGGGTGATTAATACTTTGTGTATGTGTGCGAGCGCTAAGGATTGAACTCAGGGCCTCAAGCATGCTAGGCTAATGCTCTACCACTGAACCATAGCCAACCCACAGTAAACATCTCCTATAAAAGCACAATGTATAAAGCTAGACGATGATTGACGTGTGATAGTTTTGGCTGGGTGTTTGGTGATATGTTCTCTTTGGATAAAATTATTCATAAAATATGAATCACTAAGAACTTCCGCCTCCACACAGACAAGAATCGGTTCCTTGGCTGTTTTTAAACACTGGGTCTGGAATAGATGCTGGCATTGCTTGAGTCAAGCAGGACAGTAACACACATTCCAGTTAATTAACCTTGAGGGCATTTCTTCACCTTCTCTGTTGTATACTTTAAACAGTTCTCATGACAAATGCTTCTCTTGGGACTTATTATCTTGTCTTCATTTCTGCAGGTTAAGGTTTTGAGCACCCAGTTAAGCGTGTGAATATGTACACAGATACTTCAGTATCAGAAAAATCTCAGCCATATTCTTATTTCAAAATTTTCTGTACCCTTTGGTGTTTGAACTCTGTTTGGTTATGACTGCTCTCTGTGTAGACTGTCATTAATTTCTTTCTTTGAAGTTAAGCTTAACATTTACCCCCTCTGTTTGGATTTTAACCTGTTATCACACATACTTTAATCTTGTTAGCATTTCAGTTCCCCCCCTCCCAATTTCTATTCCCAGCACTTTTGAGGCAAAGTGTGTGGGTTTTCTTCCCACACTACCAAGCAGTCTTCTAGTTCTTTGTGGACACTAGTGGTTGTTTATGACACACTCAATTCTGACACTACTGGAAAGAGTGCAGACTGTATCAGTTAAGTGTTAGCCCTACAAAGCTATTCCCATGAAAACATGCCAGTTGTAGATAGTGACGGCCTGTACCTCTCACTGACTTGGCTACAAGCTGGCAATTCCTACCACCCCCTTCTCAGTCTGATATTTGCTGTAACCAGTCTCAGAACTGATGGAAGCATGGATAGAGTTTACTAGACTGTTATAAAAGGTGTCAAAGGACACAAAGAAAGAGGAGGCCTCCAAAGTTCTTAGGATCTACAGTCCCTGTAGGATTGTGGTGCATGATTGTCTGTCTAGAAGTTCTACAGACCCTTCCATTAGCATTTTTATGGTGACTCCATTGATTCTATTTTATGGTGGTTGATTATATTATTGTTTATTTGTGATTGGCCCTCTTCCCCAGTCCTTCATCTCTCATTGGAGATCATGGAATGGAGCTGAATTTTTCTTTTTAGCAGGTTTTTGTTTGGGTATTAATTAGTCTTTCTCATTATTACTTTGGTTATATTTGTCAAGAACTTGTTTACTATGAGCAAATTTTATATTAATTAGTTCATGTACTTAATTTATTTAATCTTTATACAGCCGTATGAGATGCTATTTTATTGTACAGGTGAAGAAGTGGCCTATTTAAAGGACTTGGTTGATTAATATATAGTTAGTACTGGGGGAGTAGTTCAGTGGCAGAGTACTTGTCTCTCAAGGCATGGTAGTTCAAATTTGTGTTCCCAGTTCTTGGGAAACTAAGGCAGGAGGACCCTAAGTTTGAGGCAAGCCTGGACTACACAGAGAATTTTAGGTGGGCCAGATCTACATAGCAAGACTTTGTTTCAATGAACAATATATGTGTGTGTTAAGTATTAGTTAATTAGAAAAGGGCTTGTCTGGCAGCATTTTACTATTTCCTGTTTATTTAGTTCTATCTTTATTGTTTGGGATACAAGTTCTCCTTAAATAGGTTGGGCTGGACTGGAATTTAAGGGCTGGGTTGCTCTCAGACTCATGAGAGTCCTGTTTCAGTCTCCCAAGTGCTGACGACAGGCCTGTGTGTGCCACTATGCCTGAGTTTGTTTGCTGTTTCAAATTTTTATATTATTGATACAGAAATTTTTGGAAACCCATCAAGATCTTGACATTTATTCAGTCTGTAAACAAATATCTATAATGAAACCTTGCTTTTCTTCTTTCTTTCTTTCTTTCTTTCTTTCTTTCTTTCTTTCTTTCTTTCTAGATTTATTTATTTTGGTATTTTGAGACAGGGTTTCTCTATGTAGCCCTGGATGTCATGGAACTCACTATATAGACCAGGCTGTCCTCGAACTCACAGAGATCCACCTGCCTCTGCCTCCTTTCCCAAGTGCTAGAATGAAAGGTTTGTGCCACCACTGTCCAGGCTGTATGCCTTTTCTTGACATTCAATACCTTTCAAATTAGCGTCACATAGTTTTAGCCTTTAAAGGAAGGTGTTGCTGTATTTCATAGTACAGAATGTAAAGAGAGCTGTTAGCTGACTTTCTGAAGAGATCAGTTGGTTTGTAGACCTTTAACATGTCGTGACTGTGTTTTTACACCATACTAAAGGATTTCCCATGGAAATAGCTGCCAGTGAGCTGAAAACTGCAACAAGCTTTTTTCTAAAGCACAAGATACAGTTGACAGACATCTTTTTATAGACATGTCTGTGGCTGCGTACTGTTTTTAGGCTTGATAAATTTTTTCAGAAATGGAAATTCTCCTTTCAAGTTGATGAAAGCTGTTTACAGTAGAGCAGCACACATGATGAGAGGGGAGCCAGCCCTGTTTATCTCAAGCTCGTCTGGACCGCGTCTCTTAAGATGGGGACAACAGCAACAGTAGAACACAGTGTGTTTCTCAGTGAGGACAGCCTTTTTAAGACTACCTACAAATAATTTTTCAAACTTCAAATTATTTATAAAGTTAAAAACATGAAAAATTTAGATGAAAATGGTAATGGAAAGGAAAACTAATCAAACTTAATAAGAATTTAAGTAGCGACTATTAGAAGCAAACAAATTAGTTACCTGGTAATGTGCACCTGGTTACCCACATGAACAGGCTCCAGTCTATAAACATTTTCCTCACACAGCTTCTGGACATGGTTTGCTAAGTGTTTCTAGAATAACTCTGGAGTTTACTGTATGGCTACTGGCAGGAAGCCCTAGGCCTCCCCCTTTTCTTTCTCTTTTCCTTTGAAGGAGATAGACACAGATGAAAGCAGAGATGGCAGGCTTTCATTGTTATCTGGTGACCCAATGAGGTCAGGGCTGCATAAACACAGCTTCCCAGTACCTGTTTCATGGCCTGCAGTCCATTGAGCATCTGCTCTACAGTCAAGACTGTCATATCCAAACCAAGTCAGGGATGAGATTTATGCAGTGGTTACTTAACAGCTCCTTGAGAACAGTTGTTCTGAAGTCTGCAGTCCTATAATATTAAGACACCAGTTATTTATTCCTTCCCACCCAGTATTTGTTGGCAAAGATTAACACCCATGGAGACATCACATCAACTCAAGAGGGGGAAGGGAAGAGACACCCAAGAGGCAGCAGTAATTCATAAAAGTGAGCTGGGCAAATGTTGGGGATGTTTAAAGACCTAGGATTCAAAGGGAAAGAGCAAGATGCTTAACTTCCATTTTATTCTTGGCTGTCTCTGGTCCACTGTCTTTCCTACTCTCCCGTTCTCTGCATGGCCGGCATTCATCACTGTTTTTGTACCCACCCTGAACACTTGCCATGAAATTTTTGGCCCCTCAGAGTGTTTTCTAACACCAATAAACTTCTTTACAAATACTTGTTTTATAAAAATGTCCATCTCATTTCTTCTTTTTTTTTATTTTATGCTCATTGGCGATTCATCTGCATGCATGTCTGTGTGAGGGTGTTGGATCCCCTGGAACTGTTACAGACAGTTGTGATCTGCCATGCTGGAAATTGAACCTGGTCTTCTGGAAGTGAGTGCTCTTAACTGCTGACCCTACCTCTTCAGCCCCTCATTTCTGTATTCTCTTCTGGGGACCACTGTTGGGCATCTTGAAGAAAGGTGTTTATCCTCCTCTGTCTCCTTTAATTCAAGAACACAAGTTAGTCATTTTACTTCCAATAAAAACATTTTAAATATTTTTTTGAGCCAGGCTTTTACTCTGTAATATAGGCTAATGTGGAACTTGTAATCCTGCCTCAGCCTCCCCAGTTCTGGGATTACATTTATGTAGTACAATTCATAGTGCAATTCAATTCAAAATTATTGCTTGCCATTGTCATAGAAATTCTTTCTTTTGTACTTTCATTTTAAAATTTTAATTTTAAAATTTCAGCTAGTTTACAAATCATGAGTTTCCTTGTGTTTACCTTTTTCTATGTATACCTTTGAATTTTGCTCATATTGCTCTTCTATTTTCTTGTCATTTACCTTACCCTAATAGTCCCCTTTCTGTTTTCCTATTACACATGTATGTAATATGTAAATGTGTGTTCAAATCTAGAGTCCACATATGATAAAAAACGTTGCTATTTACACCACCTCATTGCCTTCGGTCACTCCTTGTCCCCTTTTCACTGGCTCTCTCTAGCTTATTCCTCTTCGCAAAGACTTTGTTATTTCTTTGTTAATTTTTCTGCTCACTCTAAATCCCTTCATTCCTTTGGTTGACTTCAGTAGTCATTTCAGTGGCCATGTAAGCTTTGCTCAGCAAACTCATGTCATAGACTCTTTAACTCTTGTGACTTTCACTTCCCCTCTCTTCCTTTTCAGCATTTCTGTTTTCTTTTAGAGATAGGGTCTCTCTAGGTAGATCAGGTCATCCTAGAACTCTCTATGTTGACCAGGATGGGCTCAAACTCACAGATATTCTCCTGCATCTGCCTCCTGATTGCTGAGATTAAAGGTGTGCACAAACATGCCCGACTTCTATTTCAGCATTTTGTAGAAACTTTTTATGGTTTTTGTGTTTGGTTTCCTGGGAGGTAGTGCAAGAGCAAAGACATGTGCTGAGTTTTTGCTCATCTGTATGGTGGCTTGAAAGAAAATATCTCCCACAGGGAGCGGCACTATTAGGAGGTATGGCTTTTTTGGAGTTGGTATGGCCTTGTTGGAGGAAGTGTATCATCGTACAGCTGGGCTTTGAGGTTTCCTATGTTCAGTCTGTGCCCAGTGACACAGTTTACTTCCTGTTGCCTTTGGATCTCAGTTCCTTCTCTAGCACCATGTCTGCCTGCAGGCTGCCATGTCCTACCATAATGATAATGGACTAAATATCTCAACTGTAACAGTCCCAGTGAAATGTTTCCTTGGTAAGAGGTGCCATGGTCATGGTGTCTCTTCACAGAAATAGGAACCCTAACTAAGATAACCCTTTTCAGTATTTTACCTTCATGTTAAACTCTGTGAGCCACTTTGAAATCTTGACTCCCTCATTGTATTGACCAACTCAGTCTCCAGATTCACAGTGGTGCTCTGCTCCCCTACACACTTCAGTGTGCGTTGGCTCTATCAAGAGTTATAGCTTCCTTGAGCCCACAGTTGATCAGTCGGGCAAGAATGATTCTGGTTAATGTGGAAGAAAAGGAGTCTATGGAAAGGTAATAAAGAGCTCACAAAACCAGCAGCTACACAGAACCAGCTTGGATACGAACAGAGGAGGCCCGGCATGTAGCACAGCTGATGGCATACTGCCGGGACAGAACCTCTGTCCCAGGACCACTGACAGAAATCATCCCCACAAATAATCTCGTCTCTGTATTTTAAATTCACTCTCTTGTTCTCTCTCTATCTCTTTGACAGAGACAGATCTCAATCTGTAGCCCTGGCGGACCTGGAACTCATTATATAGACAAGCAAGATTGGTACTGAACTTAGAGATCCTTCTGCCTCTACCCTCCAAGTGCTGGGATTAAAGATCTGGGCCACCACACCTGGCTAGAATTATCTTATTAAGACTCAGAACCCTGCACAAAACTGTAGTGAGGAGTGCGGGCAGGCCTGCTTTTCATCCTGCCCGGCTCCCGCACGGCTAGCTTAGTCCCAGAAATAACAACATACAAATTGTATTCATTTATGCACTGCCTGGCCCATTATCTCTAGAGAGTTAGTTACTGACTAACTCTCATATCTTGATATTAACCCATTTCTAATAATCTGTAGCACCACGAGGTGGTGGCTTACCGGAAAAGATTCAGCATGTCTGACCTGGTGGCTGGCTCCATGGTGTCTGCCTCATAGCCCTCTTCCCAGCATTCTGTTTTGTTTTCTCCGCCTACCTAATTTTCTGTCCTATCAATGGGCCAAGGCAGTCTCTTTATTGACCAATGAAAATAACACAATAGACAGATAACCCTCCTCCATCATTTCCCCTTTTTCTGTTTAAACAAAAAAGAAAGGCTTTCATTTTAACATAGTAAAATTATATATAACAAAACAGTTATCAAGCAAGAATTACAGTCACAATATTTATAACTATATCTTTATCATAATAATGGAAAACTATAACTATGACTATCCATTCTTCAACTCCATCAAAGACTCCAGAAGGATATAATATTACCTAAGTAAACAAGAAGTAAGCAACTTCCAAAACTCTAGAAATGACAGAGACATCTCGCTGCCTGGACAGTGACCCAAAGTTCCTCTGTATCGTTGGGGCATCCATTTTAGGCCTTCAGGCCCATAATATCCAGATACTACTAAATACAGATAAACTACTAAATACAATAAAGATGAACTTTTAATGGCATTGAAGGACTTAATGTATAGTGGAGGTAAAACACTTGGTTGCAGTGTAAGGATTTGATCACATTTAATTCTTTATGTAATTTGTTTAGTGTCTTTTTTTCCCCAGTAGAATGGCAACACAAGTCTTTCTACTTTATTCTCCACTATCTTTAGTGTTTAGTGCCTAATAAGTACTCACTTGAGTTAATGAATTCCAGGTAGTTAGCCTGGCCTTGAGAATGAGGGAAGGCAGAAGGGGAGTGTGGAGCAAGTGGAGGCTTGCTGAAGACACTTTATTGTGTTAGGAGCCAGCAGGTGGGGAAAATGAAAGGAAATTAATGCAGAATTCTTTGAATACAGAATTATTTTTATTTAGGAGAAGAATTTTAGAATGAGCATGAAGGTTAGTGGTAGAGCATTAGCCTAGCACACACAAGGCCCAGACTCTGACTTCTACCATGAGGAGAAGGCAAAATGTCTGCAGTCCTTAGGAGAAATAACTTCCTCCAGTCGCCTTAGTCTGTATTCACTCACTGACTGACCGCGGAGTCCTTCTGGTTGCAGTCTAGCATTCTTCGTAAATGCAATGTTATATTAATGGAATGGTTTCCCAAACTAGGCCACTCATCAGAATCCCCCAAAGAAACTTCTGGAAAGAGATTCCTGGATCTCCCTCACACCCACAGAACCAGAACTCTGTCCCAGGAGCAGAGCTGCTAGATAGCTGAAATTAGCTCCAGGTAGCTCATGTGACTGGCCTTGAGAATTGTTGCAGGTGGCGACCTGGCAAGGTGCCTCTTTAAGGCTAGCTTTCACACAATAAATATTTCTTTTAGAAGTTACTTGCAAGCAGAGTTCTTTCTCAGATTTTGATTTAAGATGAAGAAACCAGGGGTCTCTTAGTTTTTCAACACTTAACCATTCATACCATAAACTTCATGGAGCTATAAGTAGCCACCCTGTCCCTTTGTGCTGGGACCCGGTGAGACAGCTTAGATGAGCTGATGAGGCTTCGGCTTCAACTGACCTTGCAGTCTAAAGGGAGCAGGGGTGGGAGCCAGGCTCACAGTTCTGTGTACAGGTATACAGGGCACAGTAGGGGTGCATTCATCACGGTCCTCAACCTTGCCCCTTCCAGTGGAGTTTCTTCAGAGCAGCAGCGGTTATCTTGAGCAATTAGGTGATCGAGAAATAGTTTGTTTTGTTTTTTTGTTCTTTGTTTTTTGCTTGTTTGTTTTCGGAGACAAGGTTGCTTTTCTGAGACAGTGTAACCCTGACTGTCCTGGAACTCGCTCTGTAGACCAGGCTGGCCTGGAACTCGCTCTGTATACCGGGCTGGCATGGAACTCACAGAGATCCACCTGCCTCTGCCTTCTGAGTGCTGGGTTAAAAGTGTGTGCCACCACCACCAAGCAAAAATATTGTTTTAAATTTATTTTTATGTGCATTGGTGTTTTGCCTGCATGTATGTCTGTGTGAGGGTGTTGGATCCCCTGGAACTAGAGTTACAGTCTATTGTGAGCTGCCATGTTGGTGCCAGGAATTGAATCTGGGTCCTTTGAAAGAGCAGTCAGTGCTCTTACTGTTGAGCAATTTTTCCAGCCCCAGCTCAACAATTATTTTTTATATTATATGTATATTGGACTGGAGAGATGGCTCAGTCATTAAAAGTGCATACTGCTCTTGCAGAGAACAGGAGTTCAGCTCCCAACACCAATGTTGGGCAACTCACAACTGTTTGTAACTCCAGCTCCAGGGAGCTCCAACTTCCCTGGCTCCCACACACACACATATACACACATAAATAAAGATCATGAAACAAAATTTTAAATACACATGCTAGGCCTGTTAGCACACATCTTTAATTCTCGTACTTGGGAGTCAGAGGCAGGCAGATCTCTGTGAGTTCAAGTCCAGCTTGGTCTACATAGTGAATTCCAGGCTAGCCAGAGCTACATAGTAAGACTCTGTCTCAAAAAGCAAGCAAGTAAACAAACAAAAAGCCCCAAACAATATGTATATGCACATTAAAACTGATAATGATTGTGTATGTGTGCATGAATGCTACACATGTGCAGGTGTCCATGGTGGCCAGAAGAGGGTGTCAGTCCCTTGGTACTGCAGTCACAGGCAGTTGAGCACTACTTGTTGTGGGAGTTGGGAACTGAACTTGGGTCCTGTGCTCTTAGCTGCTGAGCCATCATCTCTCCAGCTCCTCAGTGAGTCTTTGTATTTTAATGTCCATATATGAGATCCACGGGTACTCATTCATAAACTCTCCGGTTGTCTTGTTGCTCTTAGATAAACTGCAGCCTCCTTTGATGTGGCTAGCTAAAAGTTCAAGCTTGTCTGAATATTGCTGGAATTCTCTCTTCTAGCTACACCTCATTAGAGGAACATTAAGGAGCAAAACACAGAACTGCTCTCATGCTTTTTGGTTCTTTTCTGAGATTGTATTATTGTGCTTTTCAATTCTTCTGCTGAGGTTTCATTCCTTTTCTTTCTCCCTGTTTTCTTTCTTAGTGGTGCTGGGGAACAAATCCAAAGCCTTGCTATACTAGACAAGTATTTTACCACTGAGCCACCTCCCTTGGCTAGCATCCTTAAAAAAATACTTTGAGAAGAGAATAAAAACGTTTAAGTTAATAGAAAGGAGAATCATTCTAAAATGCACATGTAAGAATTAGTAGATGATAAATACCCAGAAGAATGCATGGGGAATGGAGAGTAGCAGGAACTTAACAGTGTTCCTGTCTGTTAACATTTAAAAATACTAAGATTCTTATTTTACCAAAATAGATAGGCCTTCTGGCAGTAAACAGTATACTAAGATGCTTAAAACAGTCGGAAACGAACTACACTACGCTGCAGTGGTTGTATTTGTTAATTGGTGGTTCTGGTATTAGCATCTGATCATCATATGTTCACATGTGGTCCAGCTCTCTGTTTTTATTTTGGAAATGGGCATTGTATATAAAGTAACATTTACTAAAACATTTGTTGAACATGCTATTTCTCCAAAAAATAAATACATAATTCTTAATATCATCCTTCAAGCTTAACAAAACTGCATAGAGTTTATTGAAAACTCAAGCACTACAGTTTTAGTATTTAATTTTATATAACTTATTTAATATTTCTGGCATTAAATTAGGTGTAATAGTGATTAAATAGGTGTACTTCCATTATCAACCAATCATGTTTTCATATATGGTAAAGTTATACTTTAAACATTTTCTGTAGCAAGAAGTTGGTTATTTCTAGAGCAAGCATATGAATTATGGCATTGTTTATTGACATGACTAATGAATCAAGTTAAAATAAGACTTGGTGGGCTGGGGAGATAGCTGTCAGTAAAGTGCTTGAAGGGACCAGAGTGTGGTTCCAAGGAACCACATTTTAAAAAAAACTGTGCATCTTGGCACAGGCTTGTCATCCTAGCCCTGTGGGGGAGACAAAGAGAGGCGGATCCCTGGGGCTCACTGGCCAGCCAGCCTAGCCTGCTTCTTGAGTCCCAGGACAGTTAGAGACTGTTCTAGAAAAAAGGGATTGTGCTTAAGGAATGACAGCTGAGGTTGCCCTCTGGGCTCCATGCGTGCGCATACACACACACACACACACACACAGAGAGAGAGAGAGAGAGAGAGAGAGAGAGAGAGAGAGAGAGGGAGGGAGGGAGGGAGGGAGGGAGGGAGGGAGAGAGAAGCAATAACTTGTGAAGGGGTCTTAAATAGAGATCTTCTCTTAGGGTCTTGCACTGAACTTGGAGCCAGCAAGCCCAGTGATCCTCCTCTCTCGGCCCTTCACAGTGCTGGGGTTACAGTTGTGAGCATAGTCATCCCTGGACTTTTAATGTAGATGTTGAGATTTGAATTTAGGTTTAGGTATTCAAGCTTTTTGAAACAAGTGCTTTTTTTAAAATTTTATTTATTTATTTATTTTTACCCACTGAGGCATCCTCTTAGCCTGAAAAGAACTGTTTGACTGTTTTGTGTGTGTGTGTCTGACAAACATTTAACTAATGATCTGTTCCCTAGCCAAAGAGAAGCATGATGATTATCCATTTTTGTAAACTGGTGATGACATACGGAGTTAATTCTTTCATATGACTTGTTACATTTTCTTTGTGTACCTTTGACTGTGCTAGAACTCAGTCCGTAAACCAGGCTGTTCTCGAACTCACAAAGATGCTCCTGCCTCTGCCTCCTGAGTGCTGAGATTAAAGGCATGCACCACCACTGCCTGGCTTACAATTCTTAATCCTAAATCTTTTCCAGAACATCACTAAATAAGTATACAGGAAAAAAAAGCCAGCAAATTATAAAACAAAAAGAATATCAGCAAGAGGAAAGAAGCCCAGAATATTAGTAATAAATTTGGGGTGCTGTAAAAGCATTGTGCTGTCACTTGCCCATGAGGCTCAGCTACTCAATTCACTGAGCTGGGGGCTACTTGATGGGCAGCCTGTGCAATATAGTGAGAAAATAAAACAGAAAGTAAAAAGATATTCTGATCTCAGGCTGTTTCTTCAGTATTCCCCAATCTGTTTGCTTTGGCTTCTGTGCTGTAAACTTGGATCAGAGTAACCTTAGAAAGAAACTTATAAACTTGTGTGCCAGGTTGACACTCAGTATATAGGGGAATGTGGAATACTTTGACCGGAAAGTCTGATTTCAGTTCTAGGGTTTTTATAAGGCCCCTATTGTGCTCGAGAACACTAAGAAACACCCAGTTTTCTTTTTTAAATCATAAAAAGATGTTGAATATTGTCAGGTAGTTTTTAATGTAATTGAGATAATAGTGCTTTTTCCTGTTTTTCTTCTTTATTATTATTATTTTAATAATTTTAAGGAGCTGGAGAGATTGGCTCATCATTTAGAAACCCTGGCTCCTTTTCCAGAGTCCTGGGTTCAACTCCCAGCACCCACATGGCAGCTTACAACTGTCTGTAACTCCAGTTCCAGGGGATCTGGCACCCTGACACAGACATGCATGCAAGTAAAACACCAGTACACATAAATAAATTAATTAATTAATTTGAATGGATATTTTACCTGTTTGTATGTCTGTGTGCCATGTGTGTGTCTGATGTCTGTAGAGGCCAGAGAGGAAGATAGATCCCCTGGAACTGGAGTTTCAAATGGTTGTGAGCCACTGCGTTGATTCTAGGAACCGAACCTAGTTCTTCTGTAAGAGCAACTGCTCTTAATTACTGAGCCACTGTTCCAGGCCCTTGTTAGTGGTTTGGAAGAATTTTGTGACTTGAAAACATATTGGTTTGTAGCTTTCCTTTTTCTGTTTTTTTTTTTTTTTGGTTTTTGGGTTTTTTTGTGTGTATGTGTCTTTTATCATGTTTAGGCTGTGGTTATGTGGCTTGTATGCTCATACTTGGAGGATGGGATAGGAGCATCACTTGAGCCTAGGTGTTTGTGACCAACGTGGACCAGATGGGGTATTCACACTTAAGAAAAGAGAAAGAATGAAACGAAAAAATGCTTATATCAAGTTTATTTTAACACTCAGAGAGAGTGGGAAGGAGTTTCCTTCGGTTCAGATTTTTGGAAGAGTTTGTGAAGGTGTGTGTTCACTCTTGTTCACTCCATTCCCTTTTATTATTGCATTACGTGTGTTTGCACGCCCTCCTCCCACACAGTGGGTCTTGCCATGTTGCCTAGGCTAGCTTCTAACATATGGACCTAAGCAATTCTGTCTCTAGCTGGGATAGCATGTATGCACCATTATATGTAGATGTGTTTGGATCTTAAATAAAGGTCTTGGGTATATGACAAAAGTATATTCACATGGTAAGTACACAATAAGTATACAGTGGGGACATAACTGCAGTGTGGTGTGTATCTTGCCTCCGTGTTAGAAAGGTCCGCTTCTTTCCATCTACTGCTTAATTATGGAGTAGGTAAGAACCTGCTCTTAGGCTGTTGCATTATTTACTTACTGACTTGTTTTTAAGTAATTTATTTTTATTTATGTGTATGTGTCTTCTCAAGCATATGCCACACTTGTATGAGTGCTTTTGGAAGCCAACTGGAGTTACAGGAAGTTGTTAGTTACCTGACATGGGTGCTGAGAACTGAACTCAAGTCCTTTGATAGAACAGCAAGTGTTCTTAACCCTTAGTTATCTCTTCAGCCCCTACTTCCTTATTTTCAATTAATTAACTAATGTGTGAGTGTGTGTGTGCGTGAGTGTGTGTGTGTGTGTGTGCATGTATGTGTGTGTGGTGTGAGTGCAGGTGCCAGAGAAGCTGAAGTTATAGGTGGTTGTGAGCCATCTGATGTGGGTACTAGGAATTGAACTCACGTCTGCTGTAAAAGCCGTACGTTTCCACAACCACTGAACCTCTCTCCAGCCCCCTTGTTAGGCTGTTCTATAGAAGATTTTTTTACCCATGGTTAATATTCTTAGCTTCATGGAAATTGCTAACAGATAGAAGGGCATGAGATAATGGCAGCATGTTTAGGCTAGTAATTAGAATATTTAACTCTATCCTATACTAATGCGTTTTGCATTTATTTGTTTATTTGGGGAGTGGGGCACCTAGAGGTTAAAGGACAACTTGCTGGAGTTGCTTCTTTTTTCAAATAATTGATTTCATTTTATTTTATGTACTTTGGTATGAATGTGTCAGATCCCCTGAAACTGGAGTTACAGACAGTTGTGAGCTGTCACGTGGGTGCTGGGAATTAAACCCAGGTCCTCTGGAAGAGCAGCCAGTGTTCTTAACCTCTGAGTCATCTCTCAAGCCTCTAGAGTTGGTTCTTTCATGAGGGTTCTGTGAACAGGTTGTCAAACTTGGCCAGAAGTATCTTTACCTGATGAACTATATTAATGTTTCTGAAAATGAATTCTATCATTGAATTAGTCATGCATACAGACCTTCTGATCAATCATTAAATAACTATGGAGAAAGGAACTTATCCTAGAGTTGGGAAGCTTTGGACTAGTACTAATTTTGTAAAGTAAACATTATTTCACTTCAGAATTTTAAGCAAACAATTTTATATTGGAATCATTTGGAGGGGAAATAAATGTCTGAAAATTTACCCTTGAACTATTAATAATGTTGCCAAAGAAAATGCTTTTTTCAAGGATACATGAATTTAATGATTGCTGGTATTTATATTGCCACAATAAAATGTATTGCTGGGATTTTTCTAGAAGAAAATTTGCATTAAGTACTTAGCATTTCTATTCTTAATCACTCAGTTTTTTTGTCTGTACAAAACGTACTCTATTTATTAGAATAATAGAAATGCTTTCTTATATATTTGTATTCTCTGTGAATCAAAGAATTATGAGGTATCTTCCCATCTCCTTTAAATAACACTTTTACTAAGGTGTAGTCTATCTTTTATTCAGTTCACCTCTTGAAGTGCTTAATTCAGATTTTTTTGTATATTCACAAGTATATACAACCATAGGACCTTTAGAAAACTACAATGGTTAATTCTTTTAAGCCTTTATTTAAATTAGGCCCTTTTCAACCTGCCTCACCCATTCCTCAGTGTACAGTTCAGTGGTTTTAAATGCATTCATAATGCGTCATCCCCCACTGTCCATTCCAGACCGTTTCCTCATCCCACACTAAATCCCCATTTCTTCCTCTTCCAGCTCCTGGCAATTCCTGTTATGCCTTCTGTCTTCAGTTGACAGACCTCATACAAGTCAAGTCATACAGTATTGTCCTGTTGTGTCTAACTTATCACTAAATGTAAAGGTCTTTAAGGTTCAAAGTTCCCTTTTTTTTAACACTAAGTAATATTTTATTGTATATGTAGACCACATTTTGCTATCCATTTGACTATGAGTACTTAGATTGCTGCTAATTTTGAGTCAGAATTGTTGGAGCAATAGAAATGAAATGTTTAAATTTTTGAGGAGTTGCCATATTGTTTTTTAAAATAGCACCTGTGCCATTTTATAGTTCCAGAGGCAATTCACAAGGTTTCTCCACTCTCTGCATTGTTTGTCTGTGCTCCTATAACAAATATTGGTGACATTGTAGAGAACTGGAGTTTATTTCCTGAAAGTTCTAGGGATTGGGAAGTTTAAGATGAAATCACTAGCACGCAACAAGAACCTTCTTGCTGTGCAGTCCATGATGGACAGCCAGAGGGAAGGAGGAGGAAGAGAGAAGCTAAGAGAAGGAGGCTGTCTTAGGGTCACTACTGCTGTGATCAAAAGCAACTTGGGGAGGAAAGATTTTATTTCATCTTACATATCCCAGTCACAGTCTGTCACGAAGGGAAATCAGGGCAGGAACTCATACAGGCCAGGAACCTGGAGGCAGGAGATGATGCAGAGGCTGTGGAGGGGTGCTGCTTATAGGTCTGCTTACCATGGCTTGCTCAGCCGGCTTTCTTATAGAATCTAGGACCACCAGTCCAGAGATGGCCCCACTTATAGTAGTCTGGGCCCTCTTTCTTTAATCATCAATCAGGAAAATGCCCCACAAGCCTGCCCACAGATTAGTATGGTGGGGGGCATTTTCTCAGTTGAAGTTTCTGCTTCATAAATAACTCTGTGTCAAGTTGACATAAAACTAGCCAACACAATTGACCCTTTGGTCACTTGACAAAAAATCCATCCCCTTTCAATATTTCCCTTCCCATTTGTCCTTGAGATGGCATGTTAATATTAACATGCAAAAGCCTCTCCACTGTGATTGAGATTCTATCTCACCAGTGGCACCTCCTTCATGTCTTTTATTTTTTTGAGACAAGGTTTCTATGCATAGGCCCCAGTGGTCCTGGTTCTCGCTCTATAGACCAGGCTGGCCTTGAACTCAGAGATCAACCTGCCTCTGCCTACCAAATGCTGGGATTAAAAGTGTGAGCCATCACTGCCTGACAACTTCATGCATTTAAAAACTAGAAACCATTTGAAAGACTCTTATACATTGGTAAGTTTGGCTACCAACAAAGGTAGAGCCTTGACCTACCTGCTCTGGACCACAGCATCTGTGTGCTGACCATGTGGAAAGACTTACCAGACTTTGTCTCAGAGATGATGGTTTCCTTGTACCACTGCTAATTTCTCAGCCCCACTAACCAGTATCAATTGTCCTAGAAAGGTAAAGATTTCACTTTAGTGGTTCTTTTTTTTTTTAGGTTTTTTTTTCATTTATTTATTTAAAGAATTACCACTTCCTCCCCTCCTCCCAATACCCTCCCGCTCCCGCTCCCCCAATTCCCTCTCCTCCTCCCTCCCCATTCCCAGGAGCAGTCAGGGTTTCTTGCCCTGTGGGAAATCCAAGTTCATCCCCCCTCCCTCCAGGTCCAGGAAGGTGAGCATCCCAACAGACCAGGATCCCGAAAAGCCAGTCTCACTTTAGTGGTTCTTAATTCAAAATATAAAATGGCCCAAACATGGGTTTTGTTTTGTTTTTCAAGACAGGGTTCTCTGTAGACCAGGCTGGCCTCAAACTCACAGAGATCCTCCTGTCTTTGCCTTCCGAGTGCTGGGATTATAGGTGTGCATGATCATTGCTGTACCCCCACCTCCAAAAGAAACATTTTTAAGGGACTCTTAAAACTTGACTCTGAATTGAGTGTGTAGTGGCACATGGCTTTAATCCCAGCACTCAGAAGGCAGAGGCTAACCTGATCTACAGAGCCATCTAGGACAGTGAGGGCTACACAGAAACCCTCTTTCAAAAAACAAACAAACCAAACTATAAAACAACAAAACCAAGCAAACAACAGAACCTCACTCTGGAGCTTCTCAAAGACAAGCCTTCATTATTCTCACTGCTCTCAGCATTGTCTCCTAAATTCCTACAGAACAGCCTACTGAATTCTGAGGACTCAATGGCTTTCCAGCACAAAGTCCAAATGCCACCCCAGTCCTCCCCAGAACACCATGGGGTCAGGCCTGTCACAGCAATATGGCCTGACTGTACCCCTGGTACTAATTATGTCTTAGGGTTTCTAGTGCTGTGATACAGCACCATCACCAAAATCAGCTTGGGGAGGAAAGGGTTTATTTCATCTGGCATGACTCGATCACATCCATCATGAAGGAAAGTCAGGGAAGGAACTCAAGGCAGAAGCCAGAGGGCAATTCCGTTTGTTCCTCATGGCTCCTGAACTTGCTTCCTTACAGCATCTAGGACCACCAGCCCAGATGTGGCACTGCCCACCTGTCAGTCTGGTGGGGGCATTTTCTCAACTGAAGTTTCCTCTTCTCAAATGGCTCTGTGTCAGGTGACATAAAACAAGCCACTCTGGAGGCTGACTTCACTCAGTTTCTGTGATAAGTACATTAAATCAATTGAGAGAGCACAGGCCACGTGGCTTGGTCACCTCTTAAAGGTTCTGACTCTTAGTACTGTTCCAGTAGCAGTTAAATCCCAACCTGAGTTTTAGAAGCGACAGGCACTCAGACATAGTGACCTGGTATTTCCTTTTTTTTTTTTTTTGACAATAGGCATACTAATGCATGTGAGGTACTATCTCATTATGTCTCTGATTAGCATTTCCCTTATGACTAACAGAGCAGCTACTTGTGTTCTCATTAGTTATTTGTATTTTTTAAAGGAATATTTAATTAAGTCCATTCCCCATTTTAAATCAGGATGTTTTCATGTTGAATTATAAGAGTTTAAAAAATATATTTGGAAATGTAGGCATGTGGCACATATGTGTAATCCCAGCATGTGGGGAACTGAAACAAGAGGCTGTCCTGGGTTGCATAATGACTCTGAGGGCAGCCTGAGCTTCATAGAGATTCTGTCTCAAATTTAAAAAAAATAAAATTAAAATAAGCATATTTGCTGGGGACAGGCTGGAGCCTAGTTCATAAAGGCCTTCATGTGTCCAGCTAAGAAGGCTTGCGCTTACTTGGAGTGGCCTGTGGGGACCACTGAAGGGTTAGAGAGCTCAAAGTCACAGAATTAAACTTCTAGTCAGAAAGGTCATCCTAGCCTTGGGCTATAGCTCAGTGGTAAAATGCTTACCTAGCTTGCTTAAGGTTCAGATTCTAGTTCCCTTACCACATAAACAAAGAAAAAAATAATAGAAAAGAAAAAAAAACTCTCAAGCAAAATGTGAGTATTGTTTGAGGATTGGAATGGAAAGGAGGTGTTCAGAGGTGGTGGGCCCCTAAACCTAGATGGCAGCAGTACAGATGGAAGGGCAGGGGACCATTTCAAACACGTTTAGTAAATAGATTAAGAATCCGTTCATTGTGAAATAGAACTCTGGACATGCCTTGTAAATTGATGAGTCTGAATGGTGAATTTGGAGGGGATAGGAGGAGGAGGAGAGAGAAAGAGATCACTTGATCAGAAATCTGACCACAAAGAGACTTGGTAGGTGGCATTCCCTGAAGGCATGGACTTTAATGGATCAGTAATTGAAAGGGAAACCATCAGTCAAGTCCAGATTATAGGGGACTTTTACATAAACTAGTGTATATCACAGTCTCGCCAACAAGCTCGTTTCATAGGTGTGGCGGGGAGTGGGGAACAATAGGGACTGTTGAAAATAATACACACACATTAAATGGAGTACATAAACTTTATACAACTTTAGATTGAAGAAAGTAGCAAAGACATTTGGGATAGATGGAGATGTTTGAATATGGAATAGACACTAGATGATTGTAGTGAATTTGGTTATTTTTTAAGGATATTAAAATAGTGTTGAGATTATATAGGAGATTGTCCTTATTTTTAGGAGATGCATGTTGAAGTTTTCAGGGGTTAAGTATCACTGTGCCTGCAATTACTTAGAGATGGAGGGAGGGCAGGAAAGAATGGCAGTCTTAACAATATTTCAATCTAGGTGGCGGGCACAGGGCAACTACTAAGCTTTCAGCTTTTCTGTATGTTTGAAAGTTTCTTGATTAAAGAAATTGGAAAAGACAAGCTATGAGTAGGAGGCTACGAGTAGCATTGGGGAGTGGAATATAGCTAGTGATTATTTGAGTAGGATGGGAAGACAAAAGGCAGGAGGTGAGTCTCGAGTCCCTGAGATAGCTGAGCCATAGGAGAATGAAAAAGTTTAAGGTGATGACTTTTAGGCCATAAATGGTTTGTCACTCAGAGCTAAGCATGGAAAGTAATATTGTGTAATATGCTAGAATAATAACTGGAAAAGCTTTTGGACGTTAATAATCAGCTTGATAACCTTCTTTTGTTGTGAGTGCTGGAGATAGACTTGTTTATCTCGCCTTGCATATGCTAGGCAAGCCTGTTTCCACTGAGCTACATCTCCTTGTTTTTAATTCATTATCATCCTCATCCTCCTTGTTGTGGGAGGTGTGTGTGTGGTGTATGTAGTGAGGCCGGAGGACAACTCCAGGGAGACAGTTCTCTCCTTCTACCGTTCACGTGGGTCCCAGGGACTGAACTTGGGTTGTCAGACTTGCATCTTTACTCACGTGCCAGCCTTCCTTGGCTGTGTAGTTGAGACTGGCCTTGAATTCAGAATTCTCCATACTGGCTACAACATCTAAAATATTAAAAAGAATTTTACTCTTTTCTTTTTTTTTCCAATTTACTTTCTGGTCTGGAAAGATGGCTCAGTGATGAAGAGCATTTGTTGCTCTTTCAGAGAACCCAATTTGATTCTCAGCACCCACCTTAGATAGTTCATAGCTACCTGTAAATCTAGCTCCAGGGGATTAGAGACCCTTTTCTGTACCTGTGGTCACCTGTACTCAGAAGTGCACATGCCCACACACTTAATAAGAAGAAAATTGTTATTACTATTACTATTTTTGGGGGGAGGTTTTTCAATGCAAGGTTTCTCTGTAACTTTGGAGCCTCTCCTGGAACTTGCCCTGTAAACCAGACTGGCCTTGAACTCGCAGAGATCCATCTGCCTGCTTCTGCTTCCCGAGTACTGGGGTTATAGACATGCGCTACCACCGCCCAGCTATGAGTGTTTGTTATACTCTTGTAGAGCCACCAGCCCCTCAGTCCCCACTGGTTGCATATTAAGATGGATGCCAGCTTTGGACTTCTTTATCAATCCATTTCCCCAGGAGTTCCCTGAGTGGGCAACTGTGGGCTCTCTGATTTCTGATGGTTCTGACTTATAGGAACTTCCCTGGGGTTAGGGATGTAGACTACTTGGTACTTTACTAGCTTTTATGAAGTGATGACTTAGATCCTTGATACCTATACTGCATAAACCGGGCATGGTGGCACTTGCACGTACTTCCTGTACTCAGTGGTGGAAAGAGGACCAGAAGTTCAAGGTCATCCACTGCTGTATAGTCAGTTTGAGGTCAGCCTGGGATATGTTGAGACTTTGTTTCAATAACGACACCTTTCTTATATTCTGTATAACTTCAACCATCTTTCTGTGCATGTGCACACACATTTGTGACTATGTGTATACTCATATATGTGTGTGAATGCATGAGTGTGTGTGTGTGTGTGTGTGTAGCAGCCAACATCAGATGTCTTCCTCAATTGCTGTCCATTTTATACTTTTGAGCTTGGAGCTCACTGATTCGGCTACAGACCCTTGAGATCACAAGCATTGCTGTCACGCTGAGTTTTTATGTGGATGTTGGGGGTTGAACTCAGGTCGTCATGCTTTTCAGTGAGTACTTTACTACTGAGCCACCTCCCACCACTGAATTCCAATGAGATAGATGACATTGCACGAAAATGAACTGGACAAGATTCTTCACTGATGAAAATAATATAAATGTCCACAATTGCAGAGCTGGTTGAATTAATTTTGGTAAAGATCTCTAATTAAATACCAAGCAGTCACACAGATGTATAATGCAATATCTTTTGAGAAGGAAGAATACTTACACGTTATCTTTGAGTGAAAGATCACGGGACAATATCAAGTAACTAATTCTGGGTTCTCCAGAATTAAAGATTTTTAGGTGATTTTAGCTAATTTAAGCTCTCCCGTATCCTTTGCCCTGCTGCGGGTATTGGATAGTTTTGATGGCCAGCAAGACCTTCTGCTCTCATTTTACAAAACCAAGTTAAAGGGCTGGAGAGATGGCTCAGCAGTTAAAAGCATTGCCTGCTCTTCCAAAGGTCCTGAGTTCAATTCCCGGCAACCACATGGTGGCTCACAACCATCTGTAATGGGGCCTGGTGCCTTCTTCTGGACTGAAGAAAGAAGACTGTATACATAATAAGCAAATAAATAAATTTAAAAAAAAAAGAAAAAAAACCAAGTTAAAGAAGTGACCTTGAAAATTGTTCGCAGTGCTTTTGGCAGGCGCTAAATCTTTGCTTTCCAAGGAGCTTACATAAATGGTTAAGTGATAATAGAAGACCCCGGTAGGGGTTGGGTAGAGAGCAGAGCTGACAAGTCATAACTGAAAACAGGTGGCAAACAAGCACATGCACTATTACTGAGATTCACATGTAATCAGAGAAGTGTAAATCTAAGTAATGAAGCTCTTCATTGCCATGCTATAGTAAAATTTAATTATGTCAATAAATTCTGTTGTGTTCCTGTGGTGCTGCTAAAGATGGAAGATTATGCTGCACTCTGGAAAAGAACATTTAAAGAAAGGAACTACTGATTATAGTTCTTATGTTATGAATACTAATAGTCTGATGGAGAGAGATTTAGGGAAGAACAGGATTCAGTAGGGCAGATCTGGGTTTCATCCGACTCTGCTCCTTAATATACTCTTGGGTGAGTTGCTAAGCCTCAGTGAACCTTGGTTTCTTCAGGTCTATGAACAAGGTATTTGGCTCTATGGCTCTGTGTGTTTATAAAACACCCAACCTGGAACCAGACACCTCGTCCTCACCCTGTAGGTACTTCATGAGTAAATGAATGGTGGTGCTGAAATGGCTTGGATAAAGATACATATAAAGGAAGACTGGAGGGAAATATGGAAAATGACTAGTGACTGTATTAGAATAGAGAATGAGTGATAAAATTTTCCCAGTTTTTATTTTGACTTTTAAATTATTATTTCTTCCTGTGGCCTCTACCTAAGGTGGAGGCAGATGTGAGGTCTCTTTCCATATTTGGTGGTTTTATATTTGTGGTGAACTATGCTCATACTTTATCCTTTTCTTCCTTTCTGGGAATCTTCTTGTACATCTTCACAAACTTCGAGACTTGATTACATAGCTGTATCAGTGTAAAAATTTGAGACTCGATAATGACCCCCTTTTATGGTGACACCAGTAGCCCCTCATTTGTACTCCATCACTAAGCTGTATCTCTAGTTACCCCTTCTTTTACTCATTTAAGCACTTTAAAGTCAGTCTTGTCCTCCCACCCCCAAATCTGTCAGCACATCTTAGTGATCGTAACCAGAATCCTATCATTTCTTTCTATGTCTGTGATTTCCTTATGGTCTCAGCCACTGTGGTGGTTTGAATAGGCATGACCACCATTGACTCGTGTATTTGAAGGCTTGGCCTATAAGGAGCAGCACTACTAGGAGGTGTAGATTTGTTGGAGGAAGTGTGTCACTGTGGAGGTGGGCTTTGAGGTCTTACATGCTCAAGGTAGGCCTAGTGTGACCGACTCTTTCTGCTGCCCGTGGAACAGAGATAGGACTCTCAGCTCCTTCTCCAGCATCATGCTTGCCTACATGCTGCCATGCTTCTCACCATGATGACAATGGATGGACCCTCTGAAACTGTCAGCCAGCCTCATCTAAACGTTTTTCTTCGTAAGAGTCACCGTTGTCCTGGTGTCTCCTCACAGCAATAGAAACAAACCCCAACTAAGACAACCGTTGACCATATCTGAAGAGATCCTGAATCAGCGTCGGCCCTGGTCTCTGTGTCCTTTCCAGTGTTTTCTCAACACAGTGACAAAGGTGAAAAGAGGATCAATCAGGTCACCACAGTGCCTAGAACCTCCCAGTGATTCCTCGTTGCATTCAGAGGAAAGTTCAAAATCCTTGATGGATTCATCTTCCCACACAACAGCTCACACCATCTGATCTTTAGGCTGCTGTTCGGCACTTTCTGTTTCCACTGTCTGACATCTTTCTGGAGGTGTTTACAGATGGCTCTTCCTGCCTGACAGCTGTGTCCCTGTCACCTTTTTCCTAAGGTGGGACTTTTTACATCTCTTACTCTTTTTTTTCTCTGTTCAAGGTCATGCAACCTATGTGTCAGCAAGTATGTAGACATTTATACATCTTTCCAGTAAAAGTAACTGTGAGGCAAAACCTTTGTCTCTGTGGATTCTTTTTATGACCTTGTTAGTGTCTGGAATGTAACACATTGTCAATAATGCTTGTTGACTACTTCACTGTTTCATGTAAGTGAGCTTCAATCCCACACTTGTTTAAAGGCCTTTGAAGGATGCACAGATGGGTTTATATGCCTCTCACCCACCTTCAACCTTTTTCAAGAGCAGAACAAAGGTGATGAGCAGATCTAACAAGTAGATGGTGTTTATTGTCTTGAGTGTTCTTTTCTTGTTGAACTAGGATGGCACCCAAACTACATTAGATAGAGGGTAGGCTGGAAGGTCTCCCGTTGAGATCTGGGTGGTGACTTTTAGGAGTATATACTCTGTGTATCTAAGAACAAAATTAGGGCCTGCAGAGATTGCTCAGTAGAGACATGGCTCAGTCACTGAACTGGCAAGAGGTGATACAAACAAGAGCATCTGGATTTGAATCCCCAGCAAACACATAAAAGCCAGGAGAAGCTGGGCACGTCTATGACTTCAGAAGTGGGGTGGGGTATAGTAGAGACAGGCAGGTTCTGGGGTATGGCTAGCTAATCTATCTGAAACAATAAGTTCTACATTTGGCGTGGGCATGTGAACGCACGTGCACATGCATGTGCCCATACATACACATATGCACATGCACATGCACACACACCACACCACACACATACACACACAAGATGAAAATTGAAGTAATTTTAGTATTATACTTCAGAAAAAAAGTTTGGTGCCATGACTTACCCAACGTGAGGCAGTACACCAGAATAACCTCTTCCTTCTTTAACTTGCTTTTGTCAGAGCTATTCTTTGGCATTTCCAGAGGGAGTTAACATGGCATATAATTTATAGAGGAGACCAAGAATGGCTCTTCAGGTTCTTCCTTATTTAGCTTTCTACTTTAGCCAGGCATGATAACACATGCCTGGAGTCTCAGCATTGAGGAAATTGAAAGACAGCTTGGTCCACGTATTGTGACAGTGAGACCTTGTCTAAAAACAGACAGATAGATGGTCAGACTAAACAAACAAAGAAAAATCCCAAAAGATTTTTAGTTAGGTTACTGAAATTTTTGTTTTGAATTAATAATTAAAGAAATTTTGTTTACTTTTTATTTTGCAGAAGCAATAGTGGTAGAATTTCATAAGAAGATCAAAGACGCCTTTGAAGTGTTTGACCATGAAACGAATAATACAGTAGATGTGAGGTTTGGAAATATTTATTGTTCTTATAATTCTAAATTATGGACACAATTCATAGAAAAATAGAAAGAAGCTGTTTTCTTTCCCTCTCTTTTTTCCTATACTTTGTGTTTATTGTACTATTGAAGTATTTATTTTCTTGTGCTCTGCATTTCTGTTAAATACCACTTCAAGGTAAATTCTGTTTCCTATTTTTTGTAGTCTAGTTGATGGACTATGTTATCATTGTCTATTCCAACCTACAGACTGTGAGCCAATAAAGATGAACTTCATTATAGCTTTAGTGATGGCACATGTTTGGTACTCAATAAATCTCTGTTTAGTGAACAAAAGGAATTTGTATTTTAGAATGTACAAATATGGAATGGGGAGATGGCTCAGGCTGTGCAAGCATGAGAACCCAAGTTTGAATCCATAGTGCTGATGTAAAAGCTAGGTGTGGCCACACATACCCTTTACCCTAGCATTGGAGGGCAGAGACAAGCAGATCCCAGGAGTTCAGTGGTCAGTCTAGCTGAACAGCAGGCTTCAGGATCAGGGAGAGACTCTGTCTCAAGGGAATAAAGAAATCAATAGAAGAAAACATCTGATGTCCTCTCCTGCCCCCCTAATAGACATTCTACACATACTATAACAGTGGTTCTCAACCTCGCTTACACTGCAACCCTTTAATACACTTCCTCATGTTGTGATGACCCCAATCATAAAATTCTTTTTGTTGTTATTTCATAACCCTAATTTTGGTACTGTTATGAGTCATAATGTAAATCTTCGTGTTTTTGATAGTCTTCAGCAACCCCTGTGAAGGATCATTTGACTCCAAAGGGGCATGACCCACAGGTTGAGAAACTGCTGTACTATATTATATATAATAATATAGTATATATATATATACTGTAATGAATTATATATAGTATATATAATTTTTTAAAAAGATTATAAAAATATATAGATATGTATTATCAAGCTACCATTACAAAGAATATTTACAGAATGATATACTCTTCATGTAAAATAATAAATGGGCTAAGCAGAGTATGAAAAAGTTGAAAGACATGATGAATATAGGTAGGTAGAGCAGAATACAGGTGTGGTGGTCCATTCCTGTAATTGCAGCATTCAGGAGCTAGGTCAGGAGGATTATGAACTTGAAGTCAGCCTTAGCTAGGTAGGGAGACTCTATGTTAAGGGGTGAAAGTGAAGGAAATCACACAGGATTCTAATAGAAATTGTAGGATTTGTACCACATACAGCAAGGGAAAGCCATGAATTCATTCTTCCATGGGGTCAGGCAAAGTGAGGGTTATCTGATGAGTTCACAGTCTAAGAGCTTCTGGTACTCAGGCCAGCAAAGCAGTGGGGAGCCATATAAGGTGGTACACGAGGGAATTGCTTATACACCAGGCCACCCATCACTTCCTATTCTAGCCAGGCAGGTCCTGAGTGCTTCAGACTTGAGCCAAACTGAAGGAACAGTATGAGACTTCATCCGTAAATTGTAACTATATGCATTATTTCTCATACCTGAGAGGGGCTGAGATTAACAAGATTAACAAACAGCTTCGTGTCTTCATTTTGACATTTGTGAAGTTTTGTTTTGTACTCTAGTTTTTGTGTGACAGATAAGGTTGTGATAGACAAGGTGAAAGACAGGTACATTTGTCCCCATAACACCTCGCTTGTGGTGGGCTCTGCTGGGTACTAGTCTTGCTGAAACAAAATAGCCAACAGGAGCAACTCAGTTTGAGAGTACAGCCATCATGGCAGGGGTGTCATGGCAACAAGAGCTCGAGGTAGGCGGCCACATTACATCTATAGTCAGGAAGCAGAGAGAGAAATTTGAAATTCAGCTCACTCTTACGTTTTTCTTTTGTCCTGGGACTCAGCCTATAGAATGGTGCTGCCCAGTGTTAAGGAGACTGTTCCACCTCCAGTATCCTTCACAGACATGCCCAGAAACTGACCTAATCTTATCCCACAGGCATGCTGAAAGGCTTGTCTCTTAGTTGAGTCTAAATCCTGTCAAGATGATAATCTAGGTTAACCATCATGGGCATTGTGAGTCTGGTTCAGCTATTACAGTGGAAATGTGATGGGAACTTAAGGTTAGCATGACAGGACTGTGTGGCTCCCAGAAGCTCTGGTCACCTCTCATTCTGTAGGAACAGCTCTTCAAAGAGTGCTGAGCCTTGTCTGTGTGTCCTTGCAGGAAAACAAGCAGGGTTTTCTGGTAACACGGAGTGTGCAGCTGTATCTTGCGACTAGGTGGACTAGATAGACAATGGACAAGTTCTTGTCCTCTAACCTCTCCTTGAACCTCAATGGCTTTCTTCCTGGGCCAGGGGAAAAGTACTGTTGGGGAAGTATAACTTTAGATGTGTCTGTTTGGTTGGTATCTCTGGGGATGGATCCAAGGTCTTACGTGCCAGGCAAGCATTTTTCTGTTGAGCTACATATTCCCAGCCCTGCCCCACCTTTGTGAGGGAAAGAGGAAAGGAAAAAAGGTGTCCACAGTCTAGCTGACAGTCTAGCTTTCCTGTAATTGACATCTAGGAGCTTTGTGTCCATCACCTCGTTGTAATGTTTTTCTTTGTGTGAGAGGGGTAGCACCTCTGGTTTTGGAGACATTTGCTTAGTGACAAGTATGATTTTGCTTAGTGTCACCCCAGGGCTTTTCCAGTTCTAAGTGTCTGACTGTGCTTGGGAGCATGCCCTCCTGCCCTCATCCTCTCAATCCTCTCAGCCCAGCCCTTCACGGATTCCTAGGCTTGTTTCTTACTTTTATTTTTCTTGACAGTAGCAGTAAAAGGGAAATTTCCCATATCTCATGGGGAGGGGGGGTGCCAGCCAGGCCTTTTATGGTAAAAGGGCCAATTCATGAAAAAAGGATGTGTTTATGGGCTTCAACTTTCCCCTATTCCTAAATAAAGCAATTTTGCTGAGGCCCCAAGGGATAGTGTATGTGCTTATAATTTAGTCTACTTTATTAAACAGATGGTTACTAAGAGAGTTGGCATTGTTCTTTGCACTAAAAGATTAATATTTGAACAGTAGTAACGTGGATGACTGTAGCTTTCTAATCTTGATTACTTACGCTATTTTTTTGTTTGTTTGTTTGCTTTGTTTTCCTTTTGAGACAGAGTCTTACTCTGTAGTGTAGGCTGGCCTCAAACTTGTGGCAGTCCTCTTGCCTCAGCCTCCAAGTGCTGGACTTCCACAGTGTATGCTGCTGTGCCGGACTCCTTAGACTGATTTAAACGGAACTTTGTTCTCATGTTTTTGTTCATTTTGAATCACCATTTATAAATTTGATATGAAGGACAGAGACACAAAAACTCTTGCCCACGGTTGCACAATAGTGAGCAGCAGAGTGGGAAGTCGAGGTTTTTTTTTTTTTTTTGTTCAGCAGTGTTTTCCAAGTTGGCTGTACCCCAGCCCCAAGGGAGGCCCCTGGGAATGCTGTGGTGAGCAGGGTCAACTCTCTCCATTTATAAAAGCAGTTGCTCTGTTTGGAATTTATTATGGCTTATGATTAAAAGTGAAAGTCTAAATAGATGTTTATTTTTAACTTACTAAACAGTTTATATTTGCTGTTTGAATTGTTAGGCCTACTGTATAATATGCTACCTTTTGTACAATAGGGTCCAGTTTCAACTGGCTTCTGATCTATTGTGTTATCTTCAATAAGTTCAACACTCCATTAAGAGCTATCAATTTATAAAACACTTTAACATCTGATAAAGAGTTTATTACTCTTCAAACATTGAAGGGTTGGAGGCAGTATTCTGTGTAGACTGATTGGTGCAGAGGAGTGTCTTTGAGTCAGATATATTGGATCTTGCGCATAATCCCAGCACTTGGGAGACTGAGGCAGGAGGATAACCACAAGTTCAAAGCCAGCCTGGGCAACAAAATAAATTTTTTTAAAATGCCCCTCAAAACTTAAAAGAATGTTTTTGTATGTAGCAAGAGTGCCAAGGGTTTTACAGTGGCCTGCATTGGGCAGGAAGAGCTGTTCTGTGAGAGGAGACCAGGACATTGGCCTTGGGGAGGTATGGAATTGCTTTCCCTTGGTGTAGACCTGGGCTGCCTTGAATAGTTTATTGGTGGCTTCTTTCCTTTCCCCTTCTCTCTGCTGTGCACAAATGGAAAGATGTTTATTTTAATTTTTATCATAATAGATAGAAAAGAGGCCTGGTATTGGGAGTGCCAAGCGAGTGGTAGGTTTCTTGCTACTACGTGAAACTTTACGAAATGTCTCCTCTGCTTCTTCAGACCTGGGAATAAGCACACTTTCTGGGTCCCAACCTAATTTCTTGATGCTAAGGAACTTATGCTCTCTGTGGCCCTCCTTTCACTTCTGCCGCACAGGACTGGAAGGATAGGAAATTCTCCAGGTGGTTAAGAGACATCCCTGTACATCTTCAGTGTACCACATGTGACTGAGAAGTCAAAAGTATTTGTATTAATAAAACAGAGGACGTATTAGGTATATTTTTAAAGATTTATTTTGTTTAGTGTATATGTTTATACACAATTATGCACCATGTATATACAAATGTGTGTAGGTCCCTGTAGAGATTAGAAGAAAATGCCACGCTTCCTGCAAGTCACAGGCAATTGTGAGCCTGTTCCCCATGCGGGTGCTTTGGAACTGAACCCAAGACCTCTGTAAGAGCAGCCAATGCTCTTAACCACTGAGCTATATTTCCAGCCTCCAGTATTAAATAATTTCACTCTTAGTTTTGTCATGAGGATTTTAAAGTACATGATGTGTAACATTATTTTCCACAATTTTTATTTATATAAATGTACAATAGATTTATTTCTAGATGAATTAATAGGGCTAGTGAGATGACTCTGTGGGTAAAAGTGCTTACCTGATGACCCGTGTTTGATCCCTGGGATTCACAGAATGGAAAGAGAGCCAACTTCCACAAGTTGTCCCTTGACCGGTTTGTGTACACACACACACACACACACACACACACACACACACACACCGGTCATTGGTGAACATTTTTATAACTCTTAGAAAATTATTAACCAGAAGCAATTAACTCCGAATAATATTAGCTATTATTGCTGTTGTTCCACTTTATATTCCTTAAGTAAATAATTTATAAACTTTTCTTCTATTTAATATGGTATAAGTAATGTTGTGGTATATATAATAATATCTTAAATGAAAATTTAATTTATTTCTGTGTTGTTTTATGCTTTGAGTTATAAAGCATTTAATTTTCTTTTCCATTTTTAAATTAGGTTTTGAAACCTAGCTCCTTGAAAAATACTGGACAGGTTTTTAATATCATTAGCTAGAGGCATTTTGATTTTGCTTAATATAAAACATATCATAATATATTTTCATTATTACTTATGTAGTTTTTTAGTCTGTGTTTAGAAATTAATAAGATTAAAAGTTAAATGTTGAAATAGATGAAATATGTACATGGAGAAAAATCCTAAAGGTACAGAGACTATTTCATAAGTGAGTCTCTTTACTTCTAGCTCCTGAGTGTACAAGTGTCTCTGATTCCCCTAGACAGTGTATGTGTGTGTGAAGGTGCGGGTGTGTATGCACACCATATGTGCATGCAGAGGGCAGAGGCAGCTTTCAGGAGTGGGTTCTTCCTCCTCCTTGGAGGCGGGGTCCCTTGCTGTGCCCACAGTGCTGCATCCTCCATGCTAGCTGGCCCGTGAGCTTTCTGTGATGTTCTTGTCTCCATTCCCATTGCAGCGTACATCAGCTCATCTGGCCTCTTAGCTGGATGCCAGGGATTGAACCTAGCTTGGTCAGGCCTTAGTAGCAAGCAGCTTCACCTGCTGAGCTTTGTCGCTGGCCTTCTTTCCCTGCTGTCCATGAAGTAGTTTGGTGGACTTTTTTTTTTGTTGTCAGTTTTTCAAGACAGGGTTTCTTGGCATAGCCCTGGCTGTCCTGGAACTCTTTCTGTAGACCAGGCTGGCCTTGAACTCAGAGATCCGCCTGCCTCTGCCTCCTAAGTGCTGAAATTAAAAGTGTGTGCCACCACTGTCTGGCAGTGTGTATGAATTTTTAACACAAGTGAATAAAGTATTATATAAACAATCTGTATCCAGCATTTTTGCTTATCAGCTATCAATATGTCTTTTATTATTATTTTTTAATTAAAAAGTTATTTTTGAGACAGTGTCTCATTTTGTGGCCTTCTAGGCAGGAGCTCACTTAATAGACTGGGCTGGCCTCAAATTCATAGAGATCTGCTTGACTTTACTGGAATTAATATACCCTGCCCTACTTATCAATATATTCTGATGATTATTCTTTTGTATTGTCTACAGCTCTTCACTTCATTGTGTCAATGTATCATAATACGCTGAAGTACTTCCTTTAATTGATAATTTAAATTGCTTATAGGATTTTGCTTTAATAATCCAAGCTGTAGAAACTCTTGGTATATGTGATATTTTGCAACCGTGAGAATTTTTCTGTAGGATAAATTCTTAGAAATAGGTCAAAATGCATGGATATTTTTGGACATATTGTTACCCTGAGAAGATGGTCTCCCATCTTGCCATGTGATATGGCCTGTTTTTTCTCTTTCTGAAAGTTCGTCAAACTGTTGATTTTTATTTTCTGAATTATGAACACCTTTCTTTTTTGCTTTTTGCATTTATGTGTATGTGTGTGTAGGTGCATTGCCATGGGATTCATGTGGAGGGCAGGGCATCTTTTGGGAGTCACTTCTTTTCTTCCACTGTGTGAGTTTCAGGGCATCCAGCTTAGACCTCCAGCCTCAGAGGGAATCATGGTTACCTACTGACTCATCTTGCCAGACCACGAACGTTTTTTCTAGCTCTAAAAATTATTCGTATCTCATTTTATTTGCAAGCATAGTTTATGACCTTTGCTTACTTTTCTTATTTAATTATTTCTGGGTCTATAAATTAAAGATCTTAGTGTGTGATTAATATCTCATGTCTTCTTCCTTTGATTTTATTTCTGGCATTTAGAAATTTAAAAATATTTATATTATCAACCTTTTGCATATGAATAATTTTTGGAGACAAAAAAAAATTGCTGGCTTGGTGTGGTGGCAAATACCTTTAATCTCAGCACTCTGGAGGCGTAGACATGCGGATGTCTATGAGTTTGAGTCTAGCCTGCTCTACACGGTAAATTTCAGGCCAGAAAGTGTTATATAGTGAGACCTTGTTTCAAAAAAGTCATTACATTAGGTTGTTTGTTATTGTTGGTTTTCCTGCCCAGGCCCAGGGACCTCCACATGTTAAGCAAGTACTTTATTTACCATTGAACTATCTCATAATTTGGAGAGTTGTCACAATAGAATAATTTTTATTACCCCGAGCAGAATTAATTTATTAAAAGTAAATAATAAAAATAGAAACATAGTCTTCTTTCTTTCCTTCCTTCCTTCTTTCTTTCTCTCTCTCTCTGTCTCTCTCTGTCTCTCTCTCTTTCTTTCTTTCTTTCTTTCTTTCTTTCTTTCTTTCTTTCATCCATTCTTTCTTTCTTTCTTTCTTTTTTTTGAGACAGAGTTTCACTGTGAAACCTGGATCTCACTCTGTAGACCAGGCTGGCTTGGAACTCACAAAGATCTGCCTCCCTCTGCCTCCTGAGTGCTGGGATTAAAGACGTGCCCAGAAACATATTCTTTAAGGAATTCTTGAAAGGTCAAGACAGTATTTTTTCTATATGGTTAGTTTTCAAATTCAATTTGAAAGGAACTATAATCTTACCAAGAAATCACACTTTTTGTAATCTGTTCTTTTTTAATTTAATAAGATAAAAGTATGCTAGATGTCAATAGAGTTAGTTTCAGGGTCTGCCATTGATTTTCAAAATTGCACCCTTATTGATTAATTTTTCTTAGCTATTAAGTTGAAATAATGATTTCTGCACACTTAAACAAAAGACCATTGCTGTCCAGTAGAAAACAGGAGTGCAGTTTTGATAGGTATTCTAACATTGCATCACATTGCAACATTTTAAACAGACTTTGTTAAACCAATTTCAGATGCTGATGCTCATGAATTTGGGAGCCAAGCGAGAATAGGCTCCCACCCTGGGAGAAAAGGCTGCTCTTTCCTGTCTTCTAGCCACACCCACTGTCCTGGTCCTGTGCTTCAATGTCTCTGCCACAGACTGGCTAGTATGGCTGATTATATCAACTGGTATTACAGTTACCTATGTCAACTCTTGTAGAAGAGGTATGAAGGAGGTAGCAGGTCATGAGACCCCCCTCCAACCAGTTGTATGTGGTTCTGCTCTAATTGCACATGACCTTAGGGTCTCTGGGTTGTTGGGGTGAGGGACTCCATCTACACAGCCGTGTGTGGGTCATCATTATGCTGGGTACAGACCTTCCAGTGTGACTGCTTTAAGGTCACCTGTGCTCCTGCCTGTCACCCCCTCACCTATTGCTCTGTAAGTAAGTCTGCTAAACTCATTTGTCCCCAAAGTGAACTTTGGTAGACCTGCACCTTAGTTTGTCACTGGGACATAGGATGATTAGTGGGCTATAGATACATGATCATAATTGCATTGTTTTTAAAAATAAAAAGAATTTGCTTGAGCATGATATGGTGGCTCACAACTGTCATCATAGCACTTGGAAGCTAAAGGCAGGAGGGACAAGAATTCAAAGTTATCCTCAGCTTGTAACTTCTAGGCTAGTCTGACTGTATAAGACTCTGTCCAAAAAAATTGAATTAACAAAAGAAAAAATTAACTTCCATTGATGAAATTTTGGAGTCTCAAATGGTGTCATATAAGACATCATTTAAGTTCAGAAAAGAAGATTTTAAGAGATTATAGGCACATGAATGTGTATGTATGGGTGTGTGTTTTCAAATAATCGACTTCAAATGTACAAAGTACCATTTAGCGTTTTGCTATCAAAAGAAACCAATACTTTAAAAATTTCTTGTATTCTTAGATGGATGGAGATGGCACACACCTTTAATCCCAGTACTTAGGAGGCAGAGGCAGGTGGATATCTGGGAATTCGAGGCCAGTCTGGTCTACAGAGTGAACTCCAGGACAGAGCCAGGACTGTTTCACACAGAAATCCTGTCTTGAAAAACAAAGCAAACAAAAAATTCCTGTCTTTCTCCAAGTTATCTTATGAATTATTTTTACTTACAAGATAGCCTATTTCCTTTCTTTCTTTCTCTCTTTCTTTCTTTCTTTCTTTCTCTCTCTCTCTCTCTCTCTCACACACACACACACCACACACACCACACACACACACACACACACACACACACACACACACACGAACACACACACGAACACACACAGAAGAAAGAAAAAGGGAAATCCACTGCAGTGGATTGAGCTGCCCAGGTTCTGGGTTTGTGTTTGTTGTCGTTGAGAGGCTCAGGGGCTCTCTCTCTATTTCGTGTCACTGCTGTGGCTGCACAACAATCAGCTCTGCTCAGCTAACCTGCAGGTGACCGTTCTCCCAGGTCCTTCCCTGCTACTTCTGCTGCTGCTGCCTCTTCACCCTGTGTCTGCCCACTCAGGGCTTCTGCAGTCTTAGGGTATGGCTCATTGCCTCCTGTGCTGCTCCCCTCCTAGGTGCACCGCCCTGTATGTCTCACTTCAAAACTTCCGGGCAAGAACAGGGAAGGTCTGCTTTGATCCCTTATTAATATTTGGCAGAGGGCGCCCTTCTTGGGCAGAGCTAGACTTCAGAGGCCTCTCTTGAAGGCCGTTAGAGAGATGTGACTTTGGGGTAGCTGGGAAGACATATCAAATAGCACAAAGCATAGCAAATATGTTCAGGAAGAAGCCCTTATCCCACTGAGGTAGTTAAACCTAACAAGAATTCCAACCCCATCTCTAGACCGGCAGTTGGAACTCAGTAGTGAACTCACTGGTTTTTTACCGATGCTTTGCTGGTTGTGCTAGTGATTGATGTCCTAGTGAGCACTGTGGTAGAACATGTGGTAGATCTTATGTTTTCCCTTCTGAGCTGTGACCCCACTCTAACTTCCAAGTTCCCTGGAGATAGAAGGGGACTTGGGACCGTGGTCCAGTAGGCCATGTAGTTGAGTCTTTGTCAGTGGAATGTGGGGCACATATCAAGATGGGTAGAGTGATTAGCAATCTTTCTTTTCCTCTTCATCCCCTCCCCTTCATTTTCCCTCTCTTTCTCTATGCCTGCCTCCCGCTTCTCCTGCATTTCTTCCTTAGGCTAGGAATTTGATGAAGGACCTTGTGAGCAGTAGGCAGACACTGTACTGTTGAGTTATAGCCCCAGTCCCCACCACCCTTTCCCCCGAGCTCACAGATTCTTTCTGAAATTTATATTTCAGAATATTTCTGAAGAGAACAAGGGGGTATATGGAGGGTTTGGAGGGAGGAAACAGAAGAAATTATGTAATTATATTATAATCTTAAAAAAGTATTAAAAAAAATCAACTGGCTGGGCAGTGGTGGCACACACCAGACAGGTGTTTCCCTGAGTTTGAGGACAGCCAGGGCTATGCAGAGAAACCCAGTCTTGAAAAAAAAAAAAAAAAGTAGTAGCAACAAAATCTAGTAGCGAACTATGTTTTTTTTTCTAGGAATGTAAAAGTACCGCTGTATTAGACATTTATTAATGTAGCACATTGTGTAAATATACCTGAGAAGAAAAGTCACGGATCATCCCTGTAGGTAGTTCAGAGGTCTTGCCAGAACTTAGTGCATGGTCCTAAGTTTAAAGCCTCAATAAAGTAGGTGTTAGGGAATGCTTCTTTAGCCCCAAACTCTTACTCCATGAGGAGGTGTGTGCAGTGTTTCGGTTAAAATTAGGAACAAGATAAGGGTATCTACATTTGCCGTTGTAAATTGATATTAATACGAGGCATAAGCCAACACAATCAGGCAAGTGGTAACATTGATATAGACACTGGACCTGAAATGGTAGGAGGGAGAAAAACTATGTGCAGATGTATGACCAAATGTCTAGGAAATCTAGGAGAGTTGATAAGGAAACTATTGCAAAGAAAAGTAAAACGTTGTGAAGTAGTAAGAAGCAAGTGTAATCCACAGAAAGCTGGTGACATGATTTGCAGGGAGAGGCATCGTGCATGCCCTGACAGCCTGAGAGAAATCCCTGGCTCCCACTGAGTGTCCTCTGATGTCCACCTTCTCTCGGTGGTGTGGGTGTTGCTGTACTTGCCACCACACTCATTATAAGGGGAAATGAATAAATATTTCAAAATAAAATAATATATAGACATCAGGAGCTTTACAATTCTATAAAGAGAGCCCAGTTAGGTGGTACAATGGAGGGTAAGACCCGTTTATAATAGCAAAAATATAGTTTAGAGAGAACTGCAACAAGAAATACATAAATCACACCACATGAAAACCCACGTGACTTAAAAATAGAACACATGGAAGGAAACCATGTTTGAGGGATAGAAAATTTGAAACAAAGGTGTCTGTCAAAACATCCTAAATTGACATAAGTTCAGCACAAATAGGAATGAACATTTTCTGTAACTTGACAAGCGAATTTTAATGGATTATGAAAAAGTAAGCTAGAACAGCCAAGGCAACTGACAGAGAAGAGCTAGGAGGCCAGTACAGCTTTATTTAATATCAGCGCATATTGCAGGAGCTGGAGAGATGGTTCAGTGGCTAAGAGCATGTGCTGTTCTCACAGAGGCTCCTTGGAGAGGAAGGGACACAACCACCTTTTCTGCCCCTGAGGCCACTCATGCACGTGTACATTCACACAAGAAAGTGTGTGTGTGTGTGTGTGTGAGAGAGAGAGAGAGAGAGAGACAGAGAGAGAGAGACAGAGAGGAGAGAAAGAGAGAGAGAGAGAGAGAGAGAGAGAGAGAGAGAAAGAGAGAAAGAGGAAAGGAAGAGACGACTAGAAATAGTTATATTTAGAATTAGTGGGAAGCAAATGGAAAGGTCCCATGAAGGGACACAGCCTTAGCATGTTCTAGAAAGGCAGAGGAGGGAGTAGTGGGCATGTGTTTCAGAGTGCAGTACAGATAGAGTCGAGAAGGCTGATAGGCCCCCAGTAAGGAGTGCCCCCAATGCTGGTGGATGCTGTGAAGGGTGTTGAGTAAGCAGGGGAGTGACACAATGGTTTGTAAGTTTGCTGTGCTGCTGTAAGGGCAGTGGAAAAGGTGGCTGGGACAGCGGAAGCAGAGCGCGACATGCGTGCTAGGTGGCCTGGGCAGGAGGGGATAAAAACCATGTTATTGCTGTCCTCAAAATTCATGTTTTGAAATGTTTTTCTTTTAAATTGACACATAATAATTTGTATATTTATGAGGCACACATGATATAATTGCAAACATGTACACAATGATCAACTTGGGTAATTAACATTTCCATCTTACATGTTTATCTTTGGGTTTTTAAAATTCCTTTCTTCATACAATATATAAAGGTCTTGTAAGCCCAGGTCACTGTTCTGTGCTGTAGGGGAGAACTCAGTCCTGGCTTTTGTATGCTAAGATTTCCAGGCCTCCTGCCATCACTACCACCACCATCACCACCACTACCACCAACAAAAAAATCATCGCCTATACCTGTCTTAAGTGTTTCTCATTTGTGTTTTGAAATCTTAATCTGATAGCTCAAAATGTGAGCTTATGTGTAGATAAGATGTTTTACAGAGGTGATCAGATTTAAAACGATACTATAAAAGAGGCTAGTCAGACTCACTGCCAGGAATATGGCTTGTCACTGGCTTAAAACAGGCAGACTCCAGGGAGTCTGTGTTTAGTGGGATACCCCATGAGAACACAGCAAGTTAAGCAGGGAGGCCTTAAGTGAAACCACAGTCCAGACCTCCCCTTCAGAGAGGTGAGAAAAGAAGTTGCTGACATTGTGTTTGCCCCACCCCTCCCCCCACATTGTGTGACACTTTATCAAGGTAGCTTCAGCAAGCTAACAGGGACAGAAACAATGATGGTGCGATTTCTTCACAGTGCTTATCACCGACTAAAATTAGCTCTACTTACTTATGTTTATGCTCTGTCCCTCCTGGTTGCAAGCTCCAAGGCTAGAGCCGGGATTCGTCTTTCTCGTTCCCCACAGTAGTCACAGCACTGAGCCAAAGTCGCTGTGTCATTAAGTTACTGACTCTATCTGTTATGTCTGCTGTTTTACGGAGCCCAGAGTTCTTTTGGGGCCATGACCTCCAGCACAGTGACTAAGAAGAAATAACTTTATAGAAATTAAGAACCAGAATTTTTGATCTATTCTTTTAAAAGCTCTTCAGTTGATTAGAAAGAGCCTAGAGGGCTACCTTTTTGGAACAGGATAGTTCTTGGCCCTAGAGATTTTGCCCTTGTTTTAGCTTTATTTTATTATTTAGCATCAAAATAGCATGGATGTATTGAAAAATACTCTCCTTGGGGAAGAAGGCTGGGCCCTTGCTTTGTCCTCTCTCCTGTGACTAGTTCCCAGCGAAGCAGTCTTCAGTAAATGTTTGTTGAATAAATGGAACCCATTTTCCAAAATTCTGCTTTGTTCCTAGACATTTCCAAAGTGTGTTACGTTCACTGAAGCTTAGTGCAGCTGGTGCAGCTGTATCGTAGAGGGTGAATGGGTTTGCCGCCCTTGCCCCTTAGAATTGCGTCAGCCGCCCTCAGTCCCTCTTCACTGGGGTGGTTTTTGACCTTGACTGCCCTAATGAGCGAGTCACAGTGTAGCTCAATGGCACTGGTGCCACCGTGTGTCCATAACATGATACTACACCCATTGAATGTTAGCATGTCAAGAACCAATCTGATGCCTCCCTTGGGGTGTTTATTATGACTTGTTTGACTATATGATATAAGTGCAGAACCAAATTCTTCTATTTAGAAGGCTTTGTAGCCGATTTGTATGTATCAATATGAGATATCTCCGTACTTTGATAGAATAAAGTTTCCATATTTTAGAACATTTATATCAAAATGTTGTTTCATTTTGTCAGTTTATTGGAAATTCCATAAAACAGATTTATAAAGAATAAAACAATATTTCAAAAGAAAATTTTAAAAAATTAAGTAAGTGTCGTACTGATTTCTGCGTTCAGTGCATGATAGATTACTGTGTGAGTTGGTCCTAATAACGACAGCCATGGAGGAGCTGCTGAACTTTGCACGGACAGCCCATGTCAGCTGTCTGAAGTGACACTGCTCCTCAGCATCAGAGACTTATGTGCGGAAGCCATCAGAAGAGCTACCAGGTTTTCAAGCATTCTGAAGCCATTGTTAAAGACTAGCTGATATTAAAAAGCACTTAAACTCAGTTTAATTACTGTAGAGATGGCTCAGCAGGTAAGAGCACTTTTGCAGAGGACCTGGGTTTGATTCCCATGTTGGGCAGCTCACAATCACCCAGAACTCCAGCTCCATGGAATCTGATTCTGGCCTCTTGTGTACCCAGATGCATGTGGTACACATAAAAAGACACATAGTCATACACAGCTATACACAAAAACAAGCAAATAAATGTGATGAAATTTAAATAAAAACAAAATAATTTTCAGTAAGTTCACTTGATCTAAAAATCTCACTTGCTAGAAATTGGTTAACCAAGTTTAACATTTTATATCATTCTAGCTGTTGCTTTCTTATAATTGTTATTTATCTTTTACCATATATTTTATCTTATTATTTACCATTCTCCAACTTCTCCCAGCTTTTTCTCTGCTCTCTACCCACCCATCTTTGTGTTATTTCTCTTAAAAATAAGAGAAAAAAAAGTCATAAAAACCATAGAGTATCATTGTGTTCGCCATCCACTCTTGAGCATGGGGCCTGCCCTGGATTGTGGTTGATATACCCAGTATCACTCTATCGAAGAAAACTGACTTTCCTCACCCAGAAGCTATTAATTTTGAGTAGCTTCTTTGCTAGAAGGGGGAATCCTGCGCCTACTCCCCCTCTTTTGTGTTGAGATTTTTGCCAGCCTTGAGCTTATGCAAGTCTTGGACCTGCTGCCACCATCTCTGTGAGTTCATACATGCTCTTTCCCCTGCTGTCTGGAAAATACTATTTCATAAAATTGTCCATCTCTGACTATTTGAATTTTTCTTTCCCCCTTTCCACATAGATCCCTGAACCTTCATGGAGGAGTGTGACAAAGATATCCCATTTAGGGCTGAGCATCTCCCTCTCTGCATGTCGTCCAGCTGTGTGTCTCTGTGCTAATTGCTGTCTACTGCAAGAAGCTTCCCTGCTGAAGGTTGAGCAGTGTACTGATCTATGGTGTAGTGGTTTAAGTGAAAATGCCCCCCTCATGGACTCACTGGGAGTGGCACTATTAGGAGGTGTGGCCTTCTTGGAGGAAGCATGGTCTTGGAGGAAGTGTGTCACTGGAAGTGGGCCTTCAGAAGCTCAAGTCAGGCACCCTCTTTTCCTGCTGCCTGCTGATGTGGATGCAGAGCTCTCAGCTCCCTCTCCAGCACCATGTCTGCCTGTGTGCTGCCACGCTTCCCACCATGCTGATAATGGACTAAATCTCTGAACTATAGCCAGGCCCAATTAAATGTTTTCCTTTATAAGAGTTGCCATGGTCACTGTGTCTCCTCACAGCAATAAAACCCTAACTTAAGATATATGGGTATAGCAATATGTCATTAGGAATAATTTCAGTTCTATAATCATTTAGCAAAATAATAGTAGTAGGTTTTTCCCAGGGCCCATGACCTATTTAATCTTAGGTGTAAGTTTCATCTCAGGTAGTGGGCCTTAAACCTCATTTTTAAAAAAAGTTGGCTACTTCCCTAACATTCATGCCACTATTATATTAGTGAGCATATATTGCAGGTAGGTCATTACAAAAGCTCACAGGGTTTGTAGCTGGATGAGATTTAATGATTACTTTTCTTTTCAGGTAGTGTGTATAGAATCTTCTAGCAGTATGAACACTAGCTAGTGGGGTGAATCTGAGTACCACTTAGATTTCTCCATATTCTATGCCATAAGTATGTAGTATTTTCAGCAATAGGGTCTTTTTTTTTGTTTGCTTGTTTGTTTTTTGAGACAGAATTTCTCTGTGTAGCTGACTGTTCTGGGACTCCCTTTGTAGACTAGACTGGCTTTGAACTCACTGCGATTTACCGGCCTCTGCCTCTCAAGTGCTGGGATTAAAGGACCCAGCAGCAATAGGGTCTTACCATCAAGTTGGCAATAACTTACAGTGTTTTGGGGGAACTTATGGGACCCTCCTTTGGCCAATGACTCAAGATGTAGCCCATTCTTGTTACTAGGGCTTTGATTTGGCAGCATCTGCTGTCTGCTTGGGTGTTCTCTCCCCCACTGTATAGGACTCCATTTAAGTTCCTTTATACATGTATATATTTTAGGATTCTTCTACAGTAGTAGGTTTTCATGTGGCTCTTCAAAAGGCATTTAGTGTTAGTTGTCCCCCCCCCATATTCTGCCTTTTACTCTGCCCTCTCTTCCCCCACTCCATGTAATCCTTGTAATTTCCTATTTATACCTTTATAGTACTATATTCTATTTCTCCTTCCTTGGAAGACCCTCCCACTATGATTTTCTTATTTTATATTTTTGTTTCATTTCTAATTTCTGGCTCACATTTTTATCACTTTTGTTGTTGGAATTTCTGTTTCATATTTCCTGAAATTATATTTTTATCATTTTTTTTGTTTTTGAGATAGAGTCTCATGTAGCCTAGGCTGGCTTTGAACTTGCTATGTAGGAGAGGGTTTGAGCTCCTGATTCTCTTGCCTCCATTTCCCAAATGCTGGGATTACAAATGTGTACCACCACGTCTGGCATTTTTCATCTCTTCTGGTGTTTTCCTACATTTCTTTTTCAAGTTTTCTTCCTTCCTAAGCCCCCCCTCTCTTTTATCACAAAGGCCTGGCCTTTTTCTTTCCGGTGTTCTTTTTTCTCTGTCCCACCCCTGGGAGCATCGCTGTTCCTAAGGCTGCAGCATCAGTAGCCCAATTTTCTCACAACGGCCAGCATAGCATCCCAGCTCATCTAGAAGCCATCTGGAGCTCTGCAGTGCCCACCTGGCCCTTCTGCTGTGTTCCCATGTTCCTGGCACCAGTGCCGTGTGAGAGTAGCTTAGGGGATCGCTTAGTCTTCAGTGTCTCCAGCCTTGTGTTTTATTCAGGCCACGGAAAACAGGGGAAGCTCTGAGTCATCCAGGTGTCTGCTGTGATTGCCCTTTCCTCCCACCTTACAGACTTGGGGGACTTTCCATCCCTACTGGTGTTTAGGATTGAACCCAGGGCCTCACACATGGAGACCTATTGGAATTGCTTCATCATTGCCATCTAAAGAACTATTTAGAAGCATTGGCATTTAAATGCCACCTTCCTATCCCTTCCTCATTTCCCCTTCTATTATCTCCTCATCTATACTCTGCATTGCGTTCCCTGGATTGCCACTGAAGGTAACTCCTCATGATCTGTTTTCTCTGGCCATATGTCCATCTGCCATTTAGCAGGGAAGTGCTACTCCATCGTCAGAGAGCCAGGCATGCCTGCTTCTCGTGACACAAGCCCAGTCTCCAGGGTCAGTACAAACCCAGCTCTTTTCACTTCTTGGGTCTGTCGTCCTCCATCTGTGGCCATCTAACTTCTCCTCTGCTCTCAGCAGAACCATTGCTGACCTCCTGCTTTCCCAACTCCAGAGGAGGGTTAGGCAGTCTCTGGGAACTGTCTATGGGACTCCCCACTTCTTCCCTCCTCTAACACCTTTGAACCCCGGAGATAGCTCTCACTTTCCCCTACTTTCCCTTAGCTCCAGGACACTGTCCTCCCCTGGGTGTCTGCTCAGCCCCAGGTCCTCTCCCTCTCATAAAGGTTTCTCTGCCTCAGATCTTTTTTGGCATTGTCCCTGGATGGGTGCCCTGCTCAGCCAGTGCACTCTTTTTTGGTTTAAAGATTTGATTTTTATTATTTTAGGTTATAACGTGTGGATGTTTGTGTCTGCATGTGAGTGTGTGCACATGAGTGCAGATGCCCTCAGAGGAGGCCAGGGTGTTATGGTAAAATGTTGCAGGTCCCCGAGTGGTGGCAGTGGGTACAAGACCACTGTGGGCCATGAAGGCAGCTAGTCCCAGGCAGGGAGGCACACGGTGGGTGAGAGACAGAGACGTGCCATGCAGAGAAAGTGGGTATATATTTAGTGGGTTATGAAAGGGAAAAGGAAAGGAGGGAAGGGGAGAAGGGGAAAACACACACACACACACACACACACACACACACACACAGAGAGAGAGAGAGAGAGAGAGAGAGAGAGAGAGAGAGAGAGAGAGAAACAGACCTGGGGAGGGGGGAATAGGAGAAGAAGTTGGGAGATGGAAGAGAGACAGAAAAGAGAGAGAGTGCAGGCTAGAGGAGGTAGGATATCTGCTTCCCTTGGCTGAAGGGGAGGGATTGTGAGAGGGAGGGGCTTGTCTCTTAAAGGGACAGGGTACTCAGGTGACAGACCAGGCCAGCAGATCTTAACATTCCCATCTCTTTCTTATAATAAAAAGGTGGGAAATTAGGCACAACAGGCTAAAGGAATTGGGACGGAGGATTCTTAAGACTGTTTCCTGCTTATTTGTGGGTGTCCTCTTGCGGGGGGGGGTGCTGAGAAAGCTGGGTACTGGTTACATCCTGGGGTAGCTGGTTACTTTATTCCTGTCCAGGGTTTGTGGTATGGAAATGTCTGGTATCTCTTGGACCTGGCAAAGTTTGGCAGAACAGAGGACAAAGTTAAGTTTAGGAAGAGGAAAAAAAAAATTCAGGACCAGGGAATTGAGAAGGGTGTATCTGGCCTGTTTAAGGTGGATTCTTCAATTTGGCCCTCTGGAACTCACAAAAATTCTTTGGGTTTGTGAAAACATAAGTTTTAGACATACACATTGTATAAACAGTAGCATATTTATGTCAGAATGACTGTGACAGATGCTTTTGCAAAATGGAAAGTGTTTTTAAGACTATGAAAAGCAGTGTGAGAGATTTGATAGCATGCACTTGTCCTCATGCCTTTATAATTTGCGCCTGAATAACTTGTGTTTGTATTTTACTGAAATTTGTTTGGTGAGGTTGTCCTTTTAAACTGACAAAATATCTCATCGGTCAAACTGCATCAGAGATCTTTGAGAAGGATACAATTTTGCTTGAGTTATTGATTAAAAAATGACAGAGAACTTACTTGGTTGACTACCTAGAGCCCTTCCTCAGGGTCCTCCATGATAGTTGAAGGTCATATTTGCTTTTTACTGTTTAGCACAGGGCCTGCCAGGTTTTAGAAGATCCTGTGGGCTAAGAAATCTGCAGGAAGACAAACCTACTTTGTCCTGAGCAGCTAGACTGTTCTGTCCACTGTCTGGAGATTTTCAGTTTAGATTTTTTTTTTGCCCAGTGGTCAGTGCTTGGCAGTTGAAACAAATTGCAGATGGAAGTTGTTCTGTTCCCATCTGTCTTCTGTCTTCTTTGGAGGAAATAGAGTGCTGCTGCTAGGAGCCAACCTGTCTCTTTTTGTTATGAAAAGTTTTTAAATAATTAAGCATTTAAATGCCATATTCCCCATATCTCTGAGCAGCTGAGGGCTGTTTACTGGGTATAAGATAAATTATAACTACAGTATAAAATCTACCTGGAGAGCTGGGTCTGAGCTTGACTGTACTGGCTCTCAACAGGTAAAGCAGGGTTGGATTAAGAAACTTAAAAGTACATACCAATTTAAAACATGAGACTTACTGTTTTTATAGTCTGAAATGAGATACAATGAATAGATAATTATAACATTTAACAGTAAACATAGATTCATTTAAGTTACATGTATGCACACACACAGTGAAAAGGAATTGGGTAAAGTGGATGCTCTTGGGGGTCCCTACCAATGGCATGCCACTTCGCAAAACACACATGCAACAGAGTCAGCATTGGGGGACCAAACGGAATACCTCAGTAAAGATGGCGGGTCATGGTCACCTGACCTGGCTCTCAGTTAAAATGATGGTGAAGTCACCTGACCTCAGTTAAGATTGCAATAAGGTCACCTGACCTCAGTCAAAATGGTGGCAGTCACATGTTTGGAGAAGCCACGTCTTTTGAGCCGCAGGAGTTTTAAACATAATAACAAGAGAGACCTAGAGGCGTGATCCGCCCTGTTGCTGAGCCACTGTGCCACAAGCTATGGCGGGGAGCAAAGGCTGGAATTCTGGAATTGAAAACAGCTGCCTCATGGATTTGACTGATCTTGTTGGTTTCCACGGGACCAGCAGTAGCTGTGGCACGGATAGTTTGAGGAAAAGCGGAGCCACCGGGATACTGGCAGAGCATTCACACGCAGGTAGCTGATAGTTTGAGGGTTTATACCATAGCTGAAAATGTGAAAACCCGCAAAAACGCCACAGGGCATATAGGAGGATGTCTCCACTCTACAGGCGGGGTGTTGAAGCCTGACCGACTCCAGGCCAGGCGACTCAGAAGCCATAGAGGTTAGAGGCTGCTCTGGGCAGTTGCTCATGGCAGGGACCACTTATGAGTGGTCCAAAAGAAAAGAAAAGAAAAGAAAAGAAAAGAAAAAGAAAGAAAGAAAGAAAAATCTGAGGGACCCTGAGCCCCAAATAGAATGCACCACACAGCGTTTGTAGTGCAAGTGTTGGAGGACTAACCTGTTTAGTTCGGTCATGTTTTTAGCTATGGGAAGCAACCAGAGATGAATGTCAGTGTAGGGCTCAACTGTAGTCATGAAGGCTGTGGCTGGGGGCTGGAAGGGAAAAACTCACCACCGAAGCTGCTGGTGTGCATAGAGATTGGTGTTCAGGCAGATAGAAAACAGAGCTATTGTAAAGAAACCTAGTTCTCAAGCCCAAGGTTCCATGTGTCCTCAGCCGGCCTGCCCCCAGGCCGGAGGGAACATGGAGAGAGCCTGGCTGAGTCATGAACATCAGATATTATGGTAAAAATAAAACACTGCAGATCCCCGAGTGGTGGCAGTGGGCAGCGGGCACAAGACCACGGTGGGCCACAAAGGCAGCTGGTCCATGGCAGGGAGCTGCATGGTGGGTGAGAGACAGAGATGTGCCATGCAGAGAAAGTGGGTATATATTTAGTGGGTTATGGAGGGGAAAAGGAAAGGAGGGAAGGGGAGAAGGGGGAAGAACAGAGAGAGGCAGAGAGAGAGAGAGAGAGAGAGAGAGAGAGAGAGAGAGAGAGAGAGAGAGAGAGAGAGAACACTCCAGAGACAGAGAGTGGGGAAGCAGAGAAGTGGGGAGACAGGAGAGAGACAGAAAAGAGAGTGCAGGCTAGAGGAGGCAGGATATCTGCTTCCCTTGGCTGAAGGGGAGGGATTGTGAGAGGGCGGGGCTTGTCTCTTAAAGGGACAGGGTACCCAGATGACAGACCAGGCCAGCAGATCATAACACATAACACAGGGTTAGATCATATATCATAACACAGGGTCCTCATATATACTGGATCTACAGTTATAGGTGACTGTGAGCTGCCTGCTATGGGTTCTGGGAACTGAACTTGGGTTCTCTGGAAGAACAGCAAATGCTCTTAACCATTGCTCCATCTCTTGAGTTCCTGGTGCCCTCTTCTTAGAGGAGCTCTTAGGCCCCTGGGGCTCCCATACCTGATGTGCATCTCCAGCTCAGATCTCCTATAACTCAGTGCTCATAAAGTTCCATCTCTGGTTGTCTCCCCTCAGTTGTGAACTCAGAGGTCAGCTGTTCTTGTTTTATGGATAAATGACGTGAGATTCTTTGGTCAGTAAGAAATGCCTCTCTTATGTCACAGACAGCATGAGCAATGACTTTGCCCTCAAAGTTCTATAGCACCAATCGAGATGACTGCCTCGACTAGCAGGGCCATGGCAGAAGAGCGGCATTGGCGTGGGAAGTATTCTGCTCTTCCAACCTACAGTTGACAAGCAGGCTGCTTGTCCTGAAGGAAGGATCACCTCATCCCCTGAGATGTCCCACCGTGAATGCATCTCTAAGAAATGTCCAGAATCTTACATTCCTGACATAACTAGCAGGAATATTCATGCTGTAAATTTAATATGAACTCTTTGTTTCCATATATCCTAAACTTGTTTCTTCTTTATTTCCTTATTTCCTTCCCTTCCCACCCTCTCTCCCTCCCTCCTTCCTTCTTTCAGTCCTTCCCTCTTCCTCCTTATTCTTTCTTCGAGACAGGGTCTTAGAAATCTGATACCAGCCTGAGCAATACTGCCATGAGACTTGTCTCAAAAATAAAAATAAAAGTAGTTTTAAAAATGCACATATGTACTCATTTGTGGAATCCAGTGTGGTATTTCAATACATAAATACAGTGTGCAGCTGGCCACATTGAAGTAAGTAAAACCAATTTTATAGATTTGCTATATATATTATGTGTATATTTGCATGTCTTTGTGTGTAGGTAGTTGTATAGGCCCTGTGTTAGATCCCTGGAGCTGGAGTTACAGTCATTTATGGTCCACCCAAAGTAGGTCTCCTGGGAAGTGAACTTGGGTCCTCTGTAAGAGCAGTATGAATCCTGGAGCCATGTCTCCATCCCCCTAAAATTAATTTTAATAATGTACTACACATATATATCTAAAATATTTCAAAATTTAACATATCTTACATTTATGGTCAATATTAAATAAAAATGAGATATTTGATATTCTCCTTATACTGCTTTTGAAATCTGTGTGTATTTATTCTTCTGCCACATTTCAAATATTTAAGAGCCAGATATAGTGAGTATGGTATTGGACAATAGGCGCTTCTAATTTTTTCAAATTCCCTATGCAAGAGCTGTCAGATTTTAGTCTTTGTATTATCCTTGCTTTATGAAACATTTGTTCTCCTGTGCTCAGTAAGTAGCTAATCTGTTGTTTCAATAGCATATTTATTATAGTGTATGTAGTAGTAAGGCTGTTTATTTGTTCCTGGCTGCCCAGACCCAAAATAATCACACAGAAACTATATTATTTACAACACTGCTTGGACTATTAGCTTATGCATATTTCTAGCTCATTCTTATATCTTAAATTAACCCATTTCTATAATTTTATATTTTACTCTGAGACTTGTGGCCTACCAGCAAGGTTCTGGCTGATGGCTTGTGCTTTCTCCTCTGTCGGTTCCATGACTTCTCCCTGACTCCGCCTACACTCTCTCTATATATCTCTTCCAGCCTGGCTACATTCTCTTAAGCCATTGGCTGAAAGCAGCTTCTTATTCATTAACCAATAAAAACAACACATATACAGAAGGACTTCCCACACCAATTAGTGTTACCCAGTTTCATGTTACTGCTAGAGGCTTCATAAGAGAAAGTATAATCTTATAAAATATTTCCAGTGGCCGTCATGTTTGGATCTATGGTTAAAAAAAATAGTACAGAAGGTTGAAATGAGAGGGAACAAAGGAAAGGTCAGAGGAATCCACAGGAAGACTGTGTATTAGTTTGACTTCTGTTGATGTGAGAGATACTGTGACCAAAGCCAGCTCGGAGGAAGGGTTTATTTGGTTTACACTTTGGTGTCGCAGTCCATCATGGAGGGAAACCAGGGCTGGAACTCAAGCAGGAATCTGGAGCCCGCATAAACATGATACCCCAAACAAGAGTAGAAACATACCTACAGTATAATAAAATTAACTTTAAATTTGTATCAATATACACAAATCCATACCAATGTAAAATGTTTAAGGCTAGTAGTTACTTTGTAAGTTTAAAAGTAGATTCCATAATCTATCCTTTTATCCTATCATTTCTATGTAGTGATATTTCATTTGTATTTTAATAAATATAGCTAATCTGTAGATCAGAAAAGCAAAACAGTCAGCCACTGGCTCTTACTTACCCTACCTTAGTCCACAATGGCGATCCTGCCTCCGGGAATCTCAGAATGAGACTGTGTGTGACAGCTATCTCCTCCCATCTTATATTCCTCTCTAGTGCTGGGATTAAAGGTGTGCACCACTACTGCCCAGTTTCTATGGCAAACTAGTGTGGCTACTGGGATTAAAGGTGTGTGCCACCACTGCCTGGTCTGTAAGGCTGATCAGTGCAGCTGTTTTACTCTCTGAACTTCAGGCAAACTTTCTTTATTAAAATACAAATGAAATATCACTACATATCTGTATCCCCCTTTTGCTTTTTAGAATGAGATCCCTGAATCTAATCTCCTTTGTTCGGCTTTATATTGATAATGTCAGGAATAGCACACAACACAAAGACTCTAAAGGAGGCGGTTCTTCAGTTGAGGTTCCCACTTTCTAGATGACTCCAGTTTGTTTCAGGTTGACAGAACCAAGCAGTACACCTTGCATGGTGTGGTGGTGGTGATCATTTGTCATGAGGATATGTGAGCAATAAAGGTAGAGCCTTGTCTCCCCGCTGCTGTTCTGGCCTCTCGTGTCAGCTCACACCACAGCCGCTAAGCTAAGAATTTAATAATTCTTACATAAAGTATTTGTTTTTTTCTTGACAAATAAAATTCTTCTAAAATTATCCAGAATGGTAAGGAAATTAAAGTGTTGACTGAACGTATGTGAAATTTAATTAACATTCAAATATGACTTTAATTTGAATGGAAATATATAATAATCTACTACAAATCTCATCATTATTTGCAGAGAATATTGAGTTGGATACTTTTTAAAGGTTATTTGGTGGATTGAATTTCATTGTTATGGGGAAGGATGGAGAAAGTGTCTATATTGTCCTCAGCTGAGCTTTCTATTACACTAGTACTTGACTCTCCCAGTGTCCCCAGAACCCATTTATGTGTTTAGAGAAAGGTACTGGCTATTTTGCCTTTAGGAGTATTTAGGAAGGGAACTTGTCCAGTCTAGCCAGTTGTGGCATCATCGTTTGATCCTATGTAGTTTGGTGCTGGAGACCATGATTTAAGTTCTTTGGCAAACCTCTGGGATAGACAGCAGCATCCTCATTCTACAGATGTGGAATCTGAGGCTCTAGTGTTATGGGAATCCATCTTTCAAAACAAGCAGCACCCATTGAGCTGTACAAAAAAGCTTTATTCAAGTCCAGTAGGCATGGACCAAAGCTAGTGTTTTGCAAAGTCTGGTCCCAGCCTACAGTCTTACAACTTATATAGATTGAGCAACAGTGTGAAGATTCCTATCTGCATGGACCTTATGAGGGTTGTCTCTGGATCTCATGACCACTGAAGGAATGTTTCCATTACAGTTTAAATGTGTTTGCAAAAGCAGATGCTGTGTGTAGCCATTGGGTCTTTCTTACTTTAGCAAATATCACCAACTATTTCTACAGATAGCTTTGTAAGCATTTGCCTTTTCAAGATAAGAGGACAAGATTCAGCTGAAATAAGCAAGAGTACAGTGAGCAGAGAGAAGTAAAATTTAACTCGGCCTGTCTCTACTCAGTCCTATAGCTAGAACTTATGAGGCTCCCACAGTATAAGGCTAGAGTTGGATTTGCTAGGCACATATTAGCGTACTAAGTGTTTAACATATATTCTCTTTCCTTCTCCATTAGAGTTAAGCAACGGTTGAAATCAGACATCAGGTGGCTGCCATTCTTTCTTCTTCATGTCATCCCATCCTGATCCCTTCTCTGGAGCTTTGAGATTTTGAACTAGTCAGGGTTTGCATTTGCCAGTCAATGAAAACGTTGGTCTGCCCTGGTTCACTTGTGTGCCTTTTACTTTTCCCAGAAAGTTTCTTGTACAGTTGTGAACCAATACTTGATCGAGGTGATTTGCAATATTACCGGTGATTCAAAATAATTTAGATAATTATAATTTGATAATAGATATATAATTATAATAGATAATAGATAATGTGATAATTTATACTTGTCTTTCCAGAATTTATATTCTGAAACTGTTTACAACTTTGTTTTTTTCCTAGAGAGATTGGGACAATTATCAGGTCACTGGGATGCTGCCCTACTGAAGGAGAGCTACACGATTTCATTGCAGAGGTAGGTAGGTGGCTGAGGAAGTGTCACTTGGCTGAGTCTAGAACTCCTTGTAATTAAAAAAAAAACTTACATAAAACTAAAAACTCCCTAAACTACTCAGGGTGCTGTTTGAGAGTGTTAGGGTAGCTATGCACGTAAGTCAGCAATAGGACCTGAAAGCATTTTGATCAAGCCTTGAAGGTATGACAACTATTGATATATAGTTTTTAAAGTAGTTCAAGATAGGCCAATGAAGACGAGGAAGTCTGACCACATAGGGAAAGACCAATAATAGATATATTTAGTAATAATGTTGGATAACAGGGTGAGAGACTGCAAATTTTATTTATTGGAAATAAATAAAAAAAGAAATAAAACTAAGTTTCAGGACACATATAATAATAAATGGACTAAAACAGAGAGCACTAACCAGTCTAAAAATCTAAAATAATTATTATTCATAATAACAAAAAGTTAGCCATTACTAGTTAAAAGATCTTAATTGGCTTTCTTCTGTGGTTATAGTTTCCTTAAAATGGTCAGCATTACTGACTAGAGGAGGCTGGTGTTTATGCTTTCCTCAGCCTCGAGAGAACAAAGGACAAAGATCTGATTGGCTGTTTTGGAGTTACTTTCCTTATAAGGCAGGTTAACATCAAGTTACTCCAGGCAACTTTTTTTGCCAAAGATTAAAACAGAAGGACTTTCTTATCATGCCCATTGAAGCTGGCTTTCCTGGGAAATTTATGTTTGGTAGTGTTTGACTTTATCATGGGTGACTCCATTTTGGTTTTAAGTCTATTCTTTGGGACCTAGTGTAAGAGCTGAATCCAAAACAAAAGTTACTAGTAATCATTGCTGGCAGTGTAAACTGAGGCTGGGAGAAAGAAAGCAGTGGATGAGCAGTCCATGCCCAGGGAGCTTCATACTTTATCTTGCTTTCAGAAAGATCTTTGATTGAATGTTAAGTGAAGGTTTTAGTTAAACAAAAAGAGACCTTAAGAGGAAAAAAGATGCCTGGGCCACAGAGTTGCTTTTTTTTTGCCTGGTGGGTTTGGTTGGAGGATTAACAAGGGATGAGAGAGAAAAGCAAAGAGGTGGAATTTGACCTATCCCCTTACTCCTTGTACTGGTAGAGCCCTTGTCTATTCTATTACCAACAGATTTTTCTTTGGGTTGCAGCTCCCAAAAAACAACATGGAGACTTTTTATTAATTATGAAAGATTGACCTATAACTTTGGCTTGTCCCACTAGCTTTTATAGCTTAAATAAACACATTTATATTAATCTATGATTTGCCTTGTGACTTTTTACCTCTCTTCCATCTTGTACCCCATTTCCTCTCCATGTCCTCTTGTGTCATTTGATTCATTTCCTTGATTCATTTCCTCTTCCTCTTCCTCTGCTTGCTCGCTCTCTCTCTCTCTCTCTCTCTCTCTCTCTCTCTCTCTGCCCAGAAGTTCCACCTATCCTCTTCCTGCCTAGTCATTGGTCATTCAGCTCTTTCAGATCTTTAGTAAACCAATCAGAAGGCACCTTGACTGTTGTCTGAGGTTTCTGTCCTTCCCGGTTCCCACAATCATTAACTCCCAAAGGAATCACACAGAGGTCTACGTTAATTATAAACTGATTGGCCTATTAGCTCAGGCTTCTTATTAACTTTTATAATTTATATTAGCCCATAATTCCTGTCTGTGTTAGCCACATGGCTTGGTACCTTTTTTGATGAGGCAGTCATATCTTGCTTACTCTGTGTCTGGCTTCCTCTGTGTCTGGGTGATGACTGAAGACTGAATCTTTCCTTTTCCCAGGATTCTCGTTGCCCCACTTCTACTTCCTGCCTGGTTGCCATCGCCCTGCCTATACTTTCTGCCTAGCTACTGGCCAATCGGCATTAAAAATTATACAAGCGACAGGATAAAAGACTATTGTCCCACCGCACTTGACAAAGACACATATTCACAATGTACAGAACATTATTCCACACCATTCCATGATGTAAGAAGGTTAAGAAGAAGGAATTCGGGATTTTAGACTGATGTAGGAGAAACCTGAAGTTAGTAAAATCGATGCTGCAAAGGATTTACTAGTTACTGTAATTAGAAAATACTCTGGAGCGCTGCCTCCAGTGTGATTGGGAGGTAAGTACTGTACTCACCAGACTTGTCAGGAACGCTAGGAGTGAAAGTTTGTACCACAACTGAAGTTTAGGGATGCTCAGAAAGTTTCTGCCAATGTTTATTTAGTAATATTGACCTCCAATTAGGCTCCATTCCCATTACAACCAGCCATTAGGCTCATCCCATACCGAAGAACATGTCTCCAAGGGCCAGTTCAAGGAGGTAGCAGGGCTATATCCACCCTGCCATTACATCTCTGTGCTCTAATCAGAAAAAGCACAGTACTGCCAGGTGGGCAAGGTGACCCTGGGTAGCCACTATTCAAAAAGAACAGCACTGGGGTACTTAAGAAATGCTTATGGCAATATCTTTTTGTGTAAACCTCGCATCTGCCCATCTGTCCAAAAGGCTAGACTTGCAGTCTCCTGTCTCTGTTTAAATTGTTCAAAGTGGAACCTGGAGCTGGGAACTGAAGGAGGCACAAGGGTGATATCTGTGAGACGCACACACCTGTGGTGTATAAATTAGAAAGCCTGCTCAAGGCCAGCCCCTCTTTGAGCATTAGCCAGAGCTGGGTGCTGCTACGCTAGAGAGTTTTATGACTCTCTAAGTGTGCAGAGTGATTTCTCACTAGGAAGGCATATCCATTCTAGAATAGGGCAAGCCAGTTGATTTCTGTTGAGTATCAGTTTCTCCATAATAATGCCAACTTCAAAGTTTGCCTCAAAGACGCACTCAGTACTGTATTACAAGCCAGTTTTAAATGAAAAATACTGGGAAAGTCAGGCAGTTTACAGTCAGATGGACACTGCTGCTCAGCTATCAGCACCTTGGCAGCTCTTTGCTGTTTTCACGTTCCTGTGACCACAGTCCCTGTCGAAGGCAGCTTGAGGGAGCCAAGACTTGTTTTGGAGCATGGTTCTAGAGCAGCGACTCTCACCTTCATAGTGCTGCATGCGACCCTTTCACACAGTTCCTCATCTTGTGCTGACCCCCAACCGTTAAAATTATTTTCATTGCTACTTCATAACTAATCTTGCTACTGTTATGAATCACACTGTAAATATTTTTGGAGATGTTGCCAAAGGAGTCATGACCCACAGGTTGAGAACCACTGTTTAGAGAACTTCAGTCCATTGTGACTGGGAGGGCATGGCAGAGCCTGCCAGTTGCTGGTGTACCAGGGAAGCTGGAAGCGGATGGGTGTAACCTTCAAAGACCCACCCCAGCTACCTACTTCTAGTAGACTTCACTCTAAAGGTTCCACGGCCTCCCCAGTAGTACCACCAGCTAGGGAACAGGTGTGGAAAATATGAACCTGTGGGTATTTCAGGTACAGACTAGAGCAGCGGCACCATTTCTTCATTACTATTTGAATATTTAGTAAGATATTCTAAGTTGTAAGAATATATTGTTTTCCTACTTTGGAATCTCAAAAATTATTTGAGTGAAGATTATGAAAAAGGCTTGTTTTCCCTGTGAACCCATCTAATCCCCCTAAGGTGGTCTTGATGCCTGCTTCAAAACACAAAGCTGGAACTGTGCGTGGAGAGGCAAAGAGAAGGTAGGAACTGGGAAATGAATTCACGGTGAAATAAGAATCAGTGTGTAGCAGGCATGGTGGCACATGTCATTAATCCCAGCACTCGTCAGAGAGAGGCCGGCCTGATCTACAGAGTGGGTTCCAGGACAGCCAGGGCTACACAGAGAAACCCTGTCTCTAGAAAAACAAAAACAACAAATAAAAGAGAATCAATGTGTGTTCAGTAAACAGAACAAGACTAAGAATTGAAGACCAGGGAAGAAGAATGGCTTGTGTATGTGTGTTTTAATATATACTAGGAATCTGAAAAAAAAAAACCCTGCCTACACCATCCAAATACCACAAACCCCATTTATGTAAATATTATCTGTAGTTTGCTTTCTTTTTATTTTTTGGAGACAGACTCACTATGTAGCCCTGGATGGCCTTGAACTCACAGAAATCAGTTTACCTCTGCTTCCCGAGTTCTGGCCGGCATATTAAAGGCATGCACCACCTGCCCAGTGACCCCAATCAGACCATAACTATTATAAATATAAGTAACTGAAAAAAGTTTTGAAGATTAGGGGAAAGACTTGTTTTTTCCTGAAAATTACATACATAACAGTTGTGGTTCAACTGGGTTGCCAGCCTGTATATAAGTTCTGTAAAAGTTTATTGGTGTGCCAACACAATTTATTCCAGTTAACTCTAGCAATAGAGTTACAACAGCTTTGACTACCCTTCTTGAATTTTACCAGATAAACGAGAAGAAAACACACATGTTTGTACTTATCAAATACATTTAGGACATTGAAAATCCACAACAGTAAATATCTAAAGGTGAATATCATATTGTTAAATGTTCTATAATGACTTCAGAGAGCAAACAATCTAAATGTATTTATATATATGCTTTAAAATTATTCTGGGACTGGCAGATGGCTGAGCAGGAAAGGGACCTTGCTGCTATGCCTGGCAACCTGAGTTTCATTCCTGGAACTCACATAATGGAAGAAGCAAACTGACTCCCACAGCTGTTCTCTGACCTTCACACACACACACACACACACACACACACACACACACACACACACACACATTTATTTAATTATTATATATACAGTACCTATAATATATATATATTTAATTATTCTGTTAAAATTTTGAAGCTTTTATCTGGAAATTGAATTCTCTAGCTAACATGTTCTTACATTTTAGAACAGAGACATCTCTAACATAACTTTTTAAATTCTCAGTTCTTTGCTTCCTGAAGATCAGAAATCTCTTAAAATAGATCAGTTTTTAAATTCCTTAACATTGATTCATCTGTTTAGTATTCTAAAAGTAGCAATATGCTCCAAGTTATCCCTGTCTGTATAGAATGTTATAAAAGCCTGCAGGTATGAGAAGGAAGGCTAGTGCAAATCTTAACTGCACACAGGTTACCCAGCAGCCCTGCCTCTGATATTAAGTCAGAGCTATCTAGAATCTGCAGAGTGTGGGAGCTGGGAGGAGAGAAATACTATTTAAAGGTCTACGTCCTTTGAAATTCAAACTTATATAGAATTAAAGAGAATTGTATTATAGAGGAAAGCTAAAAGATGTCTCAAAAAAAAAAAGACCTGTGTTGATAGGATTATTGATCTAGGCTTCAGAACTAAACTTGGATTGTACCTTTTGTTGGGGAGACATCTTCAGCCACCTGCTCCTCCACACTTGCCTGTCGTGGATAGCAAACAGTGTCCCTGTTGACCCCTCTGTTTTGCTATTAATGTGCTGTGTTCCCGAGAAGGTATCTTGGGATCTCCTTGTGTATTAGTCAGGATTCTCTAGAGTAACAGAATTTACAGAATGAATCACTCTGTAGATAGAAAGGGGATTTGTTAGAATGACATAGAGGTCTAGCTAATCCAACAATGGCTGCCTATGAACGGAAGGTCCAAGAATCCACAAGTTCTCAGTCCATGAGTCTGGGTATCTCAGCAGGTCTTCAATATATACCAGCATCCCAAAGGAGTGGGTTCTAATGCCAGTGAAGGAATGGACTCGCTATTGAGGTTGAGAGCAAGCAGGCAAAGAGAGAGCTTCCTTCTTCCTTTACCTTGTATAGGCTGCTAGTAGACCATGTGGTCCAGATTAAAGGTGGATCTTCCCACCTCGAAAGATCTGGATTAAAGTGTTATCGCCCCACTGCAAAGATCAGATTAGAAGTGTATCTTCCCACTTCAGATAATTAAGGAAAAGCCCTTCACACGTGTGCCCAGCTCTCTGGGGTCTGCTCATTCCAGTTGTAGCCACCTTGACGGCCAGTCGCTGACATACCTTGGTTCTCTGTTCAGCCTTAGCAGTCAGTGTTGTGAGGCCTCAAGCTTCTGTGGTTAAACAACTTCACACGATTGCCACAGCCTAGAGGGAGCTAGTTGGCGGATTACCCCACAGATGCTAACCAGCCCAGGTTTGTGTATACAGGGGTCTAGTGAACCCTACAGGGGCCTCGTGAACCCAGGCTTGACGAGGCAACTATCTGAGGCGACCATCTTGGGCCCGAGTGCTGCTTAGGCTGCATTCACCAACATGTCCCGATGCCCTCAGTGAGTAGGGCACTGCTCCTTCCACCATCTTCCATGGAACATAATCTCTGGTGGTTTTCTGACTCATGAATCAGTCCCAGTCAGTCTGTGCGGAGGAGAAAACTGGCCTTTCTCTTTCACTTGCTGGTTAGTTATCTCTTAGTTATTCCAGGCCCCTAAGAGCTTCCTGGCAGCAAGTCTTCCTTACCAGAGGAAGGGTTCTTGCCAGAGGGGTGGCTCTGTGTCCTGGGAAGTACCTGACAGTTTTTGCTTTTCCTGTCTTGTGTTTTAGTCCTCTGATCAGCAAGGCTTGCCTCCTGTTCAGGCTAGCTAGTTTCATGCCTTCCTTCAGTATGCATTTTCCTTCCTCCGCCGATAGGCCCAGTGCCTCCCCAGCTATGTTATGCTGCCATTTAATGCAAATTGCCAGTCTACCTTATAGGAGAGCTGTGGCTGTTCCTGAAGGGTGCCTGTTACCTGAGGTTGAGAGTCTTCTGCGGCACAACACTGCCACCTCCTGTTAGAAAGTGGGGATGCAAGCTTAGTGCCTCCCTGGGATTTGCCTTATCAATGTTTGTAGAGGACCTGCCTTTTGATTTCTCCGTCCAACACATCAGCATGCCAGGCCTTCTAGCCAGCACTCTGGCCTTAAGTATCTGCTTCGCCCGAGCATGTCAACACCTTTGGATGTCTTTACTATTGCGTATTCTATTTCAGGGATATCACACTAGAGTATGTGCCTCCCCACAGCCTATTGCTTGAAGCCCGATCTAAGGATGGTATATACGTTGCTTTTCTTATTGTTGTGACACAGTACCTACAGAAACAACCCCAGGAGGGGCAGAGACGTGTGATTTGGCACATAGCTTGAGCCTGTCATGGTAGGGAATGGATGGTGGCAGGAACACGGGACAGTTGGTCACACCGCGCCTGCCGTTAGCAGGCAGAGATGGATGCTGGTGCTCAGCTCCCCTTCTCCATATGATTCAGCCCAGGATCCCTACCCATGGAGCGATGCTGCCCACACTGAAGGTCTCCCTTCTTCGACTGACCCTTTCTGGAAACATTCTGACAGATGCACGCACAGGTGAATTTCCAAGGTGACTCTCAATATTTGGTTATGAACCGTCATCAGCTGAGTGTCTCCTCAGTCTTCCAAGGTGATCTTAACAGAATCAGATCCACAGTGAAGACTGAGCATTAGTGATGGTTTAACAACTTTTTAAATATCATAAAAGTAAAGAAAAACCTACATAAAAAAATTTTGTATATCCAGCAATCCCTAAAATATTTATTACCCTCTCTTTCATGGAGTTGTACCACACGTGTTTAATTGATGTGTAACCGAGTCTGTCTTTTCCTGTAGGAGACAAGTGCTTCTTGATAGGCTGTCGAGGAGCTATGTGGCCTTGACAGCTAGCAACCGCTTTACAAAGCTCTCATTGCTCATTTTCCCCTCAGGCCTCGGTACAACTTACAGCTGTTGCTCTGCTTTTCGGGCACCGTTCTCTCTCACTGTTGATGCTTGCACTGGTTAGGCACCTGCAAGGCCGAGCATCGCTTACGTGTTCTCAGTTACCTTCATAAAATCTTTATCACTAGACTTCCACAGTGTTCCGTCAGTGTTTCAGCCTACAAAGTAATGAGCCAGCCTGACTTAGAAGTCCCTCTCACTGCCTGTGTTCTTTGTATCACTTCTGGTGACACATGTCCTGTGGACACTCCAAGAAGCTGAACCTGAGCTGAAGAGACTTAGTGGAGACTGTCAGAGTTGGAGGAGGTGGAGGAGTGTCAGAGTACAGTGCAAGCTTGACATGTGGGTAGGAGAGACAGAAGAAAGGAACGTAATGAAGGAAGACCTTAGCCATCTGGCAGATGACAAGCCCTCAGTCCTAACTTGCTCACTGAAGCTTGTTTTGTTCTTGAATGTTCCTTTGCAAGCAGCATTCATGTTCTTCTTCCCTACCTCCCAAAGTTCTGTCTGAATGATCCTTTTTCTTCATGTTGATCTCTCCGTCTGTTTTGGCTGTTCATTTTGTAAGTAGGTTTCCTTGAATGTTAATGAGCTAATGAGCCCATAGCTCATGCACAGAGCTAGTGAATTTTTAAAATTGAAAATAGATTCTTTTCATAATATATATTTTGATTATGGTTTCCCCTCTGCCAGCTCCTCCCAGATTTCCTCTCCAACTTCCCTCCCATCCAAAATCCACACCCTTTTTCTCCTTAGAAAACAGGCACCTAAAAAAAGTAAATCAAATAAGATAAAAACAAACAAACCAGGAAAGGATTAAACAAACAAACAAGAAAACCGAAGAAAAAGAGCCAAAGAAACAACACAAGAAGCACCTATAGTAGAGACGCACATACTTGCACACACAGGAGTCCCATAAAGCACAAAACTGATAGCCATAATATATACACTAAGAATCTATAAGGTGAAAAAAGAAAGAAGCTGGGCAGTGGTGGTGCACACCTTAGTCCCAGCACGGGACGGGGGGCAGCCTGGTTTAGAGTGAGTTCCAGGGTAGCCAGGGATACGCAGAGAAACCTTGTCTCTAAAAATCTCCAAAAACAAAAACAAAAACAAAAAAGAGAGAAAAGGCCCTAACAGAGAATTATAAGACCAAGAATGTCCAAAGATAACACTGAATTTGTTTTGTGTTTTCCTGCTGGGCATGGGGCCTGGCCTTAAGAGTGGTTTGTTTCCCTAGACTCCATCCCTAGAAACACAGAGAAAACTAGTGTTTCATCTGTGAGTGGTTATTAATTGGAGATAGTGTCTGGGTTAGGGATTTGGGCTTTTGTCCATTCTCTGCCACCAGCACTGGGACCTCATCTGGCCCAGACCCATGTAGGCCCTGTGTATGCTGCTGCTGTCTCTGTGAGTTCTTATGTGCACTGGTCCTGCTGTTTTTAGAGGCCTTATCTCCTTGGTGTCCTCCATCCCTTGCAGCTCTTACAATCTTTCTGTTTCCTTTTCAGCAGAGGTCCCTGAGCCTAGAGGGGAAGGACTGATGGAGATATCCTATTTAGAACGGAGTCTTCAAGGGTCTCTCAGTCTCTACACATTGTCCAGTTGTGGGTCTCCGTGTTTGTTCCCATCTACCGCAGGAGAAAGCCTCCCTACTGATGGCTGAGCAAGGCACTGGCCCATGAGTATAGCAGCATGTTGTTAGGAGTTATTTTATTGCTATGTTCCCTTAGCAGAACTTTAGTATCTGGTGGTTCCTCTAGGCCTCTGGGCTGTCTAGTCTTCGGTTCTTGGCCACCTAAGCATGCTGGGGTTGGGCTCCATCTCATGGAGTGAGCCTTAAATCCAGTCAGATATTGGTTGATACCCCATAAGCCTCTCGCCACTATTGCCCCAGCAGAGCTTGTCAGTCACAAGCTTCGCACCACTATTGCCCCAGCAGAGCTTGTCAGTCACAAATTTCGTGCCGCCATTGCACTAGCAGAGCTTGTCAATTTCAAATCTCACCTTAGGCGATGTGGGAGTCCCCAGCATTGAAGTCTGTAAGAATTTTCTCTCTTGCAGCTTTGATTCGCTAAGATAGTCCTCTGGTCCTTCTGCCTAAGAGATAAAAGCACCCAGCTGCCAGTTAAATATAAAACAGTCGGGCCAGGAGGGGCAGTTACCCCTCGGTGGGAGGAGCCAAGGAGGATGGACATTTAGTGCAGTTGCAGCACTTGAGCCTCCTTAAGGAGGTGGGGAAACTGGTGGCTGCTCAGGCAGTCCAAAGACACTTATGGGAATTAATGTATATGTGGGTGTGTGGTGGTGTCAGGTCACTCCAGTACATATACCTTGTCCTCTAGGGCAAGGGACAACGTCGTCAATATACCTAGCTTTTTTCCCCCTGCAATAGACTTTCTCTGTGTAATAGTCCTGGCTGTTCTGGAATTTCCTTTGTAGACCAGGCTGGTCTTGGACTCCTGGAGATCTGCCTGCCTTTGCCTCCCGATTGCTGAAATTAAAGGCATGTGCCACCACTGCCTGGCTTATACATAGCATCTTAGTGCCTTATATTTTTAGTTGTTGCATTCCACATGGCATTTTATAGACAGGAGTCAGGGTGCTGAATATATAGCCCGGTTGTAGAGCACCTGCCTAGCATTTGTGAGGCCATAGGTTCAATATCCAGCACCATGAAAACAAAACAAAACAACAACCAATAGATAAGAGACAATGTCAAACTTCTGAAGAAACAGGATCATATGGTTAGTGAGGTGTGCCTATGGCTAGAGTTTCTGCATAGTCTTTTAAGAAAAAGTATCATTGTACCACATAGAAGCAGAAGGGTTTACCTATGGGCAACGTCATTATCATCAACTCTTGGAGTTCATAAAGTGGTCATATCCTACCTAATAAAACTGTCACACAGCTCCATCAGGTAGACATTATTGTTCTCCTGTGTCATAAATGACACACAGGATCTAGAAGGGTTTTGTTTATTTTGCAGTGCTAGAGGCTGGACCATTGCCACATGCTAGGGAAGCGCTTTGCCACAGGACTACAGCACTTGATTAGAGGATGGATTTTGTTGTTTTTTTGAGACAGTGTTTTTTTTTTTTTTTTTTTTTTTTGTGTGTGTGTGGTTCTGGCTGTCCTAGAACTCACTTTGTACACCAGGCTGACCTTGAACTCAGGGCTCCTCCTGCCTCTGCCTGCTAAGTGCTGGAATTAAAGGAGTGTATCACCACACCCTGCTTTGAGGATGGAGTTTTAATAAGACTATGCTCATCTTTGGTCAAACATGGTAAATAAATTATTTATTTATTTATTTGGTGCTAAAAGTTGAACCCAGAGCTCATGCTAAACAAGCACTCTACCACTGAGCTACATCTATAGCCCTGATTATTATTTGATGAAAAGGGCAGTGTCCATTTTATAAAAGACCCTAACCAATACAAGAAGAAGCCAATGGACATTCCCAATACGAGGCTCTTGAATTGACTTCACTCTATCTTGGTAACAGTTGAGCTTTTACATGGAAAGTATAATACATCTCAGCTGTCATGTATGTTTTAAAGAAATTGCATTTTCTTTTTTATTAAATTAATTTAAAAATGTTATGTGTCTGTTTTGCCTGTATGTATGTGTACTACATGCATGCAGTGCCCTTAGAAGTCAGAAGAAGGTTTAAGTTACAGTTACAAATGGCCACGAGCTGTTGTGTGGGTCCTGGGACTGAACTGAGTCCTCTGTGAGAGCAACCAGTGCTCTTACCCCTGAGCCATCTCTCCAGCCCCATCCAGTGTTTTTCCTACATTAACTCTATAAAATAACTCTTCTAAATTGTGAATAAATTTTGCAAATTGCCAGTTGGTATATGTTGGCATTTCTGCTTGAGTAATAAACCAACCCCTTTGGATAAAATTATGCCATAGGTATTTAACATATATAAACAGGTCTTACATGTATTTGCTTCAGATTCTGAACTGTTAAACTGAGTATATTAAGCTTTAGCTATAACTGGAGGTTTCTCTCCTTCCCACCAGTTCCCAAATAACCACTCTGAGGCTTAATATTAATTACAGATTGGTTGGCCTATTAGCTCAAGCTTATTATTAACTAGCTCTATAACTTAAAATAACCCATTTCTGTTATTCTATATTTTACCATGAGGCTCATGGCTAGTCACCTCACATCTTTCTTCCCTGGCAGCTGCTCTAGTCTCCCTGCCTCTGCCCTTTTTCTCCATGTATTTCTGTTTGGATTTCCTACCCGGTTCTATTCTGCCTGACTATTGGCCATATCAGCTTCTTTAGTAATCAATGGTAATAAAACATATTTACAGCATACAGAGACCTCCTACATCATTTCCCCTTTTCTGTCTAATCAAGAAGGAAGGTTTTAACTTCAGCATAGTAAAATTAACTATAAATTATCAAATAAGGATTACAGTTACAATATTTAGTCTATTTGTATTTGGCAAAAATTAAAGAAAATACTATCCTATCTTTGTGAATCTGAAATTTAATATCTAATTTATCGTGTATTGTAACTAAAGAGAACTATAATTATTACTATCTGTCTCCTAGCAGAGCTCTGTTTTAGGCTTTCTGCTCTCTCCCACTCTCCTCTGGTCCCTCCCCAATGCTGGGGTTGAAGTCAGGGCCCTGAGAGAGCACTAGGTAAGTTCTCTGCCAGAGAGTTCTACTCTTCCCCTTTTTTGAAATCTTGGTAGTCATTTTTCTGTTCAGTGGCATGCTCCCAGTTAACATGTTTGTACCAAAATTTTCCATTTTCCCTGTGTGTTTGTTGTCTACATGTGTGCGAACACATGTATGTGTGCAGGTGCATACATGTAGAAGCCAGAGGCTAACACTGGTGTTTTTCTTGATTACTTTTGTCCTTATACATTGAGGTCAGTCTCTTACTTGAACATGGAACTTGCCTGTTGGCTATTCTAGCTATTATGTGGGCTCTGGGGATCTGAACTCTGGTCCTCATGCTTGTTGAGCTAGTGCTTTATCCACTGAGTCACCTTCCCTGCCCAAATTTCCCCTTTTGGAAGACTCTTGTCCTTTCTTTTGCATTCTTTAAAAAGTATTTTTATTAATTCCTTGAGAATTTCTTACAGTGTATTCTGATCATACTTGCCCCCACTCCTCTCCATAAGGTCTCCTAGTACCACCCCCACATCCTGCCCTGCCAAATTCATGTGTGTGTGTGTGTGTGTGTGTGTGTGTGTGTGTGTGTGTGAGAGAGAGAGAGAGAGAGAGAGAGAGAGAGAGAGAGAGAGAGAGAGAGAGAGAGAGACAGACAGACAGACAAGGTCTTATTCTGCAGTTCAGGTTGGCCTGTAACTTACTATGTAGACCAAGTTGTTCTTGAATTCATGTTAATCCATCTGCCTCAGCCTCCCAAATGCTGGGGTTGTAAATGCCATTCCTGGCAGTTTCCCCTTTGTGGTGGGAACATCATGGCTTATTTATCTTTGTTTACCAGACCACAATAGTGAGCACAGTTAAATATATACTGTGGAAAAGCATTTGCAGTATCCCTGAAAACGAAAACTTAAAGCATAATCTGAATCACCTGCCCCATAGAAACAACCCACAGTGAACTTAAGTGGTCTCGTTATACAGTTAGGAAGTTAATGAGGTGACAGATATGTTAATTGCCTTAGTTGTTATAATAATTTCACTATATGTGTGTATCAAAGCATCTTGCTGTATCCTTTAAGTATATACAATTTTAATTTGTTAATCTTTCTTCAATAAAACACCTAAAGAATTTAAAACAACAGAAATATGATGAGAATTCTTTTTTTTTTATCTTTGTAACTTTCTGCTAAAACTATCCCAAAAGGAAACTAATTATTTAAATATGAAATCATTTATAATAAAATAGTTTGTCACCTGTTAAACGTTCCATGAATGTCATTTAGAGTAGTCATGTTTTAAATGCCTTTGCTTATACATGTATAGAGAACATACTAGATATGGCCTCTAGAGGGCAGTGTTAAGTCATGGAAAGAATTTTACAATTTCAAAATGGAATTCTAAAAACCATTCAAAATGGACTTCAACAATTATGTGTGTGTGCACATGTATGTGTATGTATGGTGTGTGTGGCCACACACATGCATGCCACAGTGGATATGTGAAGGTCAGAGAACAACTTTGCGGAATCTGTTCTCTCTCTCTACTTTCCCTCGGGTTCTGGGACTGAATACCGTCATCAGGTTGGTGCAGCAAGTGTTTTTGCCCTTGGGACCATCTTGCCATCTGTTTTCCTAATTTTAAACCACAAGAGTCTGTTTATATTCATTTTCCTTTCTCTCTCTCTTTTTTAAAACTGAAGAAAATTTATGCTAGGCATGATGACAAATATTTATAATCCTAACACTGGAGATGCTGAGGCACAAAGGTTAAGAGTTTTAAGGCCAACCTAGGTAACATAGCAAGACCCTGTCTCAAAAGGAAAAAAAAAAAGGAAGATAGAAAAGAAAAAAAAAACTTTATACAGGCTTTGCTATTCTGATTTGTTGGAGGTCTTTTTTTTAACATACATTAATGTGGTTGTTTGAATAGGAATAGCCCACATAGGCTCATATATATGAATGCTTAGTCATCACTGGGGAGTGGAACTGTTTGATGTTAACAGAGGTTTCTGTCCCACCAGGTCCTATAGCCGTTTATTTCCAAATAAATCACACAGAGATCTACATCAATTGTAAACTGATTGGCCTACTATCTCAGGCTCTTCTTATTAACTCTTTCTTACATCGTACATTAACCCATTATTCTAGTCTGTGCTAGCCATGTGGCTCGGCACCTTATTCGGTGAGGCAGTCACATCTTGCTTCCTCTGTGTCTGGGTCACGACTACAGTCTGCATAATCTTTTTCCCAGAATTCTCCTGTTCTCATTGCCCCGCCTCTACTTCCTGCCTGGTCACCCCAATCAGCATTTTATTAAAAATAATACATGTGACAGGGTAAAAGACCCTTGTCCCACAGCAGTTTGAAAGGATTAGGAGATTTGATCTTGTTAGAGGAAATGTGCCACTGTGGGTGGACTTTGAAATTTCAAAAGTTTATGCCAAGCCCAGAGTTCCTCTTTCTCTGCCTGGGGCTCTCAGCTACTGCTCTAGCACCTGCCTGCATGCCACCATGCTCCCAACCATGATGATAATGAACTAACCTCCTAAACTGTAAGCAAGTCCACAATTAAATGTTTTCTTTCAAAAGATTTGCCATTGTCATGATTTCTTCACAGCAATAGAACATTAATTAAGACAAGTATAAAACTTTTTTAACCTCAAAATTATCTGTGAATCAAAAACCATCTGTAGAGGTTCAACACTACTCTTCTCATTACTGAGGCCTTGTGAAGATGAGGGGATCTGGAGAGGAAGCATAAAGTGAAGTGGAGTTAGAGAACTGAACTTTGGAATACTAAAATCAATAGGTTGAAGATCTTTATGGGCAAGAAGAGACTGGTTTTGTAAAGGTAGATATTGCCTGATCCATAGCTGTTTAGGGAACAAACAAGTATTAAGGGATGTGAAGGATGGTTGTCCTACTCTGGACCTGGGAGGAGAAACTGTGGTTGGAGTGTAATATATGAGAGAAAGATAAATTTAAAAATCTGTTTTCAGTTTTATATATATATATATATATATATATATATATATATATATAGTATGCACATACATGAATGCATGCATGCATGCATTCATACATACATACATATGCAGGTAACTAAGAATTGCTGAGAACTGGGGACATAATCTTCCCTAGAGCACCACCCAATACCAAATGATCAGCCCTGAAATACACATACAAGTAACATTATGTGCCCTGGTCTGGTTGTGTTTATATATTTAGGAATACATATACATGTAACAAAGAGGTCATAAACTTAAAAGAGAACAGGGTGTTGGGTACACGTGGGGGGATTATATTCTAAACTCTAAAGAGAGGAAAGGGAAGGGAAAATGATGTAATTATATTATAATCTCAACAAATAAAAAAGAATCAATCTCATGAGATCATTTATAGAGTAGTAATCTTTTCTGGATTGATTGATTAGTATGTGTGTCAGTGGGTTACGTGTGCCACTGTACATGTGTGGAGGTCAGAGAACAGTTTGCAGGAGTCAGTTCTTGTCTTCCACCCTGTGGGGTCCTTGGAGAGAACTCAGCTTGGCAGTGGACACCTTTACCACTGAGCCGTCTCACTTCCTTACAGTGAAAATATTAAGATTAAAAGATTGGACTTCCACCCTTATTCCTTCATAAATTGCTAGTCATGTTTGATTCTATCCTAGATCATTGGGCTATCCAGTCTCTAGTTCCTGACTTTCCAGCCAGTGTCAGGAGTGGGCTCCATCTCATGGTGTACGTCTCAAGTTGGATCAGTCATTGGTTGACCACTCCCACAAGATCTGTGCTACCATTACCCCAAGACGTCTTGCAGGCAGGACAAACTGTAGGTTGAAGGTTTTGTGGTTGGATTGGTGTTCCAATCCCTCCACTGGAAGTCTTGCCTGGTTACAGAAGATGGCTGGTTCAGGCTCTGTATCTCCATTAATAGGAGTCTTTGCTAGGGTCACCCTTGTAGGATTCCAGGGAGTTTTCATTGCACTAGGTTTCTACCTCACCCCTAAAAGGTCCCCCAATTCCAGTTGCCTCTCCCAGTACTCTTCCCCCACCTGATGCCTCCTGTTCTCATTGCCACCTGCCCTGAGTACACCCACAAAATTTATGCTGTATCCCTTCCCAGGGAGATTCATGCCCCCTCCCCCAAGCCCTCCTTATTACTTAGCCTCTCTGTGAATCTATGGACTGTATCATGACTATCCTTCAATTTACAGCTAATATCCACTTGTGAGTGAGTACATACCATGTTTGTCTTCTGGGTCTGAGTTACCTCACTCAGGATGTTTTTTTCTAGTTCCATCCATTTGCCTGCGAATTTCATGTTGTCATTTTTTTTAAGCAACTAAGTAATATTCTGTTCTGTAAATGTACTGAATTTTCTTTATCCATTCTTAAGTTTAGGAACATCTAGGTTGTTTCCAGTTTCTGGCTATTATGAATAATGCTGCTATGAGCATAGTTGAGCAAGTGTTCTTGAAGAATAGAGTGTCCTTTGGGTATATGCCCAAGAGTGGTATAGCTGGGTCTTGAGGTAGATCAATTCCAATTTTCTGAGAAACTGTAATATTGATTTCCAAAGTGACTGTACAATTTGCACTTCCACCAGCAATGGAAGAGTGTTCCTATTGTTCCACATTCTTGCCAGCATGAATTGTCAATTGGGTTTTTAATTTTAGCCATTCTGACAGGTGTAAGATGGAATCTTAAAGTCATTTTGATTTGCATTTCCCTGATGGCTAAGTATGTTGAACATTTCTTTAAGGGTTTCTCAGCTATTTGAGATTTCTCTGTTGAGAATTCTGTTAGATCTGTACCCCATTTTTTAAATTAGATTATTTGGTTTGTTGATGTCTAGTTTTGTAACATGAGGGCCGGTTTGTTAGGGTATAACATGAGGGCTGGGCTGCTTGTTAGGATTTCTGTCCCGCCCAATACCCCACAGCCGGCAAGCCCCAAAGAAAATCACACAGAGATCTTCATAAGCTATAAAACTGATTGGCCCATTAGCTCAATCTTCTTATTATCTCTTGTAGCTTATATTAACCCATTATTCTTATCTATGTTAGCCATGTGGCTCAGTACTTTTCTCAGTGGGTTATGTCATATGTTGCTTCTTTGGTGGTCTGGGCTGGACTGGGAGGAATGGGCTTCCTCCTTCCCAGCATTCTCCTGTTCTACTTCCTGTCTGGTTTACCCGCCTATACTTCCTGCCTGGCCAATCAGTGTTTTATTAAAATACATGATTGACAGAATACAGATAATTCTCCCGCACCATAGTTTCTTGAGTTCTTTATATATTTTGGGTTTTACCCCTCTGTCACATTTGGAGTTGGTGAAAATCTTTTCCATTTGGTAGGCTACAGTTTTGTCCTATTAATGGTGTGTTTTGCCTTACAGCAGCTTTTGTCAGTCTATGTGCCTGCACTATTGATATTCTGTTTAGGAAGTTGTCTTTGAGTTTCTCTCCATTTAATTTGATGTTGGCTATAGAATTGCTATAAATTGCCTTTATAATGTTTAGGTATGTCATTTGTATTTCTGATCTCTGTAAGACCTTTTCATGAAGGGGTGTTGGTGTTGGATTTTTTAAAAGGCTTTTTCAGCATCTAATGAGATGATTATGAGGTATTTTTCTTTCAGTTTGTTTTATATGGTAGATTACATTGACAGATTTTCTTATGATGAACCATTCCTGATCAAATAGATCATAATCTTTTTGATGTATCCTTGGATTCAATTTGCAAGTATTTTATCGAGTATTTTTGCATCAATGTTCAAGAGGGAAATTGGTCTGTAATTCTCTTTCTTTTTTGAATCTTTGTATGGTTTGAGTATTAGGGTATTTGGGTGTTTGGGTATTAGGGTATAAAATGATGCACTGTTCCTTTTGTTTCTGTTTTGTGAATGATTTGAGGAGTATTGGTCTTGGTTCTTCTTTGAAAGTCTGGTTTTTTTTTTATTTTTTGGTTGGGAGACTTTTAATGACTTTTAGTGGTTATAGGTCTGTTTCAATTGTTTATCTGGTCTTGATTTAACTTCGGTAAGAGGTATCTATCAAGAAAATTGTCCATTTCTTTAATGGAAATTTTGTGGAGAACAGATTTTTGAAGTATGACCCAATGATTCTTTGGCTTTCTTTACTGCCTATTGTTATGCCCCCCTTTTTATTTCTGATTTTGTTAATTTGAATATTCTCTCTTTTAGTTAGTTTGGGTAAGGATTTGTCTATCCTGTTGATTTTTCTCAACCAACTCTTTGTTTCATTGATTCTTTGTATTGTTCTCTTTGTTTCTATTTTATTGATTTCAGTCCTCAGTATGATTAATTCCTGCTTTCTACTCCTCTTGGGTATTTGCTTCTTTTCGTTCTAGAGCTTTCAAGTGTGGTGTTAAATTACTAGTATGAGAACTCCATATTTTTTTATGAAGTCACTAAGTGCTTTGAACTTTCCTCTTAGCACCACTTTCATTGTGTCCCATAGGTTTGAATATGTTGTGTATTCATTTCATTGAGTCCTAGGAAGTCTTTAATTTCTTTCTTTATTTTTACTTCAACCCAGTAGTCATTCAATAGGCGGTTGTTTATTTTCCACGAGTTTATAGTTTTCTGCTGTTTCTGTTGTTGTTGAAATACAGTTTTAGTCCATGGGTGGTCTGATAGGATTCAAGTGGTTACTTCAGTTTTCTTGAGACTTTCAGTTTTTGTTGAGACTTGTTTTGTGACCTAGTATGTGGTCAATTTTGGAGAGTGTTGAGAAGAAGGTCTATTCTTTTGTATTTGGGTGACATGTTCTGTAGATACCTGTTAGGTCCATTTGGTTTATAACGTGTTAGCTCCATTATTTCTATGTTTAGTTTTTGTCTAGATGACCTGTCCATTGGTGAGAGTAGTGCACTGAGGTCTCCTGCTATTAACGTGTGAGGTTCAGTGCATGATTTAAGCTTTAGTAATGTTTCTTTTACAAATGCCCTTGCATTTGGGGCATAGATGTTAAGAATTGAAACATCATCTTAGTGGATTTTTTCTCTGATGAGTATAAAGTGTACTTCCCCATCACTTTTGCTTAATTTTGGTTTGATGTCTATTTTGTTAAATATTAAAATAGGTATACCAACTTGCTTCTTGGGTCCATTTGCTTGGACAATCTTTTTACAACACTTTAATCTGAGGTAATGTCTGTCTTTGAGGTTGAAATGTGTTTCTTGTTTGTAGCAGTGGGATGGATCCTGTTTTTGCATCCATTCTGTTAGCCTCTGTCTTTTTATTGGGGAATTGAGTCCAGTGATATTGACAAAGATTAACGACCAATGATTGCTAATTCCTGTTATTTTGTTGTTGATGATGGTTTTGTGTATATTATGCTTTCCTTCTTTTGGTTTTGCTGATGTGAGGTTATTTCCTGTATTTTCATTTTCATGGGTGTAGTGAACTTTCTTGGGTTGGAATTGTAGGGCTAGATTTATGGATAGATATTGTTTAAATTGGATTTTGTTATAGGATATCTTGTTTTCTCCATCTGTGGTGATTGAAAGTTTTGTTTGGTATTGTAGTCTGAACTGTCATCTGTGGTCTCTTAGAGTCTGCAGTACATCTGTTCAGACCCTTCTGGCTTTTAGAGTCTCCATTGAGAATTCAGGTGTAATTCTAATAGGTATGCCTTTATATGTTACTTTGTCTTTTCCCCTTGCAACTTCTAATCTTTCTTGGTTCTGTACGTTTAGTATTTTGATTATTATGTGGTATATGGACTTTATTTTCTGGTCCAATCTATTTGGTGTTCTGTAAGCTTCTTGTACCTTTATAGGCATGTTCTTCTTTAGGGTAGGAAATTTTTCTTCTATGATTTTTGTTAAAAATATTTTCTGGGACTTTGAGCTGGGATTTTTCTTATATTCCTATTATTCTTAGATTTGGTCTTTTCATAGTGTCCCAGATTTCCTGGGTGTTTTGTGTCAGGAAACTTTTTTTAGATGTAAAGTTTTCTTTGTTGTATCTATTTTTCTATCGTATCTTCAATGCCTGAGATTCTTCCTTTCATCTCTTGCATTCTGTTGGTGATACTTGCTTCTGTAGTTCTTGTTTACTTACCTAGATTTTTCATTTCCAGAATTCCCTCAGTTTGTGTTTTCTTTATTGCTTCTATTTCTATATTCAGGTCTTGAACAGTTTTATTTGTTTCCTTCACCTGTTTGGTTTTTTCTTGGTTTTAAAGAATTTATTAATTTCCTCTAATTGTTTGTGTTCCTGGATTTAAGGAACATATTCATTTCCTCTTTAAGAACCTCTATCTTCTTCATAAAGTTGGTTTTAGGATTGTTTTCTTGTGCTTCAAGAATTTCTTGTGTTGGAATTTTTAGGTCTTGCTGTTGTAGAATAACTGGGCTCTGGTGGTGACATATTGCCCTGGCTGTTACTGGTTGTGTTCTTACACTGGTGTTTAGGCATCTGGGTTTGGAATGATTATAGGTCCAGGTGCTGATTTCTGAGTTTGTCTTTGTTGGATGGGTGCTTTGTTCCTTCATTTCTGTTTCCTCTTTGGTTTTCTGGTTTTTGTGACCTGGGTTTCTGGCTGCCTGTGTGACCTCTGGTCCAGCAGGGAGTCTCTGTTCAAGTTGGGGGCTGGACTTCGGGCTACTAGCTTGGCCTTTGGTCCAGCACGGGATCAAAATTGGGGGTGGGACATGATAATGAAAGGAGGGGCATTGGGGATAATGTTGAGGTGGTCACCAAGAGAGTGGAGGAGGTCTGTGGGTAGACTGCTATGGCTGGTGTGGTCTATGGTTCAGCAGTGAGTGTCTGCCTGAGATTGCCTATCTATTTTTCTGGCTGGCATAGCCTACACCAGTTCTTTTAACGGTGTGGCTTGTACCTGAGCAATGGGTATCCTGAAGGGGAGGGGGCATGGCAGCAGGGGTGGGTGGTGGAACTGGAAGGGGGTGGCAGCAGGTTGGATCTTTGGGATCCAAACTGAGTGTGGGAGGGTTCCAAGGGCAGGTGGGCCTCTTACCCATTCCTTTGTTTGCTGTGGCCTGCACCTGAGCGGCAGATATCTCCAGACTTTCTTCTTACAATATGTTTTGATTATGGTTTCCCCTTCTCCACCTCCTCCCAGATCCTCCCCTCCTCCTCTCTCACCTAAATCCACATTTTCTTTTTCTCCTTAGAAAACAAATGGGCATCTAAAGTAATAATAATAAAAGCACACAATTAGAAATCAATATATATATATATATATATATATATATATATGCAAAAGACCTGTAAGGTTGAAAAAAAAAGACCCCCCCAAAAGTACCCTTGATTTTGTCTTGTGTTAGCCATCTACTGCTGGGCATGGTGCCTGCCCCTAAGAGTGGTTTGTATCTCCAGTGAGACTCTATTGGACAAAATTAATTGTTCATTTGTAAGTGGTTGTCAATCGGAGATAGTGTCTGGGTTAGGGATGGGGGCTTGTATTCACTTCCCTCTCAACACAAGACCCCCTCTGGCCCAGACCCGTGCAGGCCCTGTGCATGCTGCCACCGTCTGTGGGTCCTTACGTGTGTCAAGCCTGCTGCACTTAGAGGCCCTTGTTTTCTTGGTGTCATCAATCACTTGTGGCTCTTAAATCTTTCTGTGTCTTCTCCAGCAGGGTTCCTTGAGCCCCGAGGGAGGGATTTGGTGAAGACATCCCATTTAGAACTGCATATTCCAAGGTCTCTCTCTCTCTCTCTGCACCTGCACGTCATCCAGTTGTGGTTTTCCATGTTCATTCCCATCTGCTGCAGGAGAAAGCTTCTCTGATGATGACTGAGCAAGGCACTGGTCTATGAGTAGAGCAGAATGTTATTAGGTGCCTGTAGTTCTTTGTCAAGGGTTGAGGCTGCCTGAGCTTTGCCATTTCATGTTAGCATGTGTATTGGTGGTGTCCTTATTCAGGTCATGTTTAGGCAGCCATGTTGGCGGACTTCATGGGCATAGATTCTCTGAAGTTTTCAGGAGATACTGAGATTGACTTTTAAGAAGTCTGCCCTGAGGTTTAAACCCCAGAGTACATAAACACTCTACCATGAGCTGCACCTGTGTCCAGATAGTTAACTTTTAAGTCTCTATGTTTTGGGAGTTTCAGACTACTGCCCAAGTACAACAGAGCTATATTAATATGATGTCAAAATGCTCAACTCAGACCTCAGAAGAAGCTGCAGAAATTGCTCACATACCAATGGGTACAGAAATTCTGAAACATGATGTCCCTGGATGGTTTAATTTTCTCTGATAATGGAGTCTGAAGACTCTACTCACACGAGGTATGAATCGCATATGAACATTAAAAATAGTTGTCATTTGAATGACAGCGCATTCTACTTAATAGCCACCTATAGATTTATTTTTTGTTGAAACAATAAATCTCTTAAAAACTCATCTGTTGAATTGGGATCTATGAGCCTTTTAATAAGATTTTTGAAAGAGAGTGCAGAATTTATAGCTCCATATACATCGCCTGACATGGAAGTTAAGGTCAGTAGAGCCCTGTTCACGCAGTCTGTGGCTAGCTGAACTATGACTAGTTGAACCCTGAGGCAAAAAGACCGTTTCAGTCTTATCTTGTAGCACTAGGCACCAAAAGTTCTTATTTTGAGAATAGTATTCTCTTAACTTAGGGTAGCAGAACAGAGTTCTGTTACTCAGAAAGTATTTCATAAGTCCAAGGCTGATTTGAGATGTAGGTCGGTCCTTGAGATGTTGACTGGCCATAGCCTGATCTCATTCAGTATTCTTCGTTTCAAGGGAAGACAGTGCATTTGTGCAAGTCAGAATCTGGGAGTCATCTCAGATGCTGTTCTTCGTTATCTGTAATGGGTGAATGCAGTCACTCTGTCAAGTCTTCCTGAAGGTCTCCTGTCACACACCCACACACCCACTCTCTTCATGGCCACCGCTCCAGTAGGCACCATCATCCTTTGTCTGAAGAAGCCACTTCACCCACAATAGAGTGATCTGTCACACATGCACCTATAAGACCAGTTTGTTTTCACACTCTTCTCAGGATAACAGATATCATCCTGGTAAGGTCTCTCTTCAGCCTCACCCTGAAGCACTGCCTATTGACAGAGGTTTTCTGTCACACCAGGTCCTATATCCATTTAGTCCCAAATAAACACACAGAGGCCTACATTAATTATAAACTAATTGGTCTATTAGCCCAGACTTCTTATTCCAACTCTTATAACTCATATTAGCCCATAATTCTTATTGGCGTTAGCCATGTGGCTTGGTATCTTTTTCAGTGAGGCAGTCATATCTTGCTTCCTCTGTGTCTGGATGACGACTGCAGACCGAATCTTTGCTCTTCCCAGGATTCTTCTGTTCTCCTTGCCCTGCCTCTACTTCCTGCCTGGTCACCCCACCTATACTTCCTGCCTGGCTACTGGCTAATCAGCGTTTACTTAAAATAGTGATGGGGTACAGACCATTGTCCCTCAGCAACTGCCCTTGTTGGGGTCTGTGCTCCAGCCTCACAGCCGCTTCTTACCCTTGAGAAACCAGCCCAAACACTACTGTTTGCCAGTGACTTCCCTGATGCCCTGATCAGAGACGTTTCCTGTGCTCTCTGCTCCTCTAGACCTGCACTCCTTTACTTATGGTGTTCACATAGGTCTAGAACTAGACATTCAAGTCAGGCATGGTGGTTCATGTCAGACATACCACCATATGGGAGGCTGAGACAGGAGGATCATTGCAAGTTTGAGGTTACCCTATATAGTAAAAACAAGTTGGATATGTGGTATTGTGGTGTGTGTATGTGTGTGTGTATGAGCATACATGCCAGAGGTTAACTTTGAGTGACAATCCACTGTGATGCAACTACACACATTGCTTTTTAAAATTTTATTTATTTATTTATTAAAAATTTCCACCTCCTCCCTTTCTCCCATTTCTCTCCCACTCCCCCCTTCCCCCTCCCTCTCCAGTCCTAAGAGCAGTCAGGGTTCCCTGCCCTGTGGGAAGTTCAAGGTCCTCCCACCTCCATTCAGGTCTAGGAAGGTGAGCATCCAAACAGACTAGGCTCCCACAAAGTCAGTCCATGCAGTACAATCCAAAACCCAGTGCCATTGTCCTTGGCTTCTCAGTCAGCCCCCATTGTCAGCCACATTCAGAGAGTCCGGTTTGATCACATGCACACATTGCTTTTGATGTGAGGGCTAGGAGTTGAGTTTAGGTCCTCATGATTTCCTGACAAGCACTGTTTTGACAGCTGTCTCCCCAGCTACCAGTGTTGCGGTATTTTGAATTATATGTGTCTCTCCTACAGAAAACAAGTGTCACAAGTTGCATTTATGCCCATATTCTCATCATCAAGTTCCAATACTGGTTCAGTGTTTGAAAAAGAATTAGTTGTCCAATATATTTGTTGAATGAATAAATGACTGTTTTCAATTGTTTAGGTAGAGGAAGAGGAACCAACTGGATACATTCGATATGAAAAATTTCTTCCAGTGATGACCAGAGTACTTCTGGAAAGAAAGTAAGGAAGCAAATACTTTTTTTTTTAATTTTAAGGCACGATAACTAGAACTACATTAATTTCAAAACATTTGACTTGGCCAGCTGTGATGCTTTATGCTTGTAATTCCAGCACTTGAGGCTGAAGCAGGAGAATTGCCACAAATTTGAGGCTAGCCTTAGTTGCATAGTTCCAGGCCATCCTGAGCTACAGAGTTTTGCCTCAAAACAAAACAAAACCACTTGACTTTTTATGTTTTATTTACCCAGTCTATATCTTAGGCTTGTTCCCTCTAGCCTTCCAGTGTGCTTCAGGCTGTGCTTACAAATACCAGCCAAGCTAGTATTTATTAATCTGAGCAAGGTACAATGAAAAGCAAAGGAGCTACAGAAAAGAATGACATTGTAGTTATATTTAATTGTGAATTACCATTTTAATTATTTTAAAATAAAAATTAACACTAGTTACTTTTCTAGTATAAGTACAGCATTAACATACCACAATTGATTGGTTATAGACATTTTGGTCCTAGATAAATTTATTTTCATATCAATGAGAAATGCTAATAGATAATAGCAAACATTCCTGTGGGGTAGGTACTGTTGACATTCATATTCAGAAACCCAAAGAAATTTCATCCAGGGAAGTACCATTAGCCTAGTATATTAGTGGCTTTTATGTTGTTTAATGCAGTCATTTATCATGTAGAGACTGAGATAAATATGCTGGCATTAAGTTACTTTATTGTAAAAATTGCAGATACAGACCAATTGCTGAAGATGTCCTTCTTAGAGCTTTTGAGGTGGGTAAGCTCCAGATTATTCATGTACATGTGAAAAATTAATTCATCATATAGAATTTATTCAACAAAGAAAATCTACCTGCTTTCCCCAGGTTTTGGATCCAGCTAAACGAGGAATTCTGACTAAGGAAGAGCTGGTCAAGTACATGACCGAGGAAGGTCAGAGGGCTTTATTTCTTATAAGAGTAATTTGTACAAAGATTTAGGCTTAAAGATGTTTATTTAATTTTTTTTTTAAAAACTGTGTGTGTGTCTGTATTTGTGAGTGCAAAACCCATAGAGGTCAGAAGCATCGTGTCCCCTCGTGCTGGAGTTACAGGGACTTGCCAGCCACCTGAGGTGGGTACCAGGAACTGAACTCAGGTTCTCTGCAAGAACAATACATGGTCTTAACCACTAAGCCACCGCTCCAGTGCCAATTAGTAAGTTTTAAACAATTATGCAAAAGTTATAGGATATGATACTTTAAAAGCAATTTTTGGTTAGGTACTTATTTATTATTCCTTTTATTTTGGTTTGGTTTGGTATTTGATTTTGTGTAATAGAAGTGTAACGATTACTTATATAAATTGTGTTTACTTTAGTCACTTAAAATATTTCCTGAATAAAAGACATACCACTTAAAAAGAAAATGAGCTGTCAATCATAAGCCAGTGCCTTTTTAGACAGAAGATTTAAATTATAGTATATAAAAATTTCTTTTAAAAGACCTTCTTAGGGGGTAAAGTTGCAAACAATATAACCTCAATTGAATGTGAATTCACACAAAACTATATTTTTTTATGATAATGAGACCTTTTCCCACAAATACCTATATATTTCCTTCAAATGTTCTCTTTTTATGTCAGTATATACATGTGTTTTCCCTGAAAGCAGCTTGGTGGACAAGTCATTAACACTGTTGTCCCCCACACATACGTGCATGCATGCACTCATGCGTACACACACACACACACACACACACACACACACACACGCACACACACACTGTATTAAGGGAGGCATTCTGCTTCTTCTGCTCAGCTCCCAGATGCACAGCCCAAGTCCTGAGTGATGCAGCAGTCCATACATCAGTTGAGCCCATGGGCATGGGTATCATTTTGAGCAAGGAGAACAGTGTTGGAGGCTCTAGGCACACCTGGTTTGGCCGTTTTGACTCAGTTCACCATTGGGGAAACAGGAAGTGAGAGAAGGAATATGTGAAAGTCATAGCTGCCACCCAGGTTCAAATTTTTACCATGTTAAAATCATCTGGGTGGTTAACTTTAATAATTAACCAAGGATGAAAGGAAGTAAACCCTAAAGTATATTAGGCCATATGAAATTAATAAAAACTGCCAAAGAGGTTCAGCAACTCCTACTGTGTGCCCATTGTATGTTTATTGATAAAACACAGTGGGTGGATACTGGAATCTGATCCCTTTCTTGAGCATATTATAGTCTTACTGGGGAAGCAAAGCTAACTTGTGAAATAGATCAATGAGAGACATTAGAAACATAACTATCAGAAGATCAGTGCAAGCTGAAACTAGCCTGGAAAGCTGGACCTGGGAAGGATGACAGAGAAAATTACTTCCTTGAGAAGGTAAATTTATTTGTTTGCTTTTGTTTTGAGACAGGGTTGTGCTCTGTAACCCCAGTGAATCTGGTGTTTACTGTGTATCCCAGGCTGGCATTAAATTCAAGGCAGTTCTCCTGCTTCAGCCTCTCAGATGGGATTACAGATGGGAGCCAGCTTACTTTGCTTTAGAAGATAGGGTGAGCCATTGATGGCAGATATAATAAGATTGAATGAAGACAGATGAAGTTGGCTTGTGGGAAATGGATAAAGCAATAGGAATGAAATCTGGAAGATAGGCAGCCAGGCACATGGAATAAGGTGAGCTCAGCCAGCCTGCAAGTCTTGTTGACTAGTAACAGGGAAGGAATGGAGGGGATTGGTGCTAAACTGTGGAGGCCTGCTCTTGAGTTTGGGTCATCCCCTAGGCAGTGGAGAGTTGGACTAAGTCACCCAGTGCAGCAGTACTGTCGGAAAGTGATTCTGATGCTGGTCGGTTTGTAGGCGAGTAAGAAAGGTTCAGCCAGCAAGATAAGCTGGGCGGCTCCTTCAGCATCCCCAAGGTTCCCTAACACAGACCTGGCCTGGCACAGGGACTAGAGAAAGGGGATCAATGCAGTAGGACTCTATCATATAACCCTGGGCCACAGTGACCAACAAGAGGGCAGGGGACAAAAAATGCTGTCAGCTGAAACAGTGAAGTCAGGCACTGGCTGTGTTGTATGTAGGGACAACATAGCCATGTGGGTCACAGGAGTCTGATTTATGAAAATTTCGAGGAAGGCATACATACACAATTTTTGGACTTCCAGGGCAACTGTTGGATATCCTAATAGACAGAGCCTGCACCAGTTCTTTTCAGAAAAGAATAGAAATGGTTTCATTTATTTAGTCAACATTATTCAATTTCTTCCATGCTGTATGAACCATTCTATTTGATCTGTACATATAAGATGAACCATGATATCTTAATGTATCATTATTTTTGGATGTAATGTGTCCTTTCTCTAGATGCAGCTGCAGCTGCCTAATTCAGTAAAATGGTTGCTTAAGAAGTGATTTTTTTTTTAAGAGACAAGGTTTCTCTATGTATCACTTATTGTTTGTCCTGGAACTCACTAAGTAGACCAGGCTGACCTTGAACTCAGAGTTCTGCCTGCCTCTGCCTTCTGAGTGCTGGGATTAAAGGTGTGCACCACCAGGGATGGCTAATAAGTGATATTTTGATTCTCAAAATTCCAAATTGTTTTTAAGCATATTCAAGCTTTGTGACTATAAAGGTATTTCCACAATCTTTACATAGTATCCACAGAGCAGCCAACACATCTTTAAGTTTGCAAATGTACATTCTAAATGCCCAGGAGATTGTTAGATAGACACCGTAAACCTTGTGTGTTCAGGGTGTCCATTGCATCAGATGGTGTTTAGCATCAGGGAAGATCTCAAATCTTTTAAAAATAAATACATGTTGCTATGTGTCAGATGTTTTTGGAAGTGCTATTTGAATAATAACACATTTGATCCTTATGCCAAGCCCATGATAATATCATCATCTGTATTGTGTAGACTGGGAAGAGAGGTTAAGCAACCTGCCCAAGATCATAAAGCTAGTAAGAGGGCCAGAACTTGAATCAGTGAGGCTTGTCCTTCAAGTTTGTGCTTTTCAGTGTTGATCAATTTTCCTGCTATATTAAATCAAATGCTGTACAGCTCTTTCCATGTCCAGTGCGGTAGACCGACTACTGTGAGCAAGACTTAGTCTAAGCAGTGCAGTGGAGTGCTTTGACCAAGGTTGGTAATCTGGCCTTCTGGCCTTCAGACTCAGTCCCCACTCACTTGCAGGGCCGGCTGCATCGCTGATGTGCTGTAAATGGAGATGGTAGTTTATAGTGGTATATTATTTGTGTTTTAATAAATAAAGCCTACAGGCCAGGGTGTGGTGATGCACACCTTTAATCCCAGGACTCAGGAGACAGAGGCAGATGGATCTCTGTGAATTCAAGGCCATCCTGGGCTACACAAGATTGAGTCTGTTTAAAAGAGAAACAGAGCTCACACAAAGGTGATCCCAGCACTTGGGATCACACACCTTTGATCCCAGCACTAGGGAGGTGGAGACAGGAGTGATATGGCTGGGTGGAGAGAAGGATATAAGATGATAGAAAGTGGGAGGAGGCAGCAACTCAGTGGAGTGTGAAATCTGAGGATTCATGGTCTGAAGATTTGGTAGAGGTAAAAGGTCTCTCTAGTGGCTTGACTGCTTTGCTTTTCTGATCTTTAGGTTGAACCCCAATATCTGTCTCTGGGTTTTTACTATTCGTGCTCCAGCAGTTCTCCCCTCTTGTGAGGCGTTGGTTAACTTAGTACATGTGAGACACTTGAATCAGTGCCGGTCTCACAGTGGTGGAAAGATACAAAATGTACAATTTGAAGAGAAGGAGCACCAGGAAGTAGAATGGAGTTTAATTTCTGTGTTCAAGGAAATAAACAGATTAAGAAATGGGATAGAGGTAACCTCAGGTAAGAGTGGTAACCTTAGGGCAAGATCCCATCCAGCGAAATTTCCAATTTATGAAAAGCAATTAAAGAAAAGGTTAAAGCTGGATGTGGTAGTACATGGCTTTAATCCCAGCACTGGGATGGCAGAGACTGGTGGATCACTGAGTTTGAGGCCAGCCTGATTTAAAATCAAGTTCCAGGACAGTCAAAGTTAATCAGTGAAGGAAGACAGAAAGTGGGTAAAGATGTAATTGAACAAGGGGGCCATGTTCCAGCTGCAGAAAGGAGCAGAACTTGGCAGCTTTGGCCATCTGGTTCTGGAATTAAAGATAGAAGGAAGGGGCTATGGACTTTGCCTCTGCAACTAAGGAAAACCACCGAGGCCAGGCATATGTCAGTGAGGTTCCTTAATGGAGGCCTAGAGAGACCATTGAGTGAAGCTATGAGCTCGAAACCTGGATTACCTTGGAGACCACAAGATGTTGGAGATGCCAGAGCCATGGGATACCTGCCAAGGAGAGCTGCTAACGGAGTAGAACCAGCCCCAGAGAGAGAGGTGTGTTGTAGTCAACAAAGATGAGAGGAGTTAGATGTCCTGCCCGAATCCGCGAATCCCTACTCTCCAATACGGGGGCATGCCTCCTGTATCGAACCGCGAGCTTGGAACAATGTCCTAGGAGTTAAGAACACACACAGAGACACAGAGAGACCTGGATCATATGCCCAAAAGGTAAATGTCAACTTTATTCAGCAAAATTCCAGGTTTAAATACTTAGGGGCCAAAGGACGAGAACACCCTCCTACCCGGAAGTGATATCCGGGTGTCGGGTGCCCTGCGCCAGTGACAGGAGGTGCTGGCAGATGCCACAGGCGCTGCTGCGAGAACCTTTGCTTGCAGGTGGAATTACCATGTCAATAGAGGACAAAGCTCTCTTATGCTAATTCCCCTAGCCAGTGGAGCGAACAGAAGAGATGACCGGAAGCTAGACTGTTTGGGTACACAGTCCTGCATAGCGCCTCAAGGATCCGGGAAAAGCCTGGGATCCAACAGTTAGAGGGCTGAAGAGAAATGTAACATCAAACACAGAGATGCAGCGTTTGGAGTGTGCCCAGCTGGTTTTTGGTCTTGCTTTGGTCTAGTATTTTCTCACTATGCCCCTTTCCCTACGTTTTGGAACAGTATTGTATATCCTGTGCCTTATATCTTGGAAGTATGTGGTCTGTTTTTTTTTTTACTTTGATTTTATAAAGTATTACAATTAAGAGATTGCATGAATCTCAGAAGAGACTTTGAACCTTAAAATATTGTTGAGACTATGATAGACTATGGGGATTTTTGAAGTTGGACTAAATTCATTTTGCATTATGATATCATTACAAGCTTATGGGGGTCAGGGAGAGGAATGTGGAACTTTGAATGTAATTGGCCCTCATAAACACATAGGAAGTGGCACCATCAGGAGGTGTGGCTTGTTGGAGTAGGTATGACCTTGTTGGAGAGAGCGTGTCACTGTGGAGTTGGGCTTTGAGGTCTCATATATGCTCAAGCCATACCCAGTCTCAGTTCTCAGTTCACTTCCTGTTGCCTATGGATCAAAGACATAGAATTCTCAGCTCCTTCTCCAGCATCATGTCTGCCTGCATGCTGCCATGTCCCATCATGATGCTAATGGACTGAACCTTTGCACTGTAAGCCAACCCTAGTTTAACGTTTACCTTTATAAGAGTTGCCATGGTTATGGTGTCTCTACACAGCGGTAGAAACCTTAACTAAGACAGTAACCCTCAAACCTTGGTTTGCATAAGACTTTTCCCTTAAAGGCCTAGCGTGATGACTTGGATGCCCTGTATTTTTCTTTAGTATTGGGACATAGTTCTGTCTTAAATAGTGAGCTTTTTCTACATTCTTCTGGAGTTTGTGTCCTACCCTGGTGAAGCCAGTTTCCAAGATGGCTCTCAGTTGTTACCTGTGTCCAACTAAAGCACACAGATTTTTTTCTCCAACTTTTGATTTCATCTGACATCAATACTATCCCAGATTCAAACAAGCGGGAGTTTTAGGATGATTGATGAGTGGTATTGATTAAGCCAGTGTGAGTGAGACAGACCTGATGTAGTAGTCAAGTGTCTGGTCTCTCTCTTCAGCAATAGCTACCATCTAGTCACCTCTCCATAGTTTCACTAAACATAATAATTAGATTCTCTTATAAGACTTTAACTTCAAGCAAATACTTTTGCAATTTCAATAATTTTAAGTGAATAAACAACTTTGTTCATGGTGTTTTATGTACTCCTGTTCTGACTGAAATACATATTCTATAGGTCCCAGCAGGGTAGTAAGTGTGCAGCCTTGCAGGGTGTATGGAAGCATGCCTTTTGAACTTCTGGGTTCTCATATGTTGACTGTACAGCTCCAGTGGAGAAAAGACTAGACACAGCTGGGGGCCTGTGGGCTCCATGGCAAGGAAGCTGACTAGTGAAAAGAGGAAAAACTCCTGTCCATAAATGATGATCTTTCTTGTCTCTCCAGGTGAGCCTTTTTCTCAAGAGGAAATGGAAGAAATGATATCTGCTGCAATTGATCCTGAATCAAATTCCATCAATTACAGGGACTACATAACAATGATGGTGATAGATGAAAATTAAATGCTCCAAAGACTTAATTTCTTTTCTCTTCTTTTAAGATAACTGTAAACTAATTGAAAAGATAGTTTGAAAAATTGCTTGTTCTAATTAATTTCACATTTTGGCCTGTAATTTTATATTTAGTGCCTTGTGCCATAATTGCTTCAAGGTATTCTAGAGATGACCAATTTAAAACATAAATTTGTTTAATATGACCAGATTCATGGAATGACAAGTTGATTATTTAAAAGGAATTATAAAATATTTTAGCACTAAATATTTTATTGCTTATTTTCCACAATGAGGCCAATGTTACCTTGAAATTAATTAAACAAAAAATGAAGATTGATCCTAGCACCCTAAGGTTGGCATAGAAGGAAAACTCTGTGGAGCAGAATGGTCCCGGCCTGGACGTGGGCGGCACTGTGGTGCTGGCTGCTTTTTAGAGTCGCGTAAACACTTGAGCAAGCTGAGCGTGGAGGGTGAGCGACTGGAGTAACCACTAATAATTGATTTCTTGTGAATGCCAATTACAAATCTCATTTGGGAGTCTAATAACTTTGTGTAAAATTGAAATTTGCTCATCCAGCATGTTGCCATTTATGGAATAGCTAAAGGAGGTGAGATAATTGAGTCCAGAGAAAGGAAGACTGAATGAGAACTGATAATGGCAATTCCTCTTTAGAATCCTTAGCTATTCAGAATATCTGTCACGGGAGTATTGTCCTGAGGACTGAGTGTATTGAGCCTGTTGTTACCAGAATGTAGTACCTGAAATGAACTGACTCCATAAGAAAGAGGTTCATTTAGCTCACAGTTATAGATAGTCAAGGTCCAGGCAGCATTATGTACCCGATCTAGGGCCGCACTTGCATGCATCTCGACAAAGTGCAGCTAGCCAGACAGGAGCACATGGTTGAGCAAGCAGGAGCAGAGAGGCTGGGAGGGGAGTCAGCTCTGCTCGTTTGCAATGGTCCTCTCACAGGAATTACTCTCTGGGCTGCAGAGATGGCTCAGCGGGTAAAAGCATTTGCTGAGTATCCTTAGATAGCATGCTGGAAGCTGGAGGTGGACGATGGAGAAATTCTAATTTATCAAGGTCACATTTTAGTGAGGGAGACTTGCAAGTCAATCAGCAGTCACAACAGGGGACTGAATATTGGACAAGAGAAGCAGGTGGCTAAGCCTGGTGCACTGAGGGTGCTTTCTAGAGGACAGACTAAGACAGGTAGCACATGACTTACAAACTTAATAGTCGTTCTCTGAGTAGTTACTTCAGGGCACAGAGCACACCAGCAGGAGGACTACAGATCAAAACCCCAGAGGTGTCATGAAACACAAGAATCTGGGAATTGAAAGTCTGGTTTACAGATATTTGGGACCTGATGAGAGATGACAGGGTTGGAGCAGGGAACTGTGTCCTAAGAGATAATGGGCTAATTGGGGTTCAGGTTTCGGTGTTTGAGTGTGGATTTTATTCTGCACATGCAGAGAAAGGAGTTGGAGTGGCAGAGAGCCTGAGAAACAACTTGAAGTGCGCTGAGGAGACCAGCTGGCAGGCTGTTCGCTTGGCACGATGATGGACTAGGGAAAGTCAAGCACAAAGCTGGGTTTCTGGCTTGAGCATTTTGTAAATGATGATACCAGCCATTTAGATCAGACACCCACAGAGCAGGCTGATGAGCCTGACTGTGGTCATCTCTGGCTTAAGGAGCTTGTAGGACATAGAAAATCAATAGATAAATAAAGGAACATCTGCTAGAGACATGGGCTTTGGAGTTGTCAGCACACAGTGACCGGAAGGAAAATACAATGATAAAGGAGAACTGGGGGAGATAGCAAGTTTGTGGGGAGCAGAAGAGGAGCCTGCAGAGCATGGGAAGCCATGTGAGGAGAGACTCTTGGGGAGGCAGGAACCAAGCCAGATGTGGGGAAATTTGAAGTAATTGATGATGGAGAAACATCCTTCAGTTTCAGCACCAACACATTCACTGGAAACCTCCCTTGGGGCAGACTTCCAAGTGGCAGGGTGGAGTCTGGTGGCTTCAGGAGTAAACAGATGTGAGAAAGAGCCTGGAGGACAGGCTACGGGGCAGTCTAGAGGAGAGAGAGGTGGAGGGAGGGAGTTTGGAAGATAGGAACTGTGCAAGTGTGCTCTGTGTTTGTATTTAAAGGGTTGAGACATGGCAGAGAGCACGGGGCACTCACAGGGGCCAGGATCCAAGGCTACAAAGGTCTTGACCTTGGTTATGGACATAAACTAATGTACATAGTCTCGTATAGTGGCCTCTAGCTTTACTGTCTTTTATTATCATTTAGATAGGGTCTTGCAGCCAGGTGATAATGGTGCAGGCCTTTAATCCCAGCACTTGGGAGGCAGAGGCAGTGGATCTCTGTGAGTTCAAGGCCAGCCTGGTCTGCAGAGTGAGTTTCAGAGCTACACAGAGAAAGCCTGTCTCGGAGGGAAAAGTGTCTTGCTGTGCTTACAACTTGTGACCTCTCTGCTTCTACTTCCTAGTGCTAGGATTCCAGCCCAAGCCTCTATGTCTGGCTGTGCTGTCTCTGTGAAGGAGAAGGAGGATGGTAGGGTGTAAGGGTAGAGGAGATGGTGCACATCTGCAGTTTATTGCGGGGAGTGAGAGAGCTGGGGAATAGTCTACTAAAGAGTTTTCAAGAAACCCTGGAGGATTTGTTTTAATAACCCAGGCCCAGCAGCAAACTGTGGAAAGTGTTGAGTCATAGGAAATGCAAGGACAGAAGGTCAAGATTGGTGAGGAGTCAGAGAGAAGAGTGACAGCGACGGTCTGTAGGCTCAGGTGGGAGGGGACGTTAGCTAGGAACAGGCTTGCACGGAGGATTGTAAGACTCCAAAGGGCACACACTGCAATGTGTGCTCAGATGGCATGCCGTTCCTGGGAACAATGAGCTCTGCTTGCCATTTTCCTTCATTCGATTGCTACAGGGCATGTCTTTATTCTATGCTATTACTAATTAATAATAGTAGACAGTGCTTATTCATCTCTCTCTGTGTGCCAGGCACTGTTCTAAGTGCTTTCCTTAAATATACTCATTTAACCCTCTTGATGACCCAATCAAATAGGTACCTGTATTCCAAGGGAGTGACAAAAAGGTTGCGTGACTGTACGGGACTGTATTGATCAGTCTTTATGGGTTACACTGTGATGTCAAACTTTCACAACAAAAGTCATTTTTTGTTCAGTTTTGGGCCAGCTGGGACTCTGCTCTGTGTGTCTTGTCTTCCTTCACTTCTTTCATAAGTGGAATGACTTTATGTCCCCATTTGCCCTGAGTGGACCCAGCCTGCATGTGCTTCATGAAAACAATTATGAAGATCACTCCTGGGGGCTGGGCAGATGGCTCAGTGGTAAGGGTGCTTGATGAACAAGCTTGAGGACCTGGCTTCAGGCCCCAGCACCCACATGAAAAGCTGGGCACTTCTGGGTCCTCTGGCTTCCTCGGAATCCACTGTCCTCCATGGCCCTGCCTGCCTGCCCATGGAGAGCTAGCTATGTTCTCACACTTCTTGGCAGGCAAAGCTGCATGAGTCTGCGAGTCTGGGGACCATACTCTGATCCTACTATGCCTGTGACTCACTTGGAGCTCTGCACCACACCCTGGAAGTCAGAGAGCCCAGCCTGGGCCTTCTCGTCTGCAGGCACCAATGTTCACATGCTGGGTGCCTACGAGAGACAAAAGGATTGTCTGAGAAGGCAGGCTAATCGGGAATGTGACCCATTGTCAAGGACAGGCCTATTGCCTGTGGACCAGAATATGTTTGGCTCTTTCTCTCCTTTCTGGCGTTCTCCTTTTCTTTCTTTTCCTAACTTCCACATAAGAAATCACCTCTTATACAGACATTTCTTTGGAGGTCCTCATCACACTACAGTGTAGCTAAAAAGCCTCCAGGTTATGCACACTTACACTCAGCTGTCTCTAGTGTTTCTAAAGGCACTGCTGCCAATCACTTGCTTCAGAAGTCCCCTGGGGGATGGGTGGTTTTTAGAAAGTAACTGTGTAGCCAAGAATGATCATATAGCTCCTCAGAAGAATCTCTGGAGGTGTAGTCCCCAAATCTCCCTCTGTAATGGATGTTGGATTTGGGGGAGAGGCTTAGGCATACTTAAATGCCCACCAAACCTCTGCCCTGGGAAGTATCACATGGTGCAGAGACAGGATTTGGGGTTAGACGTTGCCCTTATAGAGCGCGTAACTGGCACTGGTACTACTGAGCTTCTGCATCTTCACGTGGGAAGTGGAAAGAATTGCTGTGTAGAACTGGTGTGATGATGGATAGCATAAAGCTATAATGGATGGAGGCAGATGTTATTTATAGAAAACCAGCTAGGCAGGCAGGCAGGGGGTGGGGTGGAGATGGAGACCTGCCGCCTGGATATGGACAGCCAGAGTGTGGGAAAGTAGGGAGCTGAAAAAAACTTCATTTGTTAGGTGAGGGTGGTGCTGATGGAGAGATACCAAAAGGTTTGCTGTCACTGCACCATGAATGGTCAGCTATGATGTTTATGTTAAGAACTTGAAAGTGGGGGGTTTAGGAGACTCACCCTTCTTCTCTCCCTCCCTTCCTTCCTTCCTCCTTCCCTCCCTCCCTCCTGTCTCTCATTCCCTCCGTTTTTGAAATGCTATCAATCACAGCACATTTATAGCAACATGAGTCATTCACCTGATTTGGTGAGAAAAGACATGCATTTGAGACTGTGGTTGGGGTGTAGTGCTGCTGCCTGAGCGCTTTCCTAGCATACAAAGCCCTGGACTCCACCATTCCTAGCACTGCATAAATCAAGCATGGAGGAACATGCTTCCAATCCCAGTTCTTGGGGCCAGGGATGCTTTAAAGTCAGAAGTTCATGGACATCTTGGGCTATGTAGTGAGTTCTAGGCCAGCCTGAACCCAGTCTGATTCATGAGACCCTCCTAACTCAAGAGAAAAAAAAAAGCACATAAAATCAGGACATTATATGATTGGTCCAAATATCAAATCTATCATGTTGCTTGTTAGCTTTTTTGACCAATCAGTAAGAAATCTTGAACTGATTTATTGCTACTTGGGAAATTTAAGTATGGGTTAAATATGTCACTATCATGTGATATGGGATGTCCTTCTGTATATGTGTTGCTTTATTGGCTTACCCAGGGTTCTAACAACATACCCTATATGTTTATTCTGACAAAGGGTCAACTTCTAAAGGCTCAAAGGGAGTTAAAGAAGCTAGATGGACACCAATAGCAACGAATGATTTAAAAGAAATTAAGCAAACTGTCGTTAATTATGGCTTGCACTCTGCATTTGTTAAGGAAATGATAAGGACTTGGGCTTCTAATGTCAGAGCTACCCCCCATGATTTCTCTCAGCTAGTGTCTGCAGTTTTAGATGATGGACCTTCCTTGATGTTTGGAATTTATTTCAGAGAAGAATCCAAACATATGAAACAGCAAGGAAGAGCAAAATGTGTGGAGGTTTCCCAAGATCAAATTCTTGGTGTAGGAGCATATGCTGATCCACAGGTCCAAGCTCTTTATGACGAAGAAGTGCTGTCCTTATGTCACAAAGCAGCCTTGAATGCTTTGAATAAAATACAAGATCCAGCAAAAAGGGTCGAATTATATACCAGGGTTAGGCAGGGACAGAGAGAACCCTTTACTGACTTTGTGCAAAGATGAATTAAGGCTCTGGACATAGGGGTAACAGACCCAGAAGCTAGACGAATACTTCTTGAATCTCTAGCTTTTGAAAATGCAAATACCGAATGTAAAAAGATAATTAGGCCTTTAAGATCTAGATCAGCACCTATGGAAGAATGGATACAACATATGATGAATGTTGAGACGTTTAGCTATAATGATGAATCCTGGGTAGGAGAAGCAATTTCCAAAGCTATGAGGAGACATCAAACTACCAGGTGTTTTAATTGTGGTAAATTAGGACATCTGAAAAGGGATTACAGGCAAAGAAATTCTAGGAATAATATCTCCTCTGGGAATGACAAAAGTAGGAGACCTCAGCCTTCAGGTATATGTAGGAGATGCGGTAAAGGCCGACATTGGTCCAACGAATGCAGGTCAACAACAGACAGACAAGGCAACCCGATACCATCGGGAAACTCCTTGAGGGGCCTCTCGCAGGCCCCCAAGCCAAAAGTGGCCCAGTCCCAGTTACAGTGGAAAATGTGTCTCACCAAGAAAATTAAAACTCCAATGTCTGCTGTAAAAAGTAATACTAGTCTAAATGATGAATTACATGTGGAGAGTGAGTCAGAAAATTCAGTAGGACAGAGTAAACGTATATTTTGGCAAACTTCTATTAACGATCAAAGACCAAAGCTAAGAGTCTGTATAAATGGCATTTTTATTGAAGGCTTATTAGACACAGGTGCGGATGTAAGTATAATTACTCCAGAATCTTGGCATCTGAATTGGCCTCTTCAAGAGGTAGATGTTCAGTTCCTGGGAATTGGAACCCTATCTCGTGTAAAACAAAGCACAAGATGGGTGGAATGCATAGGGCCTGAAGGGCAAATAGGAAGACTAAGGCCATATATAGGCAACATTGCAATAAATTTATGGGGCCGTGACCTGCTACAGCAATGGAATACCCAGATTAACATTCCTGTAGTTCCAGGAACTCACAATTCTGGGAAGGAAATAATGAGGTATTGTGGAAAAAGGTCACCAGCCATTCAGGCTGTACAAGAACATACAGCCAGTAGCAAACCTTTAGAGGTACCAACAGCCCTACCTTTAAAATGGCTAACTAAGAAGCCAATATGGATCAAGCAGTGGCCTCTAGCTGAAGATAAATTACAGACTTTGGGACAGCTGGTACAAGAGCAACTAGACGCTAACCATATTGAAGAATCAACCAGCCCTTGGAATTCTCCTGTGTTTGTTGTAAAAAACAAATCTGGTAAATGGAGAATGGTGACAGATCTAAGAGCTGTCAACAAGGTAATTCAACCTATGGGTCCGCTACAATCTGGAATTCCTTTGCCTTCTCTATTACCAAGAAGATGGCCTCTTATAGTTATTGATTTGAAAGATTGTTTTTTCACTATACCTTTTCAAGAAAAGGATAGAGAAAAATTTGCCTTCACAGTGCCTACTTATAATAATTCTCAGCCTACTAGGAGATATCAATGGACTATCCTCCCACAGGGGATGCTCAATAGTCCCACATTGTGTCAATATTTTGTTAATAAGCCATTGTAAATAATTCGTAAGCAATTTCCCAAGTCCATAATTTATCATTACATGGATGACATTTTATTATCTGATTCAAATAAAGATATTTTGGAAAGTATGTTTGAAGAAGTAAAGAAAGTCTTGCCTAGGTGGAGATTACAAATTGCCCCTGAAAAGATTCAAAGAGGAGATTCTATTAATTACCTAGGTTACAGAATAGGGTTAGAGAAAATTCAAACGCAAAAGGCACAAATTAGGAGAGACCGGTTATGGACTCTTAATGACTTCCAAAGATTGTTAGGTGACATTTCCAGTGTACGACCAGCTGTTGGGATAACACCTGATCTAATAGTTCATTTAAACAAAACCTTAGATGGTGATAAAGATTTGAATAGTCTGAGAAAATTTACAGTTGAAGCAGAAAAGGAACTGACAATGATTGAGGAAAAATTACAGGAGGCACATGTGGATAGGGTCAACCCGAATCTTAGTTCCATCCTAGTCATACTGCCTTCCAGAATTTCTCCTACAGGGATTTTAATGCAGAGGGAAATATTATTTTAGAGTGGATATTTATACCTCATAAACCAAGTAAAAATCAAAAACTTATGTAGAAAAGGTCTCTGAATTAATTATAAAAGGTAAACTGAGACTTCGTCAACTAGCAGGTATAGACCCAGCAGAAATTATAGTACCTTTTACTACTGAGGAAATAAGAAAGTTATGGAAAGATAATGAACCATGGCAAAGAGCTTGTGCTAATTTTTTGGGAGAAATTAACAGCAACTATTCCAAAAGTGATAGACTTAACCTCATAAAGAGAACTTCTTGGATTCTTCCTAGAATTGTACGTGATGCTCCAATAACTGGAGCCCGGACATTTTATACCGATGCAAATAAATCAGGGAAAGCAGGTTATAAATCGGAAGAATTGAGTAAGGTGGAACAAAGCCCTTATAATTCTGTCCAGAAGGCAGAATTATATGCCATTCTTATGGTGCTAAGGGATTTTAAAGAACCTCTTAATATAGTTACAGATTCACAATATGCAGAAAGAGTTATCTTGGATATTGAAACCGCTGAATTCATACCAGATGACACAGAGTTGACTTCATTGTTTATCCAGGTACAGGACATAATTAGAAATAGGCTTTGTCCAATGTACATAACACACATCCGGTCCCATACTGGTCTGCCTGGCCCTCTAGCACAAGGTAACGCTGAAATTGACCAATTATTGATTGGAAGCATTCTGCAGGCCTCAGAATTTCATAAAAAAAATCACGTCAATAGTAAAGGCTTAAAGAAAGAGTTTTCCATTACATGGCAACAAGCTAAGGACATTATAAAGAGATGTCCTACTTGTTCTTTCTATAATCAAACACCATTGCCTGCAGGGAGTAACCCAAAGGGTACTCAAAGGAATGAAATCTCGCAGATGGATGTGTTCCACTTTATGGAATTTGGTAAATTAAAATATGTACACCACACCATAGACACGTATTCAGGTTTTCAGTGGGCAACTGCCCTGAGCTCAGAAAAGGCTGATTCGGTAATCACACATTTATTGGAAGTTATGGCCATCATGTGTATACCTGCACAAATAAAGACAGACAATGGTCCAGCATATGTATCTAAGAAAATGAAATGCTTCTTTGCTTATTATAATATAAAACACGTTACAGGTATACCAAATAATCCTACAGGTCAGGCAGTTATAGAAAGATCAAATCGTACTATAAAGGATATGCTAAACAAACAGAAAGGGATGAAAGATACCCCCAGAAATAGATTGCATAATTCTTTATTAACCTTGAATTTTCTTAATGCTAATGAGAAAGGAACAACAGCAGCAGAGAGGCATTGGATAATGGAAAAAACTTCTGAACTAAACCAACCTGTTTATTTCAAAGACGTGCCGACCTCTCAGTGGAAGCCAGGAGATGTGCTGCGTTGGGGAAGGGGTTTTGCTCTTGTTTCCACAGGAGAAGAAAAATTGTGGATACCATCAAAATTAATAAAGGTTCGATTTGAAGAGGAGAAACCTCTTGGAAAGGAGAAATGACAGCTCATCTACAATGATGATATTCATACAGGTGGTAAGAAAAACATATAGAATGGGGGCAGGGTTCTGTTCTTATCTCCACAGGAAAACACTGATCTTTGAAAAGTTCAAGGGACCCTGGATATTGAAATACTGACAGATGGAAAATAATGGCCCAATAGGGACTATCAAGAAAACTGAATAGGTTCTGTAAGTACAATATACTAAATCATATTTCTAAATTTATAGAGCTGGTTTTGGAGTTGGACTCTGGCTCAGTCCCTCTCTAATTCAAAGCCTGTTGTTAAAAGAAAAACCCAGAGTTTCTAGAGTTTCTGTCTCATGTCAAGAGCCATGATATGGGACAAAAAGAAATATGAGTTTAGAAAATATCTTTACTTTTCTTCATATCTATCATACCTTTCATTAAATATATCTATCATGCCTTTCATTGAATATATGCGTGTCTATATATGTCTATATGATTACTGTTTAAGTTTTCCACAATGAACAATGAGTTTCTCCTGCAGTGACATTTGAAGTTTCCAGGAAGAAGATGGGGCCCCATAACAACAACTCCACCTGGTTGAGATGACGTCATGATACTGATAGCGCTACTACAAGACCTGTTTTGGGTACCAGCTGCACAAGATGGTTCCAACGTGGTTAGCTGAAATGGTGCACATCTTGTACAACATTCTGGCCAGACCTCCACAAAATACTCAGAGACTATTTCCAATTTTAAAAGACATTAATCTTGAAATTTAACCATCATTTTACTTTCACAGGATCCCCCAGAAAGAACGTCGCCCCATGACAACTGGAAGTAATTCTAGAGAACGACGTCCCCTCTCCTAGTAAAGTTTGTCCTTGGGTTTAGGGACATCATTTAGGGGTTGGTTATAGTTAGTATACAGTTGAGGGTTGGGGGAGGAATTTTATAAGCGCAGGAATCTTTAAAAAAAAAAAGAGGGATAATTGGATTATGGGATAATAGATTTGTACTTGTGAGCTATTGTTTTTAGACAAACATATTGGTATCGATTCTTATATATTGATACAAAGTTAAATTATGTTGACTATTCTATGCATGCATGCTTCTACCTCTGTTTAAAACATTTTTATGTATTAATATATATATTGTATTGATATATGTATATTTACCATATTGCATTGTACACTTCTACCTCTGATTAAGATACTTATATATTGTTTATGTATTGATATATATATTTACCATATTGCAATGTATCCTTGCACATTGTTTATATTTGGAGGTCACATTGTCCTCATTTATTGCACAGTTGTTTATTATCTCAGTCTTTAAGTTAGATAGATATTGAGAATTATATAGATCAACAGTCATCTAAGTTTGTCATTTATAATTAGACTAATCAGGTTCTTTAGATACATAGAGATTATATTCAGTATAGATAGATAATCTTCAACCTCTTCAAAGAACTGTAGAAAATGGCCTTTAATCTAATTCAGAGCTCTGTGGTAGGGAGACACAATCGCTCCTGGCAACACCGATCTATTCCCGAGAGAATGTTGAGCACCAAAGACACTCCACCTGGAGCCTTTCTTCTTGGCAGAACTGGCCTTTGAGTAAACAAATGCTCATACCTCAACTACTGAGAGAGTTACAGAATATCTGTAAATGGATAAAACAGGACTGTCATATCCTGCCAAGACAGGGTAAGGTAGTTTTGAAGTTTCTTGCCTTTGAAAATGGTATGTCAGTTACGTCAGGCCTTAGTCAAAGTTGGTTGCTTCAACGCTGCAAACGTGACTTTGGGTGTTTGCTCAGGTAGCCAGTTGTCTCTGTGATTTGTTACATGTTCTGGAAATTGTTTGATTGCACTTCCTAACTACTCAGGTAACATTATTTTCCTTCTCAGATCTTTGATGGGATTGAAGATTATATAAATGTAGTTACTTTCCTTTCATGACTTGGCCAAGTTATTTGTTATACAAGACTTAAGCTAATTAGAATAGGATGTTTGTATTTATTGTATATAATTTCGTAGGTTTGTACTTATTGTATATAATTTCATAATAGGCTTAGAACTCTCTTACTTAAACAAAAGGGGGAGATGCTGCGGCAGCTCCTTCCGCTCCTTCAGCCAATCGCCGCTGAGTTACCAGCCTATTGGGGCGTGGTCTCTCTCTCTTTAAAAAAAGCAGCGGTTGTCCTCCTCTCCCTCTCTGGCTTCCAACTCCGCTTCCGGCTTCTAGACTCCTTTCCTGTTCGCACGGAGGGGCTGTTGTCTGGGACGGTAATCTGTAAGTTTTTTCCCCTTTGAATAAATAACCATTCTATTAATCATAATTCCAAACTGGTGTGTTATTGTCTATGACTTACGCCTTCACTTTTGTGTTCTGAATGCTTAGGATTTAAATGTTTTGCTAGTTGTCATAGATGCATTCCAGCTCTGGTTACCTGCTCAGGGCATGATCCTCACTTAGGCAAATCTGTCTCTGATAGTCTTCTTGATTCATGACCTTATCATTTCTTTAGTTCCTTACCAAATCTGACTATACCGTTGCTGTTTAACCTCGTGTCATGGTTGGCAAAGCGTTTGCAGGAGTAGATTTCTTATCTTTGACCTGTACCCCTGGGCCACGGCACCCACTCAGCACATGGCACCACTTTCTTGAAGCTACTTGTGCTTACCGTAGCGGCTTTGCCTGCCATTCAGAGAAAGTGTCCATGAGAACTGATTCTGACATGTGTGGTATATAAATGGAGATGGAGTCCAGTGTTTTCTCTTGTGTCCCCTGCAGGTTGGCTCATGTCACTAGAAAGTCTAAACTAAGACTTTCTTGGGGAATGGGTCTCTGGAGAAGCAATGTGAAGTTTCAACTGCTCTGTCAATTAACACTTGACCTTATCTCTTCTGAAACTTTCTCCCAAATGTGTGTATGTCTCTAATGCCCTCAGAATATCACTGTGAACCTGATAGGGCTTTTCTCAGACATGCAGAAAGCAAGGTGGCCTTGTAGAAGCAAAGACGGACCTGATGGAGGACACAGGAGCAGAGAAAGGGCTGTGCACCGAGCTCCAACCTTGCAGTGGACTGGGTGGGGCAGGCTGGGGCATACTGGAGTCACGGGGCGTTGGAGGACAAAGCCACAGGGAGCAAGAGCATATCAGTCATCATCTGGGTGGAGCTGTCTGTGCAGACTGCTGCTGCTGGCCCGTGCACCTGCTAAGGACAGCTTTGCTCCTCAGCATCCATCATAGATGATGGATCTCACCTGAGGATATCACCGCCAACAACCACACTCAACTGAGGGAAGAAGACTCTGATAAGAAATCAGAGTCTTTGTGGAGAAGAGAAATAATAAACATAACTGTTTACTGCAACCTCAAACCACAATATTATGTAATCTGCTAGTAATTAATACACTGTGTCTTTCCATGTTAATGTATACATACCTAGAATGTACTGGTTTTTTCTTCTTTGAGACAGGGTCTCCCTGTGTAACCCAGACTAGCCTGGGACTTACAATTCTCCTGCCTTAGCCTTCTGAGAGCACAGATAATAAGTGTGCACACCATACCTAGTCGCCTCCTCCTCCCCACTGCCTTCAGCACTTAACCCTACTATTACTGGAGCTTTTAAAGGCCCATGGCATTATACTAAAGCATCAAGTTGAATTGCTGCAGGAGGCACCAAACTTGCACCTCACTGGCTCTTTCCTCAGACAAGGACCTCTCTGGTCACTGAGAAATAGGATCCCACGAGGCATAATATTTTCAGCAGATTCTGAATTCATCAAGAGAGACATTTTCTTTCAGAACAGTTACGACCAGAGGGAATGCAAATGAGTCCCTGTGGCACAGAAATGTTGCAAAAGCTCACGCAAGGAAATAGGAAGTGCAGAAATGTGCATGCAGATATGCAGCGAAGAAGGGTCCTGAAAGGTTAACAGAGCAAGAGGCCAGCTGGCCATCTGCTCCATCAGCAGCGCGCTGTATGGAAGTCTCCTCATGGAATCCGTTTGCTCACTCACTGAACATTTGCTGAATTCCCCACTGCATGGCAGATGCTGTGTTAGCCTCCAGAGACAGACAAGCCTTGTCTTTGAGAGACTGCAGACTTAGGAAGAGGCAGTAGGACAAAGACACCAAGCAGTGGTTAGTTGTTCAGCAACATTAACAAAGCAGCCAGCATCCAGCTTTGCCTATGGCACAAAGGGCCTCACAAGGGAAGTGAGAGATGAGCCTCAAGTGTTTCCTGTGCTCGTGTTGGCAGTCCTGATGCCAGTGCTGGGGGCGGTGGGCAGTAGAGGAAACGTTCCAGAATGAGATGGCTTGAGGCTAAATCTAAAAAGCTATAGTGTGACTTAGGGTAAGGAACCCATCTGCCTTTGAGTCCAGCTGTTCCAGATGTAGGTGATATGCCTGGAGAGGTCACTCTGAACACTGGAAGCTGTCTTCACATGGGACTCGTAGGTGTCTATCATCACAGGTTGCTCAGTACAAAATCTGCTAAAGAAATGTGAACATTTTCTATGTTTGGTGTGGTTATCTCTCAGTTGTATGAGGTTGGCTACAGGTATAGTATTTCCAGGAATGAATGAATGAATGAAGTTGTTGTCCTAAACTTCATAAATTGGAACTTCATGAAAAAGCCATCTGTGTCATTTTTCACTTCATTAATTCATTAATCCGTAGTATTTCTTTAATAATACTTTGTGCTAACAACTGCTCTGGTAAACAATGTCATTGCCCTTATGGAACTTAAATTCTGGTTAGGAGTCAGATAAAATGTAAATCAATATATGTCATATGAGGACAAATAATATGGAAAAAATAAAGCAAGATGGGGTAAGAAGTGAAAAGGTATTTTATAGCTATAATGAGATCAGAAATCCTATCTAAGGAGTTGAGCAGTGACCTTAAGGGAGTGAAGGTGCATTGGGAAAAAGCATTCCCTGTGGAGATGACATCAAGAGCCTGAAGGAACAGCACAGAGGCCACCTTGGCCACCAGAGTAGAGGGAGGAATGAAAGGTTAAGATGGGAGATGGGCAGAGCCCAGAGCACAAAGGGTCAGGTAGTCAGGGAAAGAACTTTGTATGTGTGATACAGGAAGGGAAACCACTGGATAGGACTCAGCCAGCTCTCGAGTCAACACAACAGGATGGTATTGTAATATTGATGTGTGCGATGAGAAGTGATAGGATTCGGAATTCATTTGGACAGTGAAATGAGAGGAATTTTCTAGTGTGGGGGACCTTAATGGAGGAAAAGGAGACAGATGAAGGAAGGATGGTCACAGTATTTGGCAGAGCTAATAAGGTTTGGGGGGAAATCAAGAGTGTGGTTTGGGTGAGTTAATGTGGAGAGGCTAACTGAATACTCAGGCTGGTCACTGGTCAGTATGCAGATGACAGACACCCTGGGGCAAGGGGCAGGACACAGTGATTGAAGAAGAACTTGGGGGCATCTTAAAGTTATAGACAGAGGAGAGCTCAGTACAAGAGATACACAGAGAACACATTGACAAGGTAACCCCTGGCCCTGCTGTGACATACTCCCTGGCCATAAGTGTTCCTCTCCCTGTGTCCTACTGTGTCCCTCTCCCTGGTCCTGCTGTGTCCCTCTCCCTGGGTCCTACTGTGTTCCTCTCCCTGGTCCTGCTGTGTCCCACTTTCAGGCCCACCAGCACCTCCATCACCTTCTCTTTCTTTTCAGCAGTCTTGTTTCCAACACTGCAATCATGGTTCTTAAGCTTATGCTAAGAACACAGTTGCTAAAGCTGGAAGCTGGTGCATGAAGAACAGGAAGGACTCCCCTTCCCACCCCAGCTCCTTGTCTCATAGCCAACCCTGGCTTCTGGCTTTCTCCTGGGTCCTGGGTTGGGGCGGCAGCCCCTCCTTCCAAGACCTTCCCAGCACTGACCCAGGCACCCCACCTGCTCTCCTCAGACACACTTCAGCCTTTGTTGGTGTCAACAAACATTGTTGAAAGCTGTTTGTTCTTCTGGGTTTGCCAGGGAAGCCTCAGTTCTTCAGGGTTCACACAGTTTACCTTCAAAACGGCAGTGAGGAGAGGCGAAGGAGAGAATTACTCCCACCAACAGAAGTAAGATCAGAACACTGAAGAGAACTCTAACTTGTCCTGTCAGAGTTCTCCTCTTTTAAAGCTAACATGTATAGGATTTTATAAAATGTGTCATTATGCTGAACTGGTAGACAACACTGCAAATGGATCCCGCACAACATCCCCTTTCCAGTGGCCATCAGCTCAAGGCCAACCCTGTCTCCATTTTAACAATGTCACCCCTTCATTATTTTGAAACAAATACAAGACATTATTTGATTCTGTCCATAATTTTTCACTAGGTATATTTAAAAACCTAATACGTTTTAAATATAGTGAATCTTTTAAAATTACCATAACCGGGGCTAGAGCCATGGGTCCTCTAGAAGAGGTCCCAAGTTCGATTCCCAGCAATCACACGGTGGCTCACAACCATCTATAGTGAGATCTGGTGCCCTCTTCTGGTGTCCAAGCATACATGCAGCAGGGACACTGTCAAAATAAATTTTTAAAGAAATTACTGTCACCACTGTAATCAGCTATTTTTCTCATGGACAACATACTTGACAACAGTAATTCACAGAGGTAAGATCCATCCTGGCTCATTGGTTGAGATACAGGCCATCATGATTGGAAAGGCATGGCTCCAGGCAGCTCTGTGGCAGTGAGAATGTGAGGTAGCTTGCTTGTTTCTCCTTAGAGCAGGAAGCAGACAGATTGAGGCAGGAATGGGGCAGTCTCTAACCTGTAAGTCCCACTATCCAGCAACCTACTTCCTCCAGCGAGGTATCTTTCCTGAAGGTTTCATAGCCTCCCGAAACAATGCCACCAGCAGGGAACCCAGTGTTCATACACATTAGCCTGTTAGCCCGTGGAGAACATTTCACAGTCAAGCCATAGTGACCACAATACTGTGATCACTCTTAATAATTGTTTAATGTTACCAGCTATCCTGCTAGTGTTGAAACAATCATTTCCCCACTAATGTAGCGAATATATATGTATATGAATAGAACATAATATATATGTGTATGTAACAGACACTATTATGTTTGGTTAACATGGTTTTTAATCCTTTAAAGCATAGTTTTAATTTCCAATTCCTTTTTCTCCTTTGGAATTTTTTGAAGAACCCAAGATGTTTGTCTTGTCCATTTTTTTACAGCCTGGCTTTTGCTGGTGGCATCTGCATGGCGTATAGAATGTACTCCTCTGTTCTGTCCAGCAGTTGATAGTTGGCTGAGGGCTTGATCTAATTAAAGGCTGACTTTTTGTGGGTGCAGTAATCATTTCCATTGGTGGTGGTGGGGCTATAAATTTGTTTTAAATCTCTACTTGTTGGTCACACAGAAACAAAAAGACAAAACTATGAAGTAAGCCAAGTATGGACTTAAAAAAGTAGCATGGTATGGCTTTTTCTGGGGAGACCTGAACAGACAGGACACTGATGACAGATTGAAGTGAGGATACTACCCAGGTCTAACTTGGTAAACCAATGAACTTACTGGGTTCACCAGAGGAGCATGGAAAGGCTCGAAGGCAGTGACTTCGCTGGATAGTCTACCACAGCCTGGGTGAGCACCCTTGACTGTGCATGCCTGTATCTCCCTGCAGGAGTCTCAGGCAGTTTCTGCTGTCAGGTGGGGGATCTGCCTGGACAATTGTTTATGGCTTCTCTAATACTGCAGAGGGAGCCTTGTGAATCCTGTAAGTTTCAGTTTTTTCCTGTTGTGAGGCTTTCGATTTCCGGGTCTTATAATCCTCCCTCTGCCCTCCAGGAGGGAATGTCCCAGTTCCAGGAAACAGCTACACAGAAAGTAGGAAAGGTAAACATGACGCATGGCTGACCAACCAGTTTAGTCTTCCCATAAGGGAAAAGCAGGCTGGCGGTAGACAGCAAGGCTTGTTGACTTTAAGTCGCCTGTGCTACAGAGAGGATCATAAGCGCTCTACAGTTAGGAGCCAGGGTAGGAGTCTGAATCTGCTGGACTTTGAATTGCCCTTTGAGGAGAGGGCAAGGAGTGTCTGCTAAGAAGCTTCTTAGAAAGTATGTTAGCTTCCATCACAATAATTAAAATTTGAGACAAATCAGCTTATAATGAAAAAAATTTACTTTGGCTTATAGATCTGGAGGGTTCAGACCATGACTGGCTGATGCCCTTGCTCTGGGGCCTGTGGTGCATCAGTCATAGTAGGAGCATGCGCAGATCATGACTGATGGAAAGCCGAAGCGAAGGCTGAGTGCATCCCACAATCCCATTCAAAGGCAAGACTCCAGTGCCTTAAAGTCGTCACATTGGCTTCTGCTTCAGGAAGGCTCCATTGCCCCTCAGCAGGAACCGAGTTTTTAATAGCCCACAACTCCCTAGGGGATATTTAAGCTTCAAGTTAAAACAAGATATTTGTAGAGGAAGGCAAATTCTTGCTCCAGATTCTGTAAGTGTGGGCCCTTGGAAGGATGGCGCACCCAGCGCAAAGTAAAAACAGTAGAGGAGTCTGCAGACTGAACGCACGCCGGACAGTGACCGGTTGACCCAAAGTTCCTTTTCTGGACAAATGGATGCTTCCCCGATGGGTAAGGTGGGGGTCGCAGGTAGCTATGGATGGAGCACAAACACACTTAAGTTACCAGGGAAATTACCCTTGTAGGGCAGTGAGCCCCAGTTTAGATGATGAAAACCAGGCTTTTTGCTAAACTTCAATCCAGAAAGGATAATAGGACCCAAATGCCTCCATCAGCTGTTAATCCGTGGCTAAGTGCCCTTCATCTTGTCTCTCTTCACCTTCAGCCTCACCTTACAGGTTATTTTGAAACAAATTCTAGACATTACATCATTTTGTCTGTAAGAACTTAGATATGTCTTGGCTATGTAAGGAGCTCCTTCCCTTTCCCTAGTAGACTAGAAGCTGTCAGACTCAAGAGAAATCTCCAGTGTCTCTGTACACATTGTTCCGGGGCCCACCACCGTCTTCCCAGGGTGCTCTTCCTGCTGCTTTAGTCCAGTTAGATCCAAACACGGTTGCCATTGCGTTTGTGTGTCTTCACTCCAGGACATGTCCTCTCCTGTATCGAACGGTTTTTCTCCTAGTCTTTGATCCAGAAGAATTTTGCATTTTGGAAATTGTTTGGTTGCACTTTTGTGGTATTAAAATACCTACTATTTCCTGCATTTATATTGACCAACTTCTATATCTTGGGGTTTGATCAACTCAAAGTCAGTTTTATTTTTGTTCTAGTCTTTTCTTTACTAAATCAACTTCTTTGATTAATTTCAATTGTTGTTCTTCTAGAGGCTCAGTGTGTCTGGACCATTTCTTTGTCAGTATTCAGCCCCAGGTGTGGCAAGCTTGATCTAATGAACACAAAGTCTCCATCCGCTGCCACCTATGCTTTCCATAACAGAGGTGTCCAACCTTTTGACATCAAGACATGATGTTGTGATCTACAAATGCATTTGTAGCTAGCGAGCCATGGATTGGGCATGCCAGTTGGCATGGAAGACATTTTATTAGGAGCTTCATTGATAATTTTAAGAAGAGCTTATCATGCCCAATGAAACTCAAGTAAAAATAATTTCCTGGTCTCAACTATTAGATTTTGTTTGATTGAGATAAGACCTCACTATGTACCTCTGAATGACCTGGATCTCTCTATGTAGACAGGCTGGCTTCTGAGCTACCACACCCAATTTTTAATTTAAAATAAAGAGTAAATGTTTCTTGATTTCTTTTAAAATATGCATTTTAGCTTGACAGTTGTATGGTGACATTGTCTTTGTACATTGACATTGACAGTATCAGTGTCCCTTATAAATTCCCATTTGGTCATATGCTACTAAAGCCACTCTTGCTAACCTCCTTAACTCGCTGTGCTGTGAATCACAGTGTTTGAATTAACAGTTACATGGCTATTTTTGTCACAGCACCTCTGTATTCTTAATGTGTGGAAACCGAGTGTTTGCATTTGATTTTGTGAAATGCTTGAAAATTTATGAAACAGGTTTCAAACCCCATGGGGATATAAGAAAACAAGGATTTAGGATAACCTGGCAAGACATAGTACACCAAGAGTTTATAATTCAGAATGATTTTTCCCTAAGCAAGTTTTAAATAATAAACCAATAAATATATATTCTGATATTGCATGTATTTTAATTATATGTAACATACCTATACTGCATAATATTTTGATATTATATATTTTACTTGCATGTTAGAATGTGTATTTAAAAATAAAACTGATCAGCTGGGTGGTAGTGACAAATGCCTTTAGTTCCAGCATTCAGAAAGCAGAGGCAAGGTGGATCTCTGTGAGTTCAAGGTCAGCCTGGTCTACAAAGTGAGTTCCAGGATTACCAGGGCTACACAGACAAACCATGTCTTGAAAAACCAAAAAAAAAAAAAAAAAAACCCCAAACCCCAAAAACAACCAGGCAAACTGCTCAGCTGGGCATGATGGTGCATGCCTTTAATCCCAGCACTCATGAAGCAGAAGTAGGTAAATTTGAGTTTCAGGCCAGTCTGGTCTACAGAATGAGTAACAGGAGAGCCAGGGCTACACAGAGAAACCCTGTCTCCAAATACTAAAACCCCAAACTGAACATAAACAAACAAAGTGTCCACACAAATTAGATGTGCTAATCTGTAATTTCTGTGTCCTTCTACATATGTTAAAAACTTGTCATTGGTTAATGCTGAATTTGGGCTTGTAAACCAGACAGAAACCTGAGTTTGATTCCTACATAACCAGAGCAAGTCAGGAGATTTCTTTTTGGTCTTGGTCCTCATTACTTTTCTGCTTCTGTGGTAGAACACCCTGCCCAAGGCAGCTTATATAAAAGCATTTCCTCTGCCTTATGGGGGGTTAGACATTTATAGCTGAGAGCTCACAGCCTGATTCACAGCATGAGGCAGAAAGAGAACAATGGAAATAGCATGAGTCTTTTGAAACCTCAATGCCTTCCCCCAAGTTACCATCCTACAACAAAGCCACATCCCCTAATCCTACCCACTAACTCAGGAACAAGTACTCAAATGTATGAGCCTGTGGGGGCCTTTCTCATTCAAACAAATACAGTCTTTTTATTTGTTTTCTTATTTTGAGACAATTTCACTAGATCAGCTTCCCCAAGGGCTAGGACTGCAATTGTGTATCATTGGCTAGCAGTATAATTAATCTGATATATGGAGTAGAAGTATTTTCAAACAGTTGCAATTGAATGCCCAGGAAAGGCATGTGATCAGTGTCTAGGCCTCCTTGTCCCGCATGTACCAGGCAGTGGTGGGTCAAGGATGAGCACCGTCACTGACCTAAGACACCTGAAACACCAAGAGTTTTTATTGCTGTGAAGAGACACCATGACCAAGGCAACTCCTATAAAGAACACATTTGACTGGGGTGGCTCACACAGTTTCAGAGGTTCAGTCCATTAGCACCATGGCGGGGGGAGCATAGCAGTGTTCGGGTAGACATGCTGGAGTAGTGTGATGTAACCCTTATACTAGCACATGAGTTGACTCACATCGTTGTCTCTACATTACAGGCAGGACACAGGCTCTGAGAGGTGACTGAAAGTTAAGTCTGAGAGGGGCACAAAGTTAACTAGTGGCAAGGCCATGTCTTGACACTCAGGTCTGGCTCCATAGCCTACGATTCTTCTTATTATTAATGCATCTCAACACCCCAGCAATGGCCTGTTCTCCCTGCTTCTGAATCCAGTAGGCATCTCCCCTTTGTCTTACATAGAGGGAATTCTATTTTTAAGTAATTTTTTAACTGATTCTTTGGGACTTTCACGTCACGTACCCCAGTCACACTCATTTCCCAGTCCTTCCATGTCTGTCCTCCACCCTCGTAATCTAACCCCCAACCCAAGAAGAAAAAAAAAGAGAGGAAACCATTTCACTCTTCTGTCTTTCCCACCTCTCCATCATATGTTCTTTTGGTGTAGTGGCCTTGGGAGCTGTGGGTGCCACACAGTAGACCCTTTTGTTCAAACAGCTTTACTTGCAAATGTTCATTGCAATGAGTTGTCTGCCTCAATGCCTCTGACTTCTAGTACACTATCAATACTGGACTCTCCCTGAAATTTCTCTCGGATATCCTGCCACTATGGTTCTGCAGGACCAGTTCCTTCACACACTCCAGCAGGTCATAGATAGGGTAGATGTTGGGGTGGGCCAACTCAAAGTCCTGAATGTGGGCCTGGGTTGCTGAGTTGGTTAGTTCTGGCCTCCTCCGGGAATGCACCCCTCAGGCAAGAATCAGGGCTGTTTGTCTCATACCTCACCATTGAGGCCAGCTCTGTCCATACACAGTGAGGGGTGGGGCCAGCTCTCCTGCTATAGTGGCCATCTGTTCGGGAGACCAGCTCTCCTGTGCCCACACCACTTGGGCCAGTCCTTGGCAGGGGATGGGCAACTGAGGCAGCCAGAGAAGGGCAGGGTCAGTTCTCCAGAATTTTCCTATGGCCCCCAGTGGTAATACAGGGTCACAGATATCAACACAGACCCCAGCTATGGTAGAATCATGAACCCAGACAGGGCCCTCTGTCGCAGCTTGGGCCTGGACATCCCTGTGGCCCTGAGTGACTGTGCAGACCACTCAGATGAGTATGGCCCCAGTGACAGTGTGGCCCTTTGACACCGACATGGCCTTAGGTGGTGGCACAGACTCTGGGTATCCACACTGGGTGGCATTACTTTTTATACTTATGCCTTTTGTTTTGGTTTGCTTTTCGAGACAGGAATTCTTTGTGTAATAGCCTTGGCTATCCTGGAAATTGGCTTTGTAGACCAGGATGGCTTCGAACTCACAGAGATTCACTTGCTTCTGCCTGCTGAGCACTGGGGATGGAAGGTGTGCGCCACCACGGCCTGTGCCTGTTTATGGTTGGTATATCTGGCAGTATGGCCACTTGCTTCATGGAGCGTTCCTTTGAAAGTGAGCTCTCTTTCTTTCACTGCCTGGCCCCTGTCTAATGGAGTAAAACCTCCATGAACTTCTACACTTAGAATTCAGTTGGACAAATATAAAATTTTGACTTTGTTTTCACACGATACACACAAACAGTGGAGGATCAAACTTCTTAAGAAAGGCAGTTCCAGTGTTTTGATATTTCTGGGGATGTTGGACCAGGTGAGAAAGACGCAGGAGATGTTACTCAGCGCCGTGGGAAAGGAGAACACAGCAGGAGGAGGAGGATCATGTCAGTCCAGCACTGAGAGTTGTCTGCAGAAAATGGAGATTAGTGCATTCAGACAGGAAAATTGTTTTCCAGAAAACACTGGAAATCGTGTGATAGTAATAACATCTAACAGTCATCAAGCATTCGTTATGTGCCAAGCAGCGTACTGGGCTTTTCACTCACGTTATCTCATTCAATCCCCACAAATCCTTATAATTAGTCACTGTTATGATCCCCAGCTTTACAGATGAAAACTGACACCCACAAGACTAAGGGAGGGGACCAGGAGGTGATGAAATGCAGATCCCAGCTCAGATAGTTCTACCTGACACCAGGGTCCAAGTGTGCTGTTTGTCGCCGTTGGCAGGGCAACCATAGGCAGCCCATGATATCACTCAGGGTGTTTTACCGTCATCCCAGAAGTGAGGTGAGTTCTGCACGGTTGACATTTAGTTTTCATTGACCGTGGAGAGGGGGCAGTGTGCAAACAGAGCACGCTTTCTCACCACCACGTAGTCTCTGCCCCACGTCCCTCATGCTTCTGAATTCTGTTGTAAAGCTAAGCTATCTTCCTGGGTTGTCCCTGAGCCTTTCCCATGTGACTACGTGGGAAATCATTGCCTACAGCTGAGTGGTTGACCAGCTGTCTCTTTCTGCCATTATTCATGTCAGATGTGGGGATGTCTCCCTCATGAACATTGGTGGTGTTTGAATGGTCCCTGTCTGCTTGTCCTGTGAAAAGACCTGTTTTTATTTCTTCGAACTGGCGAAAGAGAGATATGATCTATCACCTCAGTTCTAACGGTTCATGTGAGCAATGGTGGAAGAAGTGTCCCCGAGTCTTCCAGAGTAGCTGACCACTTGGGAAGCAGTTCTTTGGAGACACTCGAGGGTGTGCACGAGCTATGGAGTCAGCTGGGGACCTACAAGATAGGTTCATTTTTCTCCACCTCATCCCTTTGCTAACTGCGACCTGTGTGCCTCCTCCAATCTCTCAGTAATCTCGTGTATTTATTTGCCCCCTGGTAGGCTCCTTCCCTGAACATGGTGCACCAAACTGTGGAGTGGATCAGGGACTAATCTACCGTGCTTCCCTCCCTCCCCAGGCCTGCTGTCTGCTGAGGGACAGAGAAGTCCCAATGTGCCAGCACCACAGCTGTGACCAGTATCAGGGTGAGTGATGGCGAAATGCTGTGGGGCGGTGTGCTAGTAATTCTCCGCATTGCTGGGATAAATGCCTGGCAGAAACAAGGGAGGAAGGCCTGTTTGGGCTCCTGGTTTCGGAACATCCCGCCCATCATGGTGAGAAGGCAGGACAGAGCTGATCAGTGCAGATGAAGTGCATGCTAATGCCCTTCAAGTAGCAGCTGGGGGCTAGACACCTCTCCACCAGGGATGCCATGTAAAGATCCTATAGCCCCTCAAAGCAGTACCATTAGCTGGGAACCAGTTCTTGTGAAACATGGGCTTGGGGCAGAGGTGGTGCTCTCTGTGTTCAGACCAGAACAGGTGCCTAAGCCAAGGGAACTGGCACATGAGCTGGGCTATAAGGGCCAGTGGAACTTTCACGAAGAGCTGTCCTGCGTAGTGTTCTGTGGCATGGTTGTAGCATGTTTTATTTGCCCAGTCCCCTTTAAGGAACACTGAGGTTTTCAGTCTTGCAGGAGTTCTGAATTAAGTAGCAGTGGTGGGGCTATTTTAGTAGAGTCAGCAGCTGTGGGGGGCACAGCGCCTTAGGAAGCTGGCCGAGGCTTCCTCAGACAGATGCAGAGTTCAAAGTCATAAATCCTCCCTGGCAAGGGGAAAGTGCCTGTGTTTCTTGTTTCTATTTTGTACCATAAATTTAAAAACCTTTATTTATATTTTCCTGAGGCTTTCAGTCACCTTGAGTATCTGGCTAAAATCTCTCTTTGTCTCGAACTATATACATGGAGATTAATGCCGTGAAAGTGGCAGAAGAGCCGGTCTTGTAGAAATGTTTATCACCTAAATGCCTGGGAAGAGCTGTGTAATGAAACCCCGGCTCTTCGGCTGTTGGTGGTCTGCCAAGGTGGCTTTTTCCCTACCTCTCTTCTTGAGGTTAATACTTTCAAAGCCAGCAAAGATTTTCTATGACATTCAGAAATAGCAGTATAAAAGCCTTTAAACCTTGTAAAGAAATATTTTTCTTTATTTTTTCCACTGATATTGAGACACTACTAAAGATAGTCAGGGATGGACAGTTCTTACGAAGACTACCACTGTGTCTGGCTTATGTGGTAGTGATAGAGACACTAAAGTACAACCACCTGGTTGGTTTGCCCCCCGCGTTGGCGACAGAACCCAGGGCTCCATGAACGCAAAGCATGTGATAGACCAGTAAGATACACCCAATCCCTGTCTTAGTTTTAGATCTGCCCTAAGTGGGGAATGAGCATCACCAGGCTGGGCACAACTACTCAAACCAAAGTCACAGTCCTGGTCCCTGAGAATTACCAAGGTTTAAATAAGTTTAGCTATGAAAGGGTCCTGCTCTGACTGTCCTGTCTCCTCCATACTGTCATTATACTGACAACTGAAAGACCCCAAAGTGAGGAGAGAAAAAGATGAAGGGAGTTTAGAATGGGCTGCAGGGCAGCGTCTTCCAGGAGGACGCCAGTAATACTGTTTGTTGTTGTTTTTGTCTCTTGAGATAGGGTTAGCCTCTGTGTAGCCCCGGCTGTCCTGGAACTTGCTCTGTAGACCAGGCTGTCCTCAAACGCACAGAGATCTCTCTGCCCCTGCCTTCTGAGTACTGAGATTAACGGTGTACACCACCTCCCTGACTCTCAGTAATGCTTACTTTGAGAACTGTTAGGGATTAAACCTGGGGCCTCCTGCATGGGAAGCATGTGCTCTACCCTAGCTGCACCCACCTCATGAATGGTAGATATAGAAGGAGGGAGAGGGAGAGAGGGGCTCAGAACTGTCTATGTGAGGTGGTGAGGATCCCTGAAGGTCTATGAAGTTCACCCCTGCAGAGCCTTCTGGAGAGCAGTGAGAAAAGCCTTTAGCAACCAACGAAAACTCTGGAAGATGCCTCAGGCACCTGCAGCCCAGGGCAAAGACATTGTAGACAGAGACCAGCTCATGCCTCTGGCTATTACTGGGGCTTTGAGAACTCCAGATTGCAAGAATTACTGGCAACAGGAAAAGAAATCATGAGTAGTTTTAAAATTTATTATAATAGGTATTTATGATCAGTAAACAGAAAAAAGTGTGAACCTTTGTCAAGGCATGGCCATGTTTCAGGAAAATAGTGTCTTGCTTCTGATGGTTGTAATTCTGATGGTTGTAATGATAGCGAATACAAATTTGAGCGTAATCCTTAGGTAGCTGACCCCAGATTTCTTTTCCAGAAAGTAATAACAAGAAACTGGGGGGCTTACTGATTTCTTTCTCCTCCTCTGTCTTCTCCTCTTCTCCTCTCCTCCTTTTTTTTTTTTTTTGACAGGGTTTCTCTGTGTGACAGCCTGACTACCCTGGAACTCACTTTGTAGATTGGGCTGGCCTTGAACTCACAGAGATCTGCCTGCCTCTCGAGAGCTGGGATTAAAGGCGTGTGTCATCATCGCCCAGCTGGGGAGCTTCTTTCTTTGCCACAGGAAAAATGTCCGGGCATCAGATTCTATATATTCAGCCCACAAATGCACAAGTGTCTCAGCCCTGCCGGTGTCTGCACAGCTTTGGTGTATGTTTCTGCCATGCTGCGGGCGGTATTTGGGGTCTCCCATGTGTAGACCAGTGATCTATCACTGAGCTGCACCTCAACCTTGCATATTCCTTGTGCCATATTTCATTCTACCACTCACTTTAAAAGGAGCACTGCTGTTAATGTTCAATATTTCAGAAGGTCTGGATTATATTACATGGGACATTTGGCCCAGACCTAACCAGAACTCAGTGTTTTTCTTACTTACTTTTGCCTGGTACATTTTTGCTTGTTGTTTGGTTGTGTCTGTGTCTAAAGCATCTGGCTTTGGGTGTCTCTAGGGTACCCAAGACGAAAGGTGCATGCCTAGCTACCACTGTCATCTCCACAATACACGTGAAAATACCTGCCTACTTGTGAGGTGAGAAGCCTTTTGAGCTAACTTCCTAACTGGGATGGAGTCTGATGACCACAGCATGAGTGTTATGGGCTGAAGGAGATTGGAACCCCGCCCACCCCACCTGTCATTCAACTAGACCTCTCTCCACCCAAAAGTATAAAAACTACAGAGAGGGATGTGTTGGCAGGAATGAGGTTAATCTAAGTCAAACATGAGTTTGTCAAGCACAGAGTTCCACTTCCAAAATATTTAGAGAAGGTAGAATTCAGAACTAATCTTGTCAATTACATTTTTTTTCTTTTTTGGTCTTTTGAGACAGGGTTTCTCTGTAGCTTTGGAGCCTGTCCTGGAACTAGCTCTTGTAGGCCAGGCTGGCCTCGAACTCACAGAGATCTGCCTGCCTCTGCCTCCTGCCGGGATTAAAGACATAGGCCACCACCGCCCACCATCAATTGCATTTTTTTAAAGATGTATTTATTTATTGTATGCAAATGTATGTTGTTTATGTGTGTACCACCTGTATCCAGTGCCAGAAAAGGGTGTCGGAGCCCATAAAGCTGGAGTTTCAGGTGGTTGTGAGTCACCTGAACAAACCCTCGTCCCCTGGAAGAGCAACAAGTGCTCTCAACCATAGAACCGTCTCTCCAGCGCCTACATTTTTCTTTAGTTTTGAAAAGCTGCATATTTTATTGATGAAGATATATTTTTAGCGTATTTTCAGAAAGTCTCATGTATTTTTATGACATGCTGTATTTTGCAGTCTTTGTACTTTCGCGCTTTATGAACTACAAGTGTAATCTTTGTTACTCTAAGTCAGAGGCATAGGAAGAGGCTCATCCTGAGAATGGGCTTCTGTGTGACTGAACAGTGACACTGTTTCCATGCAGCAGTCTGAGCCAGGGTCAGAGGGCATCACCATCCAGCTCTTGCTCTGTTACTTGGGGTTGTCTAAGTTCTTCCCTCATGTTATCAGCAGTCTGGGAGCGTACCTTAGTGGAAGAACGCTTGCCTACCATTCATGAGCCTTGGGCTTTACTCCAAGCATTTACTCTAGCATTACATACCTGTAATTCTAGAACGTGGTGGCGGAAGTTATAGGATTCCCAAGTCTGAAGCCAGTCTAGGGTAAATAGTAAAAATCTGTCTCAAAAACTCAAATACACACACACACACACACACACACACACATACACACATACACACACACACACACACACACACTCTTTAGATAAATTCAGGTGGCTGAAATCAACTCTTAATTTCCCTTTGCAGAGATCCACCATGAAAACAATGTTTCTGCCCCTCGCCCTGGATTAGTGTTCTTGGATTGTATTGTTGTTTGAAGGGCTAAGTACATGTTGGACCATCCCTAAGGAGCAAGGAGCTTAGGCTGAGTTGGCCCTGCACAGGAGTGCCCCAGAGTGAGACAGAGACGAATGGCTCAGTGGGTGCTGAGCGGAAATGAACACAGATCTTCCGCAGTTCTCATGCCTCTCAGAGAGGGAACCCAGCCATCTCCTCACCTCCTCACCCCCAATCCTAGGGAGCTTCGTGGAAGCATGGGGTTCCTCTCCTTGATCTGATTTTCACTTCCTTTGTTCCTTTTTGTTTTTGTTTGTTGAGGCAAGGTCTCATTACACAATACTGGCTGGCCTTGAAATTGCTTTGTAGACTGCGCTGGGCTCACATTTGCAGAGATCTATCTGCCCTTTGCCTCCCTGGCACTGGGATTAGAAGGCCTATGCCATTGTGACGGTTGACTTTCTTAATTCTTTTTATTTATTTATTTATTTGTTTGTTTGTTTATTTATTATGTATACAATATTCTGTCTGCACGTATGTGTGCAGGCCAGAAGGGGGAAGGCACCAGACCTCATTACAGATGGCTGTGAGCCACCATGTGGTTGTCGGGAATTGAACTCAGGACCTTTGGAAGAGCAGGCAATGCTCTTAACTGCTGAGCCATCTCTCCAGTCCGACTTTCTTAATTCTTGATTCTACTCTGCACCTTGCCGTGTCTGACTAATCTTCCATATTTTCCCAAATAACAAAGTCATTCTTTGTACTTAATTTGCTTCAGAGTACCTAAAGGTGAGGCCACAGAAGGTGGTGTTATGAGGGAATTACACATTACAGTACACAATTAAACTTCTAATACTTATCCATGAAAATGCTTTCCATATTACAAGATTCAGCCTTTCAAATGTGGAGCTCAGTGACTTTTAGTGTAGCTGAAGTTGGGGAGCTGTCACGCCATTTACCATTTCCATCCTCCTACAGAAAAACTCCAAACTCGGTGGTAGCTCTGCTCCATCAACTGCTCCCCCCCAACATCCCTGGACAACCAACCGCCTGTCTGCTGTCTCTCTGTGGGTTTGCCTGCTCTGGACATTTCCTATAAATGGAATCACAGAACATGTGGCCTTTGTGCCTGGTTGCTTTTGTTTAGGTTGAAGCTGTCAAGGTTCATCCATGTTGTGAGATGCTCAAAAGAGCCTAGTTCCAAGCAGTCCAAAACCACCTGATAGTGGGAACATTTTAAAGGTGTGGATTTTGCTGGACTTCAGTCAGAAAAAGTTCACATTGTGTTCTTTCTGTATGTCTGCAGGTGGCACACACACAGGCTGGCAGAAGGATCCAGATCCCCCAGAGCCGGAGTGACAGGAAGCTGTGAACTGGAAGATGTGGGTGCTGGAAACTGAACTCAGGTCTCGAAGAGAACCATAGGTGTTCTTAACTATGGAGCTTTCTCTCTGGCCCCTTCACCTAGTTTTTTGAGACAGGACCTCTCGCTGGAGCTCACTGAAGAGACTAGGCTAGAAGGCTGCCAAGCCCAAGGAATCTTTGTTCTCCAGTGCTGGGATTTAAGCATGGGCAACAACATCTGGCTTTTTTTTCTTTTTTTGTGGGTTAGGGATTCATCTTGGGCCCTCATGTTTTTCTAGAAAGTAATTTAGACTGAGCCACTTCCTCAACCATATTGTAATATATTTTTGAGTAATGCATATTAGCTGTATAAACTAATAGGTTTATTATGACATTTCCACACATCCGTCGTCTGCTGTGGTCATATTCTCTTCTTTTCGAACGTTCCCCTTCTACTTTCATGTCCTTTTAAATGTAGATTCTGACAATGAGAGAAAATTGTCTTTTTGAGTAAGGCTTGTTTCCTTTAACACAGTGATCGCTATTTCCATCCATTTTCTTGTAGTAACATATTTCTTTCTTCTTTAGAGTTAACTAAAATTTCAGTGCGCGCATGAGCGTGCATGTGTGTGTGGTGTATCACATCTTCTTTATCCATTCATCTCTTGTTGGTTTGTTAGACTGGTTTCATGTCTTGGCTATTGCGAGTAGTACAGCAATAAACAAAGATGTTCTGTGTCTTTGTGGTATGCTGACTTGGATTCCTTTCAGTCTGTACCCAGGAGTGCTATTCCTGAGTCCTAGCATGGTTAAAGGCTTGACCGCAGCCTTGTAGTACTGTAGAACTTTTAAGGAATGGGTCCTCTTGGGAGGAAGTAAGGTTAATCTGGTAAATACCCTTGGTGGGGATATGGAGACCCTGACCCCTTTCATTTCTTCTCTTTGGTGTCCTGGGTGGCAATGAGGGTGCAGTTAGGCTCCACCACGTGCTCTCTGGCATCACCATGATGTGCCCACACTGGATGCCTAAAAGGTCTAAGGACAAACCTTCAAAATGGAGCCAAATAACCCTGACTTTATAAGTTGATTATCTCAGATCCTTTTGACAACATGGGAAGCAGGCTAGCAGCAACTTACTTGAAGATAAGAGCTTTATAAAGATAACTTAGTGAGTCATCGATTGGGGGTGTCTATATAATAACCCAGATACATTGGTGTTTGTATAAGAAGGGGAAGTCTGGACACAACACACAGAAAGAAAACAGAGTGAAGAAGCATAAAGAAGATAGCCGCCTAGAAGGCGAGGAGTGAAGCCTCCAACAGCTCCTTCCCTCCCAGACCTCGGAAAGAACCAGCCCTGCTGACCTCCAGAAGGTGTCGGTCTTGGATCTTGGCCTTAGATGATCTCGAGCTTCCAACTTCCGGAAACACGGCAGTAAATAGATGTTCCACAAGCTGCCTCATACATGGTGCTTTGTTGCAACAGCCCAAGCAAAGGGAGGCAGAGTCTTTCAGAGAGGTGCAGAGGTCGTGCATGCTGTAACACTCCTAGAACCCTAGCTGCTTGAAAGGCTGAGGCAGGATGCTCATGTGAACATAGGGGTTGGAGACCAGCCTGGGCCACCCCCATGATGAGAAAAGAGTGAAGTGCCTTACGTTTCAGAAGGCTTTGGTTGGCCTCTGGCTGGGACCTGGGTTGCATGAGAAGAGTGATGGAGCCAGAGAGATCCCCCTACTGATGCTGTAGTAGTGGGTTCTGGGAAATGCTCAGACGGAGGGACTGGTCTGGGAGTAGAACCAGTGAGTTTCTTGATGGGCTAGATGCTGTGAAGAGAAGAAAAAGAAACCAGAAATGACCCCTGATATCAGAGCTGTAAGTGGACTTGCAGAAGTTCCATGGGGAGGAGGGTGCTGTAAAGACTGCAGGGGTGGCTTTCAGACATCAGGAGCTGAGTGGGAGATGAGGTGAGCTGAAGATGCCTGTTTAGCAGCCAGGTACAGAGATCAGGTAGAAAGTTACACATGGGGGCGGGGTACTAAGGGCCGGAGATAGGAACCTGGGGGCCACCCACAGATACTTGAAACCGTGAGATAGGTAAAGCCACCAAGAGGTGGAGGACAGATGGACACGTGGCTGACAGATCAGTGTCCTTCCTGTCACAGGCAGGAAAAGGGGCAGGCAGCAATAAAAGTTGCAAAGAAAGAGTGATGGGGGGGCATGAGAGGTCCTAGGAGTCCAGTGAGGAACAAGCGTCTAGGATAAAAGGATGGCTAACCGCGTCAGAGAGTACCAACATCTGGTACCCAGTGCTGGCCTTACCTTCGACAGCCCAGTAAATACGAGCCCATTCTTATTTTTATAAATGTCACCCCCACAAGGAGGGGGGAAGGAGGGTGACAAACAAGCGCCAAGCTGTCATGCTTCATCACACAGAGTAAAGAGCCGGTTCTCCAGCGGTAAATCATGGAACTGCTGGCTAAGCACATCCTGCTCAGGAAAGAATCTCCCAAAGTGCCAACAGTGGCCCGGAGGAGAGGCCGGGCAGAGGGCGCACAGCCAGGACAGGGGATTTCAGAAATGAGCCTGGCTATTATTTAATTTTAAAGTTATCATGGAGGTTGTTCTTTTGTAAAGAAAACGACACTGCAAGGACTTGTGTGCTCGGGCACACACCACAGTGGCGGGGGTGGCGGGCGGTTTCCATGGTGTTGCAGAGCCCTGCGTGGTTGTGGGGCTGACAAGCACGCTGTTGGTCTCCTGTCCAAGGGCCCCTGTGCGTGGTTGTAGGGCTGACAAACACGCTGTTGGTCTCCTGTCCGAGGCCCCTGCTCTAGTGCAGGTGGTCGTAGGCTTCTGTGCTGCTGTTTGCCATGCTGAGGAATAAATCCCGGCCTTACACACGGTCAGCAAGCTTTTTTTTTTTTTTTTCTGAGCTATATTCCTTCCCCCACCTCTCTTTTTAATTTTGAGACAGGGTGTCACTAGGATGCCCTGCTGTCCTTGAACTTGTGTATATCCTGACTGAGCCCAGAGCACCTTATTCTTACTCCCTAGGCTCTTTGCCAGCTCAGTGACAGGAGCCCTGACCTGGGAAGACTAGGAATGACCCAGGCCCTGCAGAAAGAGAGAGGCTGTGGGGGAGGGAAGTAATTAGATTGTTTCTTCCAGGCTGTTTCTTCCGCTTTCCCCTGCTGCTGGACTTGGGTAGCAAATGAGCTGCCATGGTCCTGCGCACCCCCACCACCCCATCATCTCCAAGTACAAGGTCCTTTGTGCCACCCAGGCTCAGGAAAGCCCAAGTGACCTTCCTGCATTAGAAAATGAGAATTCTCAGGAGACGAACAGAAATGCGGGTAGAAAATGACTGAAATTACTGGGTATCAGGGGAGATGATGAGCTGGGCGAGAAAGAAGATGTGGGGGAGGACAAGGTAAAAGTGTCTGCGACTCAGTAATGACACCATGCGGAGCTGTTTGCTTATTTTTTTTTCCTGGCTTTTACTCCAAATGAGCAGTTCTGGCTGTCACACAGTGCAGGGCAAAGTATAAATCCAGCATTCATAATAGAGGCCCGCAGGGTGATGGTGGCAGGGGATCCAGAGAGTCCCTGGTGTGTTGAAGAGAGACTGGCTAGGGAAGCTGAAAGGGAGAGGACAAGAGCTGGGTGAGAGGAGAGAGGAGAGTCAAACAGTCACCGACAACGGAAGTGACAGAGGGGACAGGGCACAGTAGGTGTGGGGAGGAGGAGCTGACCAAGCCAGGTTCGGCTTTATTCTGTGAGGTGATGTAATGGGCCAACATGTCGGCATCCCACAGCTTCCAGAAGAGATGCTCATGAACTTGATACCTTAAGAGTAAAAAAATAAAAATTCCTGTCTCACAGTCTGTAGCCAGAAGATCAAGCCTCAGGTGTCGGCAGGAACCATGATGTTTCTGGAGTCTGGGAGGAGCTCTCCTACCCTTTGCATAGGGATGGCTCCAGGCTCCTTGGTATGTGCCACAGTGTGCTGAACCACTCTTGTGTTCCCTCATAGCTTTGCCCTCTGGCTGTTTTCTGTTTCCCTTCCTCTGGAGGAAGGAGGATGAGTACCCAGATCCCCTTTCCCTTTGGACAAGAGAGATACCTGAACCTCAGAGAGGACCAAAGACTCCCAACCCTTTAAGTTCTGGGAAGCGGTGGGGCTGTCAGAGGGTGTGGAAAAATGTACCTGAAGTGGGGCATCACATGGAGTGATATATTAACTCAACTTTCCGCAGGACTGTCAACTGTCGGACTCAGGCCCTTGATTTTGGGGAAATCCTCACTTGTAGGCATTTCTCTCTCACTCTCATTCCTCATCTGGTCTCCCAAATTCTACCCACAAATGACCAGCCACCGTGGTTAAACCAGGAAGACAGTGTGTTATGTGTAATAAGACAGACACAGAATGACAGATGCTTCATGATTCCACTTCCCTGAAGTGACCGTAGTAACCTGCCTGGGGTCTGTGGAGCAAGTAGAAAGGTAGGCAGAGAAAAGAGGGTTTTGTGATCTGGAATTTGAGCCTGTCTTAGCTACTTTTCTGTTGCTGTGAGAAAAATATTCTGACCAGAAGGAATGGTTTATTTTGGCTGACAGCTCAAGATGCCTCCCATCATGGCAGGGAGGCAAAGCCAGTGGGAGCTTGAAGCAGCTGGTCAAATTATACCACAGTCAGGAAGAAGAGAGCAATGAGTGCAGGCTCAGCTGATTTCTCCAATTACACAGTCCAGGACTCTGGCTATGGACTGCTCCTGCCCACAGTGGGCGGGCCTTCTTACTTCAACTAGTGCACGCAACACAATCTCCCGCAGAAATCTCTTCTCCCAGGTGAGTCTAAATTCTGTCAGCTTGACATTTAGCACTAACCACCCTAGAACACCTTGCTTTCTTTGTGATGTTTGGCACATTGTTTAACCTTTTTGTTTTGGGGGAAGTGGGGATCTCTCATAAAAGTAAAACAACTATCCTAATTGCCCAAGAGAAAGTAGAGGTGGGGACATTGTAGTCACTTAGCATGCCCCTCCCACGTTTGTGTGGTGGTCAGAAGACTACTGTGGGATAATGCTCTTGTACCCTGTAAAGATTTGTCACTCATATTGGTTTAATAAAATGCTGATTGACCAGTAGTCAGGTAGGAAGTATAGGTGGGGCAACCAGACTAGGAGAATTCTGGGAAGAGGAAAGGCAGAGACACAGTCACCAGTCAAACACAGAGGAAGCAAGATGAGAATGCCTCACTGAGAAAAGGTACCAAGTCACATGACTTGTTTAGACAAGAACTATGGGTTAATTTAAGTTGTAAGAGCTAGTTAGTAATAAGCCTGAGCTAATAGGACAAACAGTTTATAATTAACATAAGCCTCTGTGTTCTATAGTTGTGAGACACAATCGCTCCTGGCATCACCGCTCTACTCCCGAGAGAACGTTGAGCACCAAAGACACTCCACATGGAGCTTGTCTTCTTCCTAGCAGAACTGGCCTTTGGGCAAAGAAAAAGCCCATACCTCAACCACTGACAGAATTACAAAATATCCGTAAATGGATAAAAGCAGGATTGTCTTATCTTGCCAAGACAGGGTGAGAGAGTCCTAAAAGGTTTCTTGCCTTTGAAAAATGGCATGTCAGTTACATCAGGCCTTAGCCAAAGTTGGTTGACTCAACATTGCATACGAGACTTTGGGTGATTGCCCAGGTATTCAGTTGTCTCTTCCATTTGTTGCACATTTCGGAAGTTTCCCGCTTGTACTTCGGGCTGCTTGAGTAAAATTATTTCCCTTCTCAGATCTTTGATGGAGTTGAAGATTAGATAGTTGTAGTTACCATCTACATTATTTAAACTCCCTGAGATAGAATGTTTAGCAGAACTTTTGTTTTATGTTTCTTGCTTAACATTGTTTGTTGTTTGTAACTTTATATTTATTATTTGCTTCTATTGTATATGGTTGTATTTGGTTTGGTTCTGTCTTATTTTAGAAAAAAGGGGGAGATGATAGGGGAGTTCAGCCAATCACATTCTGTTTTTGGGGCGTGCCGCCCTCAGGCAAAAGCCTGCATATAAACCTAACAAGCGCGCTCCACTAGCTCTCTTTTCACCTGGCTCCTGCGTCCCGACGGATCGTTTGGATTTTGGTGTAAGCTGTTGTAAGTCTTACTTCTGCTTATTAAAGCTGTATATTTTGTATCAAGATAGTCTGGGGACTTTTTCATTACCAATCGCCCTGCAGCTTCAGTCAAGGGTAATATAAATGCTTAATTTCATTTATTTAGTTGTAGTTCAGTGGCTGTATGATGTTGCTGTGGAAACCATAACTCCTGAATTTCTTGACACTTATCAATGCTATTGTTTTAGAATGAAATTTTACATTTAAATCCTGTGGAAATTCTTTTCCCCTTGAAACAGGATCTAACTATATAGTCTTAGGTGGCCTGGAGCTGGTTATGTAGACCAGGCTGTCTCTGAGTTTGAAGATATCTGTCTGCCTCTGCCTCCCAAGTGCTAGGATTAAAGGCAGGTCCTACCATACTTGGCTAATTTTAAACTTTTAATGTTGGAAAAGTAATAAGAAGGATTAGAATTTGATCCACCTCTGGTATGGAAGTCCTTCTGTATATGTGTTGCTTTTATTGGTTAATGAATAAAGTTGCTTTGGCCTATAACAGAGCAGAATAGAGTTAGGTGGGGAAACTAAACAATGCTGGAGAAAGTAGGCAGAGTCAGGGAGAGCCATGTAGCTGCCGAAGGAGGAAGACCAGTAAACCACGAGCCTTGTGGTAAAATACAAAATAATAGGAAAGAGGTTAATTTAAGATATAAGAGCTAGCTAGCAATATGCTTAAGTGATTGACCTAGCTGTATTGTAACTAATACAGTTTCTATGTGATTATTTTAGGTCTGGGAAGTCGAGAATGAACAAGCAGCCTTAGCTTACACACCTCAACCTTATTGGCCTTCTCAAAGAAACTGCACTTTGCTTGTTGTACACAAGCAAACTTGTGTACACTTGTATGTACACACACATTCACACACACTCATGAACACTCTCTCACACACATAACACATGAACACTTTCATACACACATAACACACACACAGGAACACTCTCACATACATTCCGCACCCCACCCCCCCGCACAGTCCAAATAAATAAATGTAAAAAGGGAAAAAGAAACTTGTAAGAATTATCAGTGTTCCCCCACCCAGGAGCATCCAGTTATTCTCTCTCTCTCTCATATTTTTTTTTCTTACTGGATGTCTCTCGTCCATCCATGAATGCATACAGCAATCACTGACTTTTTCTGTCCTTCTCTGCCTTCTTTGTTCTACCCATCCACCCACCCACCCCTACACACACAATTTTAATTCACTGGTTGAATGAGCCACATGAGAGTTGATTAGGACTGTGGATTGTCCAGGGCAGAGTCTGAGTATGGAAGACTTGGCGGTAGTGGAGATGTCATGGCAGACTGAGATGTGACAGCAGATGTGTGTGGCTCTGAGATAGGTGGGGTGTGGTCATAGGTGTGCTTGCTGTGGTGAGAGTACCACAGGCCCCTTCTGCTGGTTCCTGGCTCACGGAGCACACAATAAAGGGGGTGAGTAACAACAGCACTATTTAGAAACACTGACCTGGTCCGAAGTTCTACTTGGAGCAATTCCTAGGCTTTCTTACTCCCTACATGTCCCTCTAGGTCCCTAGCAGGTCCTCAGGTGACTCCCTCCTCCTTCCTTGTGGTCCTGGAAGCTATCTACTGCCTGTTTACACATCTTCCTTATGTCCTTGGGCAACTTTTCCTGCCTGCTTGCCTGTGCCTCTCTGTCCAACTCCCTAAGGCTGGCTTTCCTGGTTCTCTTTTGCACAGCCTGATCTCCCACTCTTCCATCTGCTGAGACTCATGTGGCCGAGCTGGAGACAGCCGCACTCCCTCCCCTCAGCCTCCTGACCACAAGGAGCTTATTCTGCAATTCCTTATAGAAATCACAACTTTTAATTAATCACACATTCTCAGTTTTTAAAAAAGGACTCTTCTATTCTTAACAGAAGTCAGCCAGTGTCTTGACACCTTTCCCAGAGCTGGGGTTCAGACTCCCAAGATCCCCATGAAGATAACATCCATGGAACTGGGGCTGGACACTCTGAAGTTCCTGGCCACACAGGTTAACTCTGACACTCTTGCTTCAGAGGAACAAGCAACTGGATTATTATCTTTCCTGAATGAAACACACTGCCTCCCTCATCTTTCTTACTTATTATTTCAAGAATCTGGAAATCATCCAGGCCCTCCATTCATCCCTTTAGTGTGGGTGCATATAGCTCTTAAACTGTCCCTTCTTCCTAGTTCATTTTCCCTTTCCCACCTCTCTAAAAACAGCAACATAATGAAACTAGAATAAGCCCGCTTTCTTCGGCTGTATTTACATGTGAAGTTCATTCTCTTTCATGTGCCCCCTGCAACATTTTCTTTGGTAAATGTACTGAGTGATGCCGCCATCGTGATAAATAGGTCCTGGAACCTCTCCATTGTCCCGGTTAGACATCTCATGCCTACTAACACCATGCTACTCTGACTTTGGAAGTTAGCCCTCTCTGAACGTTTTAGCCAATGGAGTCATACAGCATGTGACCTCTTCTTCCTGGTTGCATTCACTAGGCTCAACAATCTTATGGTTCACCAGTGTCCCAGCATCTATGATTCTTCATTCATTTTAATTGCCAGATTGATATTCCACTGTGTGGTTGTGTCACGGTCTGTTCATCAGGTGAGGGCATTGCAGGTGTTTCCATCTTTGCTACTCATGCACAATGCTGCCTAGAACTTCTGTGGACAAACACCTAAAGATCAACTCTTGGGGGGCGGGTACTAGAGTGGATACTTAGTGGAACTGATGGACATATAATAATTTTGCATCTAGCTTCTTGAAAAACTGTCAAACTGTTTTCCAAAGTGGCCTCACTATTTAATTCCCATCAGACAGGACTAGTGTTCTCATCGGTCCACGGTCTTGCCCATGCTGCCACTGACTGTCTTGTGGGTGATGGTTGCTCTAGTGTGGAGCCAAGCTCACGGTGGTTTTGGTGTCTCATTTTCTGAGTGACAACAATGCTGAGTGTCTCCACATGCTTAGGAGCCCATCTTTGGGTTAGGTTGTTTTCTTTTTTTAAAAAAATATTTATTTATTTATTATGTATACAATATTCTGTCTACATGTATGCCTGAAGGCCAGAAGAGGGCACCGGACCTCATTACAGATGGTTGTGAGCCACCATGTGGTTGCCGGGAATTGAACTCAGGACCTTTGGAAGAGTAGGCAGTGCTCTTAACCTCTGAGCCATCTCTCCAGCCCCCAGGTTAGGTTGTTTTCTAACAACAAATTGGAACCTCCTCACTTTCATTCCCTACTAATTCCCAATCCAAAGTGCCTTTTAATACACTACCTGCTCAAAGGGACACTGTATCCTCAGCATAGACTTTCACTTACTCAGACCCCCTTAGTTTTCCATTGCCTAAAGTTAAAACTGCTGAACTCAATGGTTGAAATATGGGCTCCATCTTGTCCCTCTGTACTCCCATTGGCATATGGGGAAATGGCTTGGCTGGGGCTTGGTCTCCCTTTTGTTTCCTTTTGGGTGTTGGTTTCTTGCTTGAAGTCTTCCCTGTGGATTTCTTAATCCCTGAGCTTACAAGGCTCAGCTGAAAGCCAGCATCCCCATCCATTTTTCATGACCCCCTTCACTGAGAGTCCCACTTCCTCCGAGATCCTCTATCTTCAATGAGATTTGTTTGTTCTACAGGAGGATGTTCTGGTCTGTCAGCCGCATAGTGAGTTCATTTTATTCTGTGTCTTGAACTTCTGCAGCCTTTCTGTTTCTTTACTTTCCCTCCCTCCCTCCCTCCTTCCCTCCCTCCCTCCCTTCCTCCCTCCCTCCCTCCCTCCCTCCCTCCTTCCCTCTCTCCTTCTCTCCCTTCCTCCCTTTCGCACTTCTGCTTCCTTCTAACATGGCCTCGGGTTCATTATGTAGCCAAGGATGACCCTGAGCCCCTGGTCCTCCTGCCACCGCCTTCCAAGTGCAGGTGTTGCAAGCACACCCCACACTGATGTCAGGGCAGGCCTCTTTCTTTTTCCTTACTGTAAACAGCGACACATGGGATGCTGTGGTACTTTTTCCTGTGCTCCTCAGTGGCACAGCCCAAGGTTGCCAGATTCCAGCACATGAGGTTGGCAGGCTGAGCCCTCACTGCCCCACCTCTCTTTACTCTTTTAGACAGCCACATGGCATTTGTTCATAGACCTTCTTCCTCTCCTGAATCTGAATTTGGGGCTGAAGTCAAGGCTTGGAATTGGGCTGGGAGTATACCTCAGGGGTAGGAGACTTGCTTAGCTCAGGAAAACCTAGGTTCCATCCTAAGCACGGGAAGAAATGAAAAGATTTGGAATTTAGCACAAAAGGAACTTCTAAGAATAAAATAATTAACTATTGAAACAATGTTCTAAGAGTGGAAAGCCTTCTTACACTCACCAGATAACAATTCTTCTCTTCCACTACAGTAGTGACCAAACACACAAATTAAAATCAGCTTGGCAGCCCACACATGATCATATGGTCCCAGAACACCAGTCGATCATATGCAAATATTGTCTGCATATTCATCAAGATGCCACACGGACAGTGGAAGCTGCTTTAATTATCTTTCAAGGAGAAACCCAGCCGCCTCTGGCACACGCACTCTGCTGGCTCTGCTGGCATGTTGCTGCCTGGCCTGATATGGAAATTAGTTCAAAGGAAAGATATTAAAAAGGAGTGGAATCTGTTATAGTCTGTGTTCTGTGTAGCAATTAGGAGTCGTAGGGCTGATTTGGAGATTTTATTTCTGACTTGTACTCTTAGACTCTCAAAAACGCAATGGCATCATATATTTTGGCTATAAATTTTATGAGCCATTCATCTTTGAGATATAAACAAAGGAGAAGCTAAATTGGATGCTCTGAAATATAAAAGCCCATGAAGCATTCCCAAAGAAGTTATGTGCATATAATAATTAAACAGCAAGGAAGGTGGATTACGAACTTCATTCTCATTCAGAGAATGAACATGAATTCTTGTATTTGTATTTTTGTGGTCACAGGGGGACCAGAGACACTGCTTCTCACCCAAAGGTAGCAATGGAATCAATTAATTATTATTCATAGAAGTTTTGGGCTGTTATAAGCCAATTTGTGATTTCATTCCTAAAATAAGGGTATTTAAAGACAAGTCAAGTCCTGAAGAAATACTACCAACGTCCTTGACTGTGAAGAAGTGGGAAGCATCCCATCCGCTTCAACTCTTCTCCTTTGCGAAGGTTTGTTTGTGTCATTGTGTCTATTCTTTAATTTAATAGAAAATAAAAATTATAACTAGTCTCCACAGGCTGCACATCATAGAAAAACTCCTTGAAACTATATAAGTCTTGGCTGGTGTGTGACTCAGTGATAGAACACTTGTGTGTGTGAGGCCTCGGTTTCACTTCCAGCACAGGTGTGTGTGGGGGGAGCGTGGAAACTCGGAGCAGGGTCAGCTGTGGGGAGGCTGCTTGGAGACTGCATTAAGTTTCCTTATGATCTTTAACTGGGCTAAAGCATCCTTGAACCATGAGACAGAGAAAGTCTCCAAGAGGTCCAGAAAAAGTGATGTGCAGATGGTGACAGAGTTGGGTAGAGGTTTTACTTGCCACGGGGAAGTTGAGCTCAGTGTCAAGTTCAAGACCCTTGGAAAGCTTGTAGGACTTTCTGCAAAAACCCCATTTTAGGGACGAAGAACAAGCACCAGTACAAAGAGCTGTTTTCATTAGGTGTAAGGGAAACAATGAAATAGAACTACCCTAACGAAGGAGGGGTAGAATGAAATTATTCTATGTTAGAGTATTTAAATAAAATGCACAAATTTACATGACTATGCATGCATACGCGTGCACATGCACATACGCACATGCATATGAACACTCAAACTCACGCATGCGCATGAACACGCACAGAGGACATGTTCACCAGAGTGGCTGAACAGCGGAAGCAAGAGCTAGTGAACTTAATAAGAGAACAACTGAGACGATGTGACCTAAAGTTACCTAAGGTGAGCCAGCAACCCGTGTGTCACGACCACGGAGCATAATAACAGCACACACGTTACTGGAGTCCAAGAAGAACAGAAAGATACAGAATGGGACAGTAAGAGGATTTGAATAAGTAGTAGCCGGAAAATGTCCCAAATTGGGTGGAAATTTTTCTAGATCAACTTTGTGGTCAATTGAATGAAAACTGTCCCCCAAAGGCTCATGTATTTGAACACTTGATCCCCAGTTGATGGCACCCTTTGGAAAGGTTGCAGAGCCTTTAGGAGGTGAACCTTGCTGGAGACAGGGCATCACCGGGGTGATGCTTTGAGGGCTTATAGCCGGCTAAACTATTTTCTCTCTTTTCTGCTTCCTGTGTGTGAATAAAATGTGGGCTGTCAGTCTCATGTCACCTGTCTTCCCTGCCTGTCGCCAGCCTTCCCCCGAGGATGTACTCTAAGCCTCTGGAATGACGAGCCGACACCATCCCTTTTCTTCTGTAAGTCGCCTTTGTGGGGTATTCTATCACAGCAGCAGAAAAGTGACTAATACTGTCAGGTTCCAGGAATCCAGTAAGCCCCGAGCAGGACAAACACAGATCATATCCAGCTATGATATCCAGATCATATCCCCGAGACAGGAAGATAGAAAGTAAAAGCAACCCATGCCACCCATGACAGTGACAGCTCACCTCTAACCAGAAAGAAGGCGGAGGACCATTCTCAGGGGCCAAAAGAAAAGCCGTGGAGAGAATTCTACATCCAGTTAATCAAGTCCTTAGACAGAGAGGTAAGGCAGATAAGTGGACCCAGAGACAATTTGTTGCCACGAGTTCTTTGCTACAGGAATTGCTAAAGGAGGGGCTGGAGAGATGGGTCCCTGGCTGCTCTCGCAGAAGTCCTTGGTCCAGTTCCCAGCACCCACACGGCAGTTCACAATCTGCAGTTCCAGTTTTGGTAACTGTGGTCTCTACAGGTACAAGGTGTGCAACACACACACACACACACACACACACACACACACACACACGCCACCCACCTTCCCCCATCCTGGTCACACACACGAGCCACACACACTGGCACAACCACTTCTACACAGAAAATGAAAACAAGTAAATTTTAAAAAAGAAAGAAAGAAATCCTTAGGGAAGTTCATTCTCCAGGCTAAAAAAAAAAAAAGGAATTCAATTGGAATTTTAGTTCGTGGGGGTGGGGGAGAATCCAGACGTGCAAAAACTAGGTAAATGCATTTTAAAACCCCATATTTTCCCTAGTTTCATGGAAAGATAGATTTGTCAAAACATAATATAAATGATCATATTGTAGATTTTACAATGTGTACATTTAAATCATTAGCTCAAAGGACAGAGATAAAATGGAAATGGGCCTGCTGAAGTGTACATTTTAGTGAATTCTGCAATGTTACCCCTGAACAGCCCGCGCTAAGTCAAAAATTCATATGAGAGTCATTAGAGCTAGAAACCCAGTCGAGGAATGAGAGAATATGAAGACATTATTCAATTAACAAGAAAGGCAAGCGGAAGGGAGGAATGTAAGACAGCAAAATAGGAAACAGACCCATACGAACAGTAACAGGAAACCCAAAACCCATGTTAAGCCAAACACAAAAGACATACGGATTCTGTAGACAAAAAAATTCAAGATCAATCAAAACTGATCTGTGGTGATGGAAGTCGGTACAGCGATTGCTAATGGTTAACGTGGGTGGGGGACTGCCTGGGAAGGGGTGAATATTTTTTCATTGAGAAGAATTTACATCTTAATTGGGTACTCATGAAATTTTACACTAAAAATTTAAGCATTTCACATCAACTCTCTTGAGGGGACCACCAGCTTTAAAATTTTACCAACAGAGGGCGCTCCGAGCCCATCAAACACGCGGTGGGCCGCAAATACTTTGGGACACACATCAGCTCTACTCCGGGCTCATCATTCTTTAGGGCGAACCGCGCTGCTCCGCGATGGCTCTCAGCCCCCACCCCGTCGATACCCCACTTTTCCCACTCGGGGCTTCACAGGCTCGTACATTTCACCTGGCCACATGCTGCTTTGGGGCTGATAAGCCGCGCATAGCTAATGGCGACGATATTTTCCGCGGCACCCAGGCAGAATACAGATGTGGCCACAGCCGGCATGTGCTGCTTGGAGGCTACCTGTCCCCCTAAGGTCCTCTGCAGATATGATCGCGTTGAAATTGGAAGTAGGAACGTAATGGAAACTTCCACAGTGTTCTCAACATCTTCATTTTGACCTTTTCGCCTTGCTTTGAAGGCTGTGAAATATCCCGGGCTCACTGGCTGCAGAGGGTGAGGGGCGGGGGTGGCTGCACCGTGGAGGCACCAAAGATTCCAGTAGGAACACAAGATGGGGGCGTTGCCCCAGGGTCCCAGCACCCCACTTGCTGTCTTCTGTCCCCCCTTCCTTGCTTATCCATGTGTCAGAAGGAAGACAGACTAGGAAAGCCCGAAATGTCCCCCTGCCCCCACCTAGCCCAAGGCCAGGTCTTTCCGGGGTGCCGGGATGCCATTACACCACACGTGATCTCCGCGCCCGGCTGGTCCTGCAGGAGGCGTCTCGCGGGGTGTTAATTAAAGGTCACAACAAAATAGACCTGCCGGCTCACCAGAAGAAATGTCCTCCCGGGAAATGAAAAATGACACCCCGGAGCAGCCACGTGTGGAGCCCAGCGTACACCGGCTTCCTGAGCTCCGGGGCGCTACGCCGGGTGGGGGGCGGGAATCAGACAGAGGGCGACAGCTGGATGCTCTGGAGATCTCACAGGTCCCGATGCTCGCAGGCTAACGCGCAAGGGGACAGGGGGACTGATCCCAACCCGGAGGCCCGAGCAGCTCGCGCCACACCCCCCTCTCCAGGCCCACGCAGTCCTCCCGCGCGCGTGTGCGGCGCCGCCAAACCCTCAGTTTCCCCAGCCCGGCAGCTGCGCGCTGGGTCCCTGGTTCACCTGTGCGGGTCTCGGGAGGTTTCCCCCCATCATTAACAAGGTTTTGGGCCGGAGGGCGGGCGGGGGCTGAAGGCTCCCGGTGCCCAGGCCGGGGTCCGGGGAAGAAGGAACCCCTGGTCGGCTGGGGCTGAGAGGGCGATTCAAGGAAAGGTTTGCCAGGCAGGTCTGGGAGAACAAAGGGCGGGGGGTTGGCCCCGGCCTGTTTGCGGACTTGTTTGTGACTCAATCCGTTTGCACGGCGTTTCAAAGGCAGATCTGCACGCCTTGCCAGGAGAGACCAGCCCCCGGGGGGGCGGGGAGGCGGGGAGGCTCCCGCGCCGCATTTCCGCGCAGTTCGACCGGCTTGGAGCTGCAGGCTCGCACGGCGGGTAGCACCGGAGCCCCCGGCCGCGGGCCCCTCGCCAGCAACTTCCCCGCCCGAAGCCAGATTTACGACCCTACCCCCGCCCCGGCTGCGCCTGGCGATGCCAGGCCCGAGCGCCGCGCCGTAAATGGATCGCGGCGGGCGCGGCGGCGGCGGCCGGGCGGGCTCCGAGGCGGCAGGGTCGCGGTCCCCTAGGCTCCGTGCTGAGCCCGGGTGCACACGCGCGTCCTGATCTCGGGCTGCTCGCCGGCCGCGCACAGCCGTCCTCTCCCTGCCCTGCGCGCAACTGTCAGGAGAAAAAACGGGCCGGCGCATATTGGCTCGGCGACACGCCGAGGCTCCTCCCCGAGGCTGGATCCTTATATTTTGGGAGAATTTCTTTGAACTCAGTTAGCGAGCTCGGGGAAGAAGGCAAGTTCCCACCGCCGGCTCGGTTCGGCGAGGGCTCGCCCACCTTCCCTGCAGCCGCCTTGCGCCCTCGCCGTCGTCCTCCCTCTCGGCCCCGCTGGAGGAGAACGCGCTGGCCGGGCGGAGGAAAATGCCAGCGATCTGGATGTGGCGGTGAAGAGAGGACGCATGGTTAGAAGAGGCAGAGAGATGAGGAAACCCATTATTTGAGAACCACCAGGCGCTCCAACCCTTCCTGCAAATTGGTGCTATCACTTCTGGGGTCCATTTGCTTTTCCTCTTCCCAACCCCCATTAAGAAATCTTGACTTGAGGACCAACCCCTACCACGAGGGGGGACGCTTTCTGGGTTGGCAAACCTTTTGGATGTAGCCTTGTGGGAACATTTAGACCCTTTCCTCTGGAAGAGCCACCATGAATTCGGTAGCTGGAAATAAAGAGAGGCTTGCGGTCTCCACCAGGGGCAAGAAATACGGGGTAAGTTGTGGCGGCGTCCACGGGGAGATGCATTCCCAGGGACCCATCGGGGCGGGCTCCCGCTGCCCGGGAACCAGAGGCGGGCTCACGGCCCCCCAGCTCTCGGGTGGCACTGGCTTCTCCACCGGCGGGGCCATGCATGCGTGAAGGTGGATCTGCAGCTCGCCTGGCTCTGGGAATGTCTTTGGTCCCCGGTTTCTCCCTTTCCCTGCACCCGTAACTTTTGCACTATCGGAGGCAGAGTTAAACCTAAGGGAAGCGTTTCCCAGGAATCCCTCTGCGGTTCCCTGGGCTCGCTGCCCAGGAGCGGGGAGCCACTTTCATTTACCTGCGGGACCCGGAGGGCTATTCTCCGAATGAGTAAACACCTAGAAGTCACAGTCACCCACCCCTTGGATATGGTGTTCCAGGACTGCGTATCTAGGTCTTGCTGGGGGTGGGTACCAGATTTGAAAGAGCGGGGCTTTGGATTTCTGGGTGTTCTCGCAGAAACCGAAGGACACCCAAACACCCCAAGCCGTTCTACTGACCCCAGGAGGAATGGAGGAGAACCTGTGCGCGGTCTCCCCGGGGAGGGTGCGTGGGACCGGACTCGCCTAAGGACAGGTTACTTGAGGGATGGAGCTACATGGAGGGCAGGTTCGCAGCAGTGCAGGCAGGACGGTTGCCCCCAGCCCTCCAGGCTCAGCTCGCGGGTCTGACGCTGCTTGTCTCTCCCGCAGGTGAATGAAGTGTGCTCGCCCACCAAGCCCGCCGCGCCCTTCTCCCCCGAGAGCTGGTACCGCAAGGCATACGAGGAGTCTCGCGCAGGGAGCCGGCCCACCCCCGAGGGCGCGGGTTCTGCGCTCGGTTCGTCCGGTACCCCGTCCCCGGGCTCGGGCACCTCGTCCCCGAGCTCCTTCACTGGCTCCCCGGGCCCCGCATCTCCGGGCATCGGCACCAGCTCGCCGGGTTCCCTGGGCGGCTCACCGGGCTTTGGCACTGGATCTCCAGGCTCGGGCAGCGGCGGCGGCTCCTCCCCCGGCTCCGACCGCGGCGTCTGGTGCGAGAACTGCAACGCCCGCTTGGTGGAGCTGAAGAGGCAGGCTCTCAAGCTGCTGCTGCCGGGACCCCTCCCGGGCAAGGTGAGCCACTGAGGGGTGCTTTGCGGGGAGCTGCGCCCCACCCTAGGATGCTGCCTAGGGGTGTCCCGGTGTAAGGCTCCGCACCTGGCCTGGCGGCGCAGGGGGATGCCCCCAGCGGGTTTGCCCTGCTGTTCTCCCTACCCTCCTCTGCCATCCTGCAGCAGCTTGTCAAAGGGGGCAGTAACAGCCAACTGCGAGAGTTGAGGGTTCCCGTGGTGGCCTATTTGTGGTGACTCTCTACCTTCCAAGCGCCACAGAAACGCTTTTTCTAAGCCGGTATTTCTCCCTTAACACTTCATGTGTCTGCGTGAGGAGGATTAAGAAGTGGCTCGCTGTAAGAGCCAAGATGTATCCTGACCTGTTCCTGGGCTCATTTAATAAGCACATTGGTTCTTCCATAGCAACCCTGTCTGCGTGGTGTGACAGGCCCGGAGCCCCCAGAGCGGAACACAATGCAGTTGTATTTGCCCAGTTGGGTCCAAGTACTATCACATGATAATATTTACTCTTCCACTTCAAAGGGTTTTTATCAGTGGTTAGAGAGACACATCAAGAAAACAGTGGATTGCTGTGGAGGCTGCCAACACTGCTTGATGGCATTTTCAGGTTTTTTTTTTTCTGTGACTTTCTGAAATGAAATATTGTGTGATTTCGAATAGCGGAGTTTGGGAGTAACCACATCTGCTTGCTTCATCTGTTTATCCAGATATACACATGGATGTTTTCTATACCAAGGTTCAATTACACAGACACCCACAGACTGTTGTAAAATTTAAAATGTGAAAAATCACCACCAGGAGAACTGGTTTTCTGAATTTAGAAATTATCTCAAGAATAATTAACTCTGGGTTATTGTCAGTTTGGCATTTTTGTCGTTCTGCTATTAATCTTCCAGGACACCCCAAGAGTAAATCTCAGGACGAGGCGCCTTTCTCAGTCTTGCATGCCACACTGCCCCGACTTAACACCTTTCCCTAGCCACAGACTTATTTGCTATTTTTCATCAATATTCTTTGATTTCCTGCCCACTTCAAAGTTGAAGACAGCAGGCCCATGTGGAAGCCATCATTGTACACACTGAGTTCATCTTCTGATAGACTCATAGCCCACAGGGTGTAGACCAGGGTGGGAGAGACAAAGATCTGAGAGACTCTGGTGCTTGAGGTGATGGTGTCTGATATTTGTAATCCTAGTAAGTCACAGGCCCCCAAAATTATCTCAGAGCATCCTTGAGGGCGTATGCTCACCAGGGGCTCTTTGTGTTGTTGTTCCAACGCTCCTCTTGGGCAAAAGTAAAGAAGCACCAAGTCTTGTCCTGAGAAGGGAAGGGGTGAAGGAGCACCGACAGGAAGAAACAAAAGTTGAAGCGTAACCACATGCTTGGTAATTTACGGGGTCCTGTGGTAGACTCGGCCTCTGGTTTTGTTGAAGCCACCTGAAAAAATTCACTTCACACTGCTTAGGAGGGAGTGCAATTTTACGCGCTGATTTTATTTATTGGTTGAAATAAAAGTGATGTTGAGAAAGCAATCATAGTAGAGGGAGGTCATGCTCCAGAGGCAGTGCTGGGCATGCCAAGCCTCGGTGTTCTGCTGACCCAGGGGCATTGAGAGGGGCTTGAACATCACACACAGTCGCCTGAGCTGCATCAAGACACAGATAGCATGAGGTAAAAGGGAGCGTGCAGGGTTTAGTCAGGGATAGAATGCTTTGGGGTTAGCTTGCTGCTAGTAAGTGAGATATGGAGTCTTAATATTGAGTGCCCATGGATTGTGTTTGAGAAGGATAGCTTTTGGGGTGTGCACATATGTTAAACATTGTCACCCTCTAATTAGGTGCAAATTCTTTAACGCCTTTGCAGCACGTTCGCCAAACAAATGCCGTGTTCTCTGGGGCCCTATGCATGGTGGGTCCTGTCCATTGGAGACAAGGCATTTCTTCTTCTCAGTGCAAGGTTCATGAGCAAACTGTGGACCTCCACCCTGCAGGCACTGAAGGGGTTAAGTTTCAATAGAACAAGGGATGTCAGTGTGACCCCCCCCCCATATGTAATTCCCCCTAGAGATCAAGAGTTCTGGGAAGATAAAGACTTATTTTTGAGGGGTAATTAGTAAAAATCATCTTCATAATTCATGTAAGATGCTCGACTGTATTTGGGGGATATTTTCACAAATAGAGTATTGAACTGTGTTGGATCGTGTGAGAAGCTTTATACATGACCATTCAGAAGTCAGAGGCAGAAGCACCTGCCCTGGAATCTGTTACTTCCGGATGGATTTGGCCTGGGTTCTTTTTGCACCACTGGTTTTATTTTGCAATATTAGTGAGTCGGTTTTCTCATTTTAAAAAATATAATGTTTTCATTAATTCTTTAGGATGTCACCTTATTTTTAGCTTTCCCATTGACCCAGCAATGAAAAACAGTGTTTCAGATTGTTAGATGTAACAAGGCAAGGTTTGAAAAGTGCCCCCATTCTTCAGAGAAAGATACAAGGTTGACATTCATCTAAGTGACCCTATCCGTGAGATTTATGGTTTAATAGAACTTGAGGTTTTGGTCGAAAGGTGCTGCCCATGTTCAGGTTCTAATGTGATGAGCTCACTTCTTCAGCACTATAGTGTCGTCATGTGACTTCCCTCCCTGGCTCCTTTCTAGGTAATAAGCTCTATTGAGTCTCCCTCTGTTTATTTTGGGGACAGTTGGGTGAAGCGAAGTGATGAAGCATTAGACAGTCTCTGCAGGAGCATATGGTTTTCCCCCCATTGAAGACTGGCTTTGGTGCTTCAAGAGTTCCCGCCCGAGTCTGAGCATTCTTGAGACTTGTTTGGCCACTGGAGGACGGGGCTTCAGGGTAGACCAGTTGTTCGGCCTCTGGAAGGCTGGGTTTCAGGGTAGACCAGTTGGGTAGCCCTGGAGGACTGGGTTTCATGGTAGACCATTCTGTGACTTGGATGTAACTGGGTAACCAGGTAAGTGGTGGCAATGTTGACAGAGGCAAGAAGTGTGGAGAGAAAGAATGTGGTGGGTGAAGGTCTGAGTTTTCTAGAGAGGAGATCAAGAGCAGCGGCAGATTGTTGCTGGTTATTTCAAGACCCTGGGAGTGGCAACTGCGCTCTGAATTCATCTTCTCCACAGCAACTTACCTGAGCAAGGAGATATGTGCTCCTGGCGTAAGGTCGCAAAGCATTCTGATTGACTTTTATTACCGCAGGAGGAAAGTGCTTGCCAGTTTATAGCCTTTCTTCTTGAGCGTCCTTAAGTGGAAGTGCTCAGATAAAACAAAAGAATGGTGTTGTGGAAAAGAGTTGGGACTTTAAGTGAGGATGGTCCCTTCCCCCACTGTCCTGTTTCACTGTGTAAATATAAAACATTTCCTCAGTGTGGTGAGAGTATCTTTCCTGTTTTATAGACAGTCAAGGCACTGAGCCAGACAGAGGGGCCAAGGAATGAATCTCTCCCTTTTTTGAGCTAACCTAGATCATCCCGATAGCGGTGACAGAACTTTTGAATCTCCTGTGGAGAGCCCACGAAACAGCAGCCTGAAGAAATTCCCTGGAGTAAGCACGAACGCCCCAGGCTAGGCAAAGGTTATCCGGTATCTGCTCATTTCCATACCAACAAAAGAAAATCTCCTCCTAGGTAAAAGGAAGGTCCAGAGCTGTGGTCCTATCTGACTGTTTTCCTCAGTCGCATATTCTGAGTCCATCTATGCCCCAGAAATATCAGCAAGATTAGCCAGTCGCCCTGAGGAGAGTGGTCAGGAATCACAGAGATGAAAGAGAAGAATGTGTGTCAGGGGTTACAAACACCAACCGTGGGCTCTAAATAGCCAGAGCCCGTGGAAGTCTAGACTTGGGGAGACATAAATAAATATTTCTGTATTTTGCCACTTCCAAAAGAGGAAGGAGGAGTATAAAAAATAGCTCTATTCAAAAGTCCCCTCCTCAAAGGCATTGTAGTATACTGTATAGTTAAAACAGACTTTACATTTAAAATATAAATTTACTAAACTTTGAAGGAATTTCGGACAACATTCCCTTACTCTAAGAACACATCTTTAAAAAGCATCTTTAGAATACTGTTCATTTTGAAATTATTTTAAAAATGTTTCCTTACTGGGGGCTGGAAAAATGACCGAGTGTTTTAGAGCACCGGCTGCCCTTCCACAGGTTGGGACTTCAATCCCCAGGACCCTCATGATGACTCACCACTGTCTGTAACACCAGTTCCAGGGTCTCCAGCCTCTTCTGACCCCTGTAGGCACAAGGCATGCAAGTGGCACACAGACATACATGCAAACATTTTTCTTGTTTTCAAGGATTTCATATATATGTACCGTATATAATCTTATTTACCTCCCATTACCCTCCAACTGTCTGCCTCCTCCAACGTAATCCCATCCCAAATTCATGTCCTCTTTAGTTTTCTGAGCACCACCAAGTTCAGTCGGCACTGCCCTTATGTGTGTGGTGGGGGTGGCCCTCCCCCAGAGCCTTGGGAACCTACCAGCTGCCACATTCTTGAAAGAAAGCGAAGAATGGCTCTCCCTCTCCCAGCAGCTACCCGCTGCCGACAGAGGCTCAGTGTGCGGCGGAGCCTCCAGAGCGTCTATCCCAGCTGATACCTGAGTGTCAAGTGTCTTGTGCAAGTGACCACAGCTGTGAGGTCAGGATTGGGACAGCCACGCCATCTCTGGAAGACAGCATCTCACAGTGCCCCCCCCCCATCTTCGGGCTCTTTGAAATAAAACAACAGCTGATCTATAACAGCAGTAATGAACAAAAATCCTGCAGCATTTATCCTTTCAAAACTTCTGAGCCAGAGTTTATAAAAGCATTCCCAGTGGAGTCAGATGAGCCGCAATTTCTTCCTCGGCTGCATTTCGTTTTGCTGGACTTTTAAGTGTGGAACCCACACGGTCAGTTTTTGTAGGGATTTAATTTGTCTGAAAAACTCCCTGACCAGTAATCATTTCTTCCCTACTCTTCATAGACAAGATGATTGCTTTAGAAATGAGTGCTTTTTAAATGGTGAAGGCTGGCACTTTAGCAGTGTTTGGAACGATTTGGGCAATCAAAATTTAGGTTGTGTCCATTGCTCTCGGGTAAATAACAAGTGAGGGTCTGCTGTTTGAGAATGTTCATGTTTCCTGGGTTCTCAGATGGCAGCTTCAATCCTTGGGGATCAGGAAGCTGGAAATAAACGTTGTCAAGATCCCAAGGAACTATTTGAGTTGTGGCCTAAAGGGTGTAGGGGAGTCTTGTTGGAGCGCTTGGAGAGGTAATGCCTGCTCTTCTACCGTGTTATCTGCTGAGGCTCCATCCTCCAAGGAAAGGAGCCTATAGCTGGACGCTTGGCCACAGACGTGGAACACTAGCCTTCCTTGCCTGATCCTCAGAGATACAAGCCAGCTAGTCACGTAGGGCCTCCTTTCCCTTTCTGGTGTCATTTACCCTTGTCTGGTCATAGGCACCCTTTCTTCCCTTCTACGCCGTTAAGTGGCCCCATTGGGTCGAGGAGCACTCTATAGAAGAGCACGCAGTTGCTCTTTCTCTCTTCTGGGCACCCATTTGAAGGAACCCCTCTTTATGTATGCTGGTGGAGGTGCTGAGGGATGGGATACATCTGTGTTCCTAAGTTACATTTGGGTTTTTATCAGAATACTGTGTCAGCCTGCACCTGGCTATTGTCTTTGGACTTTCTCCAGAACCTCTCTGGAGAAAAATGGCCTTTAAATCCTGAGTAGAAAGGCATCTGTCATGAGGGAATTCGCTTTACTTTCTTAATTAATTTTTTGTTCTTTTTGTTTTTGAAAAAGTGCTTCGTTTAGTCCAGGTTGGTCTTGAACTCACTATATAGCTAAGGGATAACCCTACCAAACAGTAAGACACGTGGCAAAGCTTTTCTTTTTTCTTTTTTCTTTAGTACTTAAAATGATGTAGAATTGGTGCACAGGAAAGAGAAAAATATGCAATATAAAGTCTGGGAATGAATCTGAGTGCAACTGAAAATTTGTTTTATTATAGTAGTGGCATCTTTAATCAGTGGTAGGAAGATGGGTGTTTGATAAAAGTCTGGGAACAACTCAATAGATAAATATTTGGACAAACATAAAATGGATCTATGCTGTTTATTATATACCCAGAAGATCATGCAATGGGCCAGAGGCCTAAACGCTAAATCCTGTATAACTGCACATAGGCCCACTATGTCCTCTCGACAAGCAAATGTCCTTCGGTAGTTTCCATTTTGTCTTGTGTTGTGTCCATGTGTGGGTGTGGCTGAGGGCCAGAGGCCATGTTGGGTGTCTTCCTTAGCCTCCATTCCACTTAATTTCTGAGTCAGGGTCTCTCCATCCAAAGCTTGTAAGTTCTCAGCTGACACTGGCCAGAAAACCCCAAGGACCCTTCTGCCTCTGCCTCTCCAGGCCTGCGATTATAGGACATGCCACTGGGCCTGCATGTTTTATAGAGGTGCTGGGATCAAACTCGGCTCCGGGTGCTGTGTGTCAGCCTTCTACTGACTGAGCCATCTGCTAGCTCCACGACATTGTTTTTTTAAAGCTAAGGAACAGGTATCATAATCCACCAGGTACTTTTTAGTGCAAATTATCATCATCGATTGCTTGGTGACGAGCTCTCCTTGAATTCCTGTTATCACGTCTGATCGTAGTGCACTAAAAAATGCCAGTGGATTCGACTTGGTAATATATTATTTATCGCTTTTTCTTTGATGTGCATATACCAATAATAATTTCTGATTCTTATTCATGTACCAGTATAGGATTAGAGCATATTATAAATAAAATATTAAAAATTTTAAAATTCCTGCCTGGGGCAATACACAGTTTGCAGTGAGAGACAGACACTGTGGGAGTCACACTGCAGCATGTCAAGAGCGGAACTTGAATTGTGCAGGGAGCTTAAGGCATGGGGTGGAGATGGCGTTAGAGAAATGAGTTGAATATGGACATACTGGTAGAGGTGTTCCAGGTAGAAAGAAGGGCGTGAGGGGGCTATGCATGCCGAGTACACTGGAAGACTTACGTAGAGCATTGTTAACTATCACTCTATGTGTGTGAGCATGTATGTGTGTGTGTGTGTGTGTGTGTGCATGCATGTGTGCATGTGTGTGCGTGCATGTATACATGCGTGTGTGTGAACAGGTTGGGGAAGTGTTAGACAGGGAACAGGGGCCCTTGTGAGAAAAAAAGCCAGGGCTTTCTTGGTAGGCAGTGGTACTCCCTGGAAGGTGACAGGAGGGGACTGACCTATCAGTTGTGTACTGTGAGAGAGGGTGGATTGAGATGGTGTCCTGGAGTCTCATTAGGGAGTCCCTCGCCGTGGCGTGAGTGACGTCATGTGGACTGAATTGAAGTGGTAGCAAAATGAATGAAATGTTAGGAAAGATCCGGTAGATCCTATGTAGAAATCCATGATGGATGGATGCTAATGTAATGGACAGGAAATACTCATTCTCCATTCATCAGATGGAGAAGATGGGCATAGGGATTTTGTTAATGGGGGTGGGAATGATTATGCGCAACAAAATGATTTGAGTTCTTTAGAGCCTGAGATTCAATGGTCCAGCGGGCCTAGTTAGGGTCTCTAGCAGGGGTTTGGAGGTGGAGACATGGATCTGAGAGCTGTCACCATGACAAAGGTGATGGAATGCACAGATGGTGTGACTCCATGTGTGTGAGGCACATGAGCACATTGAGCATAAATGTGAGCGTTGACACTGAGCAGACAAGAAGCCAAGGGATCAGGAAGACAGACCAGGTCAGAAAAGGAGTTAAAAAAATGGGAGGACATGTGGCACCATGGAGCCCAAACAGTAGGAGTTTGGGGGGCCAGGATGGTGGTGAGCCCAGAACTTTGAAGGAATCCAGGAGGCAAGGACTGAAGTGTCTGTGGCGTTGGCCATAAGGAGGTTACTGGAAATTTTGGCTTGAAGAGTTTCTGGCCTCTTGGAAAAAGATTGTCAATGTCAGCGTGTTCAACAGTCGGGATATCTGAGGCAACTCCACTGGAGGTTTTGTGGGGTACCTTTCTTAATGTTCTTATACGATAAAATGAAGTCCTGGGATCAGCAGGTCTTGGCACAAAGCCAAACTTCCTTGGTTGTGACCAGAGGCAAGCCGTTTGGTTTTTTGAATTTTCTGTCATTCAGGTTGTAGTGTGGGTCAAGTGACTGAGGTAATATTGTGCCATCCCTTGGTGTTATTATTCCAATGACTTTCAAGGAAGAGTTGAATTCAATAAGAACCAATTTCCTTCCACCACCCGCCCCTCTTTCCCTTCTGTTGCTAATGGTCTGATACCAAAATGGAGAAAAGAGAAACAGCATTGGAGAAAATGGAGCCATTCATCTCCTTTTGCATTTCTTCATCTCCGAGTCAATAAAACCACTCATACGTATTCATCATTCCGTAGGTGTCTGTCTCCCCAAAACATTTCAGGTTGATGAAGGTGGCTACTCCTTTTAGCCCAGTTGCCATGAATATGTATGGATTGGGAATCATTGTCACAGATGGAAATCCCTTCCTTGAGAGCTCCCAGCTCTGAGCCCCCCAGGGAGCGGGGCAAGAGTGGCTTTTGGCATTTCAGATCCCGGCGAGTGAAGGAGAGCAGATTTTCCTTCGGTGACCACGCATGCCGCCAGCAGATCTGTGCAGCACCAGGAATTTGGCTTATCTGCTTTCCAATGCAGTTTGATCTTTCTCAGACAGTTTTCTTTGCAGTTCTACTTTGCTGGTTTTGTTGCATCGATTCCAGCCAGACCCTGCGAAGACGACTGGAAATAGAGACAATACCCTCCCCCCAGTTGGCAGCATTTTCTGCACTGGTGGCAGCTGGGAGTTGGAGTGGACGTGGAAGGCAGGGCACTTGCAAACCCTACTATAAAGGGAAGGCACGTTCCGAATGTCACAGACTGGAGGGCTCTGGGCAGAGCAAGAGGTGGCTGGAACTGTGTCTGAGGGTGTCTAGCACGTCCCGGGCTAAGTTGCAGCCCCGCTATTTCATTCATTGCTCCTAATTGCTGCTCAGTACTGTTGCTGACCACCAAGGTTTTGAAAGCTGTGTTAACTCCCCACATAGCATGCTCCTCAGATCTTTGATGGCTCACACACACAGATTTCTGTCTTTAAATGGGTTTGTGTGAAACCATGAACCGCAAATAGCAAAGCCGAAACCTGCTCTTCAAAATATAGACTTCAGGTTAATGATTCCTCCATCTCATTTGAGTGATGTCTGGGATTTGTAATTGCATAATGGAAGAATGTTTTTTCCTAGGCTAACACAGCAGCATAGGATATTGAGGTGCGTGTGTGTGTGTGTGTGTGTGTGTGTGTGTGTGTGTGTTTGTGTGTGTGATTCTATCTTTTAATCAGCAGCGATGAGCCGCTATGCACTCCTTAGAAGTACCGTCCACTTATTTCTAGTGGCTGCTTTTGAGGGATATTCAGTGTCGTCTCCCCCCGCCCACTCCATGCGACAGGATGGGCTTATGCAGCAATGGGAGACCTCTTCACTAAGTGACAGGAAGCCAAACATGAGAAGAGCTGTGGCCAAGAGTTGTTGGGCTATTGTACTAACATGTTATTCAGAGTATAAACTGTGGAATTTGGGAGACCCACTACCAATCACCACTGTTCAAGAAAAATAATTTGCTGGTTCAGTTGTGTGTTAGAAGTGAGTGGTGTAAGTTCCCGAGGTTGGTACGATCCCAGATAGTTAGGTGAATTGGATTGTCTGGTGACAGAGGTACAGTGTTGCCTCCAGCATAGTTAGCATCGGGGTCTTAGGATAGTCCGATGTCTCTTTGTCTCTCTCTCTCAGTCTCCCATACCCTCTCCATGCCTCTCTTTGCTTTGCTTTCTTTCTCCTCCTCCTCTTTCTTCTTCTCCTCTCTCTTTTGGTGTTGGGCATCAAATCCAGGACCTCCAAATGTTGGGTAGATTTCTCCCATAGACTGAGGATGGGAGTCAGCGGTATTTGCTTATAAGTTCTTCCCAAGTCCACGAGTCTCTTTAAACCGAGAGACCATCAGACTTTAGGAAGACCACGCTGGCCCTCATATTCCAGACAATAGGCTTGACACAATCTTAGATGGGTGTTAGCTGAGCCAAGAGCCTAAAACTGCTTGGTAGGCTGCTGTACTATGGGACTTGGGTCCAGTAGTTACCGTCAGTGAAGGTGATACGGTTCTCCTGTTTCTTTGAGTGCTGCGTTTAGAACCCAGGGCTCACCTGTGCTACCACTGAACTTGTCCCCAGGCTGTCTCACCTGCGTCACTCCCCCCCATCCTGACCCCCCCCCCCATGGTCTTACTATGTAGCCCTGACTGGTCCAGAACTTGCTATGTAGATCAGGTCTGATGATTCTCCTGTCACCGCCTTGGATTACAGACGTGAGCTGTCCTATTTGATCTTCCCGTGTTTTAATAAAGCTGTTTGCTGTGTCCTCTGTGTTTGTAAACAAAATCAACTTAGACAAATAAAAAGATAGTTGACTTTAGGAGATCAATTTGGTAAGGGTTGTCTGATGGAAAGTACAGTCTTCAGGGCTGTGAAAGGGCCACTTTATCATTTATGTTAAGAATATTTGCCCTATAAATTAGGATGTAGGAATCATTTGGGGCAAGTTTTTTTTCTTTTCCTTGGTAATTCAGGAATGAACTCCAAACGTTAGAATCATTATTAAATTAAAAGTGTTTTTGCCCAGGACCTTCCCATCCTTTGATCTCCTCTTTTTTCTTTGCATCTTCGTACGTCTAGACAACCCAGCACTGTTCAGGCCAGTGTGTGCACCCTGCATCTAGGTCCTGCCTCTAAGGCTCCTGTCACATTTGACGCTGCCTTCTAGAGAAAGAACAGTTCAGTCCTCTGCCTGCTGGGTCAACAAGGTCCATTCAGTTACTTTCGATCTGATCTTTCTCTTTTATTACTAGCCCAGGATGTCTCTTTAAACAAGCTGCTTCCTGAGGACTGTTTTCCTAACTTTTTATTTCAAATACAACACTGCATTTTCATCCAGACACAGCGGAGGGGGTGTGATATTAGGAGCAGAGCTGGGAGCTTGGAGTAGAGCTGAGAGCATTCTAGGGGAGCAGGAGCTGGGAAAACACCCCTTGTCACCCATCCTTCCCTGGCGTTCTCTGCGTATCCGGGCACAGACCCTCACTCAGTGCTTTGGCCTATGTGCTGCTGACCCCCTCCCCCACCTTTGTTGATTTTGCCCTTAGCTGCCGTACTCTGAGTAACTCCCTTCTTTGACCCTAAATTTATTGGTGTGGTCAGGTCTGCAATTTCCAGGGTGCTTTGTGACAGGCTATATGTGGGGCGTGTGCTTGGGTGTGCTGTGTGCCTATGTATGTGTATTTGGTATGTGCGTGTCTTATATATGTGCTTGTTGTGTATATGTACATGGTCATGTGTGTGAGATGTGTGCATGTTATATGTAATATGAGATGTATGTGTAGCATATGTGGTATATCTTTGAGGCGTCTGTGTGTGTCTGTAATGTATGTGGTATGGATGTGAGATGAGCACATGTGTGTGTTTGGGTGTGTTTATGAGTTGTGTCTGTTTGGGTGGCGGTGGTGGTGTATGTGGTATGGATGTGATGTGTATGAGATATGTAGATGCGTGTATGTAGATGTGTATGTGGTGTATGTGGTATGGGACTGTGAGATATGTGTGTGTGTAGATATGTGTGTAGTGTATGTGGTATGGGTATAAGATGTGTGTGTGTGTGTATGATACGTGTGTGTCTGTAGTGTTGTATGGGTATGAGATGTGTGTGTATGATGTGTGTGTGTGTGTAGATGTGTGCGTAGTGCATGTGGTATGATATGAGATGTGTGTGTGTGGTATGGGTGTGGATATGTGTGTAATGTGTGTGTAGATGTGTGTGGTGTATGTGGTATGGATGTGATGTGTATGTAGATGTGTGTATATAGATGCGTATGTGGTGTCTGTGGTATGGGACTGCGAAATGTGTGTGTGTATGTAGATGTATATGTGGTGTATGTGGTATGGATATGCGATGCGTGTGTGTGGTATGGGAGTGGATATGTGTGTACTGTGTGTGGATGTGTGTGTGCTTTCAGAGTCCTGAAGGAAGCATAGGAGCTGATGACTCAGTGGACATCCTGTCTCAGGTTTCAGATATTGGAGGGCTGAAGCTGTTATTGGAGATGAAGTGAGCTGTGCACTTAAAGGAGCGTTCATCTGAGGACGGCTGTCACACAGGCTGAAGGAGACGCCAGTGGCAGCTGCAGGTTGGCCAGTGATGACTTTATGAGCATATTTTTCTTTTAGTGTGTGTGTGTGCACGCACGCAGAGCCTCAATTCAAAAGACTGGTTTTAATATGCATGATTGGGCCTTCTGCTTCCTGTATGGGGCACACATTGGGGGAAAGAAACAGAGGTCATGGGATTTGTATGGGGAGTTTAGGTTCATTTATCGTTTTATAGGGTGCTTGTAGTTTCTAGTGACTCCAGTCATGCCCGTTATGGCCGTCGGGAAGGGTCCGGCAGCCTGATGGAAGCCTAGGAGGCTCACATGGCCATGTGGAGGCCCACGGGCTTCTGAGTCCCCATGGTAGTTTCCACAGAACATGTTTCTGCTGACGCTCTGACCACATGGGTCTGTTCCTGACCTGTACCCATGCATGTCACTAGTAACCTGCCAGCTCCTTGCTTTGCTGGGCATTCTGTGCATGTGGTAGATGGTAATTCCTCTGTGAATATTTAAATTCTCAAAAGATTCTTGATAAAGAAAAGGCAAAACAAAACAAATAATTCCTTTTCACTGCTGGGTAATGAAGCCATTGCTGTGTGAGGGGAAATGACTGACTGGTTATCTAAGGAGTGGATATCTGGGCAGTAGTGCTGGCCTGTTGACATGACGTCCTGGTGTCCAAAGAGATGGCTATAGCTTCAGGAGGTTCCTTTCTCCATGGCAGAGTCAGGTATCTGTAGGCTGGTTCTCTGGAGGTTCTTCATAAGATGTTGGTCGATGTGTTTTTTGGTTTGACTCAGGCATCTGCTTTCACCATCATTGTACCACTTGCAGAGGAAAGGGATGCAGGGATGCAGGGATGCTTGCTGGAAGCTTTCAGAAATGGCTCCTGGGTATTCAAAAGAGCAAAGTTGTCATCGCTAGCAAGATAGGTGGTGATGGGGGTGTGTGTGGGGGGCAGGACAATTATCTCAGGCTACGGTGGAACCTGTGATCTGGGTGGCTTCAGTTCTCAGTTCACTTGAGGTCCAGACCCTGGTAGAACCTTGCCTGCTCAGGGCTTCTCTTCGCTTCACAGTCTTTTTTACTTTGCCTTCTCCCTTGTCTTTTGCTATGGTGGAAAGGACCAGTTTGCTGTTTCTGAGGGCCTGAATTCCCTCTGTGAGCGTGCTGTGGTTTGAGTAGGAATGGCCCCCATAGGCTCATATGCCTGAATGCTTAGTCATCAGGGAGTGGCACTACTTGGGAAGGGTGAGGAGGTGTGGTCTTTTGGAATAGGCACAGTCATGCTGGAGGAAGTGTGTCAGTGGGAGTGGGCTTTGAGTTTCCAAAGGCCCAAGCCAGGCCCACTGTCACTTTGTCTTCCTGCTTCTTTCTGATCAAGATGTAGCTCTCAGCTACTTCTCCAGCACCATGTCTGTGTTCTCTACATGATGACAATGGACACCTCTGAAACCCTAAGCAAGTCTCCAGTGAAATGCTTCCTTTTGTAAGTGTTGTCTTGGTCATGGTGTCTCTTCACAGCAACAGAACACTGGCTAAGATAGTTCCACCATCCTCTTGACCCAATCTTTTTGCTTTTATAGCGTCATTTGAGAGATGGGGAGGGTTGGTTTCCATATATGATTTTTGGGAGAGCATGAACACCCAGCCCACTGCATCCAGCAGGGATCGCCCTTATAGACACAGACCCCACAGGCCATGCTCGTCACCACTGTCATTTCCCCCACAGTGTCTATCTCTTGTGTTGATATGGTAACACAATTGCATCCTAGATGGCGGTGAGGATTCTGGAAGAGCAAGGAGACCTCTCTTCCACTCCCTTGGAGTCTGGAGGGCAGAGGGGAATACCACGGCTGGCTTTGCGTTTTTTCAGTGCTGAGCATGAAGCAGGCAGGACAGTTGACCCACAAACACTATAGAAATGGTGTCCTGGGTTCTGCTCAAAAACACATGTTGGCATGTTCTTAGTAGACCATGGACTTCTTAAACCGCTTTTATCTTTTTTCCACACAGGCAGAGTCATTGTGTCACGTTAATTTGAAAGAACACTTTTAAGTTTTTGGCGTTTTATACCATCAGACTCCCGGTTTTCAGCACTGATTTCTCATTTACCTTCTAGAAAGTGTTAGACACCTCTGTCCTCTGCCTGGGACAGCAGCTTCCCTGGCCCTCTGGGGCTCGGTGCCATGTGTTTCGTGTGTGCCTATAATGGTGGGAAGGGTTTCACTTAGGCAGCCTCTGTCACTGAGTAAACACGAGAACTAGTAAATAAATCTGTGTGAGCATCGCACATTAAATGGCTCCCCGAATAACAGTCACTAATACATTGCTATAATTACATTGCACATTTTGCTGTAAACTCCAAAAAATGATTTATTAAACTCTTGGGTCCTTGACAGCAATATGTTCAATGGCAGAGCAACTTTTTCAAATTTGCCAGCACATTTTGTGCATATGACTTTTTTGGAGTTCAACCAAATAGGCCTTTTAAAAGCTCCAATTAGTTAAAACCACCTTGTATTTATGCAGCTGGTGTCCAGGTTACCCCACAGGGAGGTGGCCACTCCCCACTTTGTTTCTACCAGTATCCCTTTAAGGATTATCAGGGTTGGATATGGAATGGTTTTATATATATCTTAGAAGAAAGAAAGAAAGAAAGAAAGAAAGAAAGAAAGAAAGAAAGAAAGAAAGAAAGAAAGAAAGGGAACGGGAGCCAACAAACACTCCCCCCATCCAACACCGCTAACACCGTGTCACCTTTGGTGCGGTCGCTCACTATTCAGGGCTCTGCACGCTTGATTAGCGTCACTAGTGAGCCAGGTTAGAGCCAAGGCTCCCATCTGCCCTCTGGATTGACTCCTGCCCACCTTTTCCAAGAGAAGAAACTTTCTGAGCGTGTGGAGTTTCCCGGGGTATTGAAACACCCGCCTTTCACTGTTGTTTGACACTTCCCAGGTGTGTTAGCTGTGTTTGTGTGGCTGTGGACTCAACACTAGAGAGAAACAGCTTGAGGAAGGAAACATTGGTTTGGGCTCATGGTTTCAGTCCATCACATGAGGAAGACACAGAAGATTTTGTGGAGGTCAGAACTTGTGGGAGAAATTTTTCATGAGGTGACCGACTAGGAAGAGACTGAGATAGGCTAGAGTCAGGAGATTGCCTTCAGAGTTCGCTCCTAGTGATCTGTTTCTGTCAGCTAGGCTCTGCCTCCTAAAGGCTTCATACCCTTCAAAATAGTGCCGCAAGCTGGGGACTGAGTGTTCACAACACGAGCCCACGGGGGCGGGTGTATTTTCAATTCAAACCAAAGAGATAGGAGCTTTACTATCATGTGACATATCCAAGGCTCTGCCTGCAGCTGAAGTGACACTGTCATCAAATTGTCCAGTTCTCATGTTTTCCTTGCAAAAACAGGCTCCTTCAGACTGTCTCCCTGGATGGTGTGGCTCATTGAGAGTTTCCTCGAAGACTCCTTGCCCATTCCTGGCTGAGACTCCCCACTAGGGTGAAAAGCTAGAACACTGGCTTTTGTCTTAAGCAGGGCCACAGGCTGCCAAGGTAGCCCAAATGCAGAGCTGTGATCTGGGGGTGAAAGCCTTCATACTCCTTTACAACTGCGGCCTCTAGTCTCCAGCGCCCCACAGCAGAGAAAGGAGCAAAGATGGCGCTGCACAGGAGAGGCAGCAGCCAGAAGTAGCTGTGGAAAAATCCAAGGGTGGCGCTTCGGTTCCCAGGGATGCTTTTGTGAAATGCCTCATCTCTGTTGACGTTAGTGATGGCATCTGTACTGTGGTCATGTGTGCCTAGGACAGGACTAGACTCTGTTCTATACAGAGACACACTGTGGAGCTGCTTTTGGGTAGCACAGTGCTAAGTGTACACCCATTTTTTTCCTTTGTTAAAGAATGAAAAAATATCTTTTTTGCATGCCTTAGCTCCTTCAAACACAAGCTCAAGTCAGTGACAGGATTCTTAGTTAAAACCCACCTCCTTCCCAGAGGTTGGGTGTTCAGCCTTGACCATTCTGGGGGGGGGGGGGCAGTTGGAAAACCCTGCACTGTGAGCTTGGTTATGGTGTGTGAGATGGCACCAGGGACACAGAGGGTCAGAATAGGGAATGCTGAAGATGGAAGGAAAGTGGAACCAGAGTTACCTGCGTATACGGATTCGGCAGGTGACTTTCCCTACAGCTGCCCATCGAGGGACGGAGATCCTTGAGAGTCTGTCAATGTTGGGAAGTAAGACAGCTGTGTGTTGTGACTCTCAAGAGGGCACTTTCCTGGAATGTACAAAGTCCTGGGTCTCATCTCAGCACAAGGAAGGAAGGAAGGAAGGAAGGAAAGAAGGAAGGAAGGAAGGAAGGAAGGAAGGAAGGAAGGAAGGAAGGAAGGAGTAGAAACAAGTACAAAACAATTAGACACAACCTTTGGGGAGATGTAGAGAGACTCTGAAAGCGGCTGTGATTAAGACCAAACCAAGAGGCTGTGGTCCGAGCTCCGCAATCTCCTTTATTGTATAAACATTTGTGGAACGGCTCTTTGTGCCAGTTTTCTCTGTGTGAAGGCAGAGGAGGGAAGCCAGGGCTAGGGAGGACGACTCTGTTGAACCCTTACATTTTACTCTGAGATATCGTTCCTCGGGGATCTCCCCTGTGAGCTGTTGCCATTCTTTGTCAAAGCCTCGTCATTGGGGGAGGATTCACCGGTGTCAGCACCGTGGCGATTACACTAGAACTTGAAAGTAGAATATCATAGTCATGGAAGGGAACCACAGATGTCCTGGAAAGATGTGACCCTGCAGCCCGTTGTAGGATTTCTGCCTAGTGACACTGTGCCCTTGGCAGTGAGCCTGGATTTGAAAGATTAGGAAGCTTCGCATGTTCCAAGTGCTGTGGTATATTACCTCATAGCTTAGCCCCCCCCCCCAAAGTTATCAGATAGGCGTCGGAGTCCATCAAGATACAGGCTTCTAGGACATGGTGGGGCAGTGTTTTCTGTGGTCAGGGACTTCAGCTTTAGAAGGAAGGATGTGGCTGACCAGGTGGGCTGGCTGGCCTCTGGCTTTCATATAATTCTTTCTGTGATTTTAGAGTTGGCTTACTTCTGAAGATAACCTGCCACGCAGCATTTGACATCTGGTACTTTAGTGAGTGGGACTTGCCATCAGCTCCTTATCCCCAGACACCGAGGGGGGACGTTCCCTCAATTTTTATTTAAAAAAAAAAAGACAGCTATCTTTATTGACCCCTAATTCCTTTTAGGATAACACTTATCTCTTGGTGAACATTGCCAAGGAGTCTTCGTTGGAAGTCTCTTCATGTGAATGGATTGCACAGTGCCAGACTTCAGAAGGACACACGTTTGGCCGGGAGAGTTTCATGTGACAGTCACACAGGGCGCACACTGATGAAGAACCCAGCCACGCTTGCTCACAGAGCGGATCTCAGGAGGGAAGTGACTTCCCTGCAGCCTTGAGTCTGTGCGTGGAGTCTCAATGGAGCCGTTTTTCACCCCACTTCACATGAAACGAAGGGGTGGGATCTAAGACCTTTTGGTTTTGATTTTCTGGTTCTTGGGGTGCGTGTTTCCCCGTGCCCCCCGGTGATGGATAATGGAACTGGCAGTGTAGGTCTGTTTCTCATTAGCAAAATGACCCTTAAATGAGAGTAGGAGGAAAATACCCTCTTGAGCCTCTGGGGTCCTGGCTTTTCCCATAGAAGTTTAATGGCCCCGGGTCCTGTGATTTCAGCAGAGAAAATGAAAGGCTCATGTGGGCAGGAGGTGGCTGCTTTTTGTTTGTGTTTGGAGGGAGGTAAAGGAGTTGCACCAGATCCGTTTGGAAACATCCAGGGAGCCTACAATGGGCCAGCTCTGAGCTAGAAGGACAGTTTCCAGTAGAGAAGCACAGAGTCCCGAGTGCCTGGAGCTCCCTCGTGGCTTTGGGGCTGAGTCTTCAAACCCGAGTGTCCTCAGCTGTCCTCAGGCTGAGTTGCTACAGAGCCTTCCTTTAGATCTTGTCCGCCAGCAGGTTCTTGGTTTACATGTTTCAGCATTTGTCTGCTGGGGGCCTTTATGCTAATTCTCTGTGTTGTGTGCATGTGTGCGTGCGTGTATGCTTCTGTAGACCAGAGGTCAACCATGAATGTTCCTCTGGTGACATCTCCCTTGTTATGATCACTCACTGGCCTGAATCTCACATTAGCCTAGGCTAGCCAGCCAGTAAGCACTCCCCTCTTACTTCCCATCAGAACTGAGATTACAGGCAGGTAACTTATTTATTTATTTTTTAAATGGCTGAACCCACGTCTTCATGCATACAAGGCAAGTGCTTTGCTGACTGAGCCATTCCCCAGCTTAGTTTTTGTCCTTTTTAGTTGTGGTAGCCTACAGCTCTGTGGCCCAACCCTTCGTAGGCCTCCTGTCATCTCTAGGATGCTGTCATTCTCCCCAAACTCCACTCTTGTTATATGGTTATTCTGAATCCTCTCCCTGCTCCCATCCTGTTGAGTGTGCTAAAGAGAGACCCCATGGAGTCATCTGTTTCCACACTAGTGCGTGAGCCCCTGGTACATCTGTGTGTTGACTCACTGCAGATATGAAACCAGATGAAGTGCAGACTTTGGCCTGAAGTTAAAAAGGGTGATAGCTGTGCAAATGAAGTCCCCATCTGTGTGACAATGGGTTGCAGGACAAGTATGGGCAGGTAAAAAGAGAGTGCTTAAGGTAGCCCCAGAAAGACCAAAGTGACCCTACACAGGAGTGGCAGAGGACAAACCGGTGTCTGTCCGACAACAGAGGATTGCAAGAGACAGAGCCAGTGAGCCGTGGGCACCTGGAAAGTTGCATGTGTAGGCCAAGGTGTCTGGGCTAGAGACAGCGCAGTTGACATGGGGGCTTGTGGGCCTGGCCCAGGATCCGACTGCATGTAATGAGGAGCATAAGGCAGGGCCCAGACCTGTGCTCGAGGCCGTCCCTGGCAGCTGCGAGAACTGGAAGAAGGTAACAACTCTGCTGGAGATAGAAAGGGCTGTGCAGTCCTGATAAAGGGCTGTGCTTGGATCCCTTGGGACCACAGCTATTTTGAGGCCAGATCCTCCCAGGCCTGTGTTTGGAAGTCAGCACTTCATCACTGTGATAAAATGCCTGAGGACGTCAGCTTCAATGCTGGTTTCAGTGTTGATTTCTGCCTCAAGTTTCAGTTGCAGGTGATGTGTGACTGGCCCTATTGCCATTGCTTTGGAAACTGTGGTGAGGTGGCACATGGTGGTAAAACTATGTGGTGATGTGACATTACTGTGCTCTTGGTGGCTGTGAGGAGGGGGAGAGAGAGAGAGAAGCGGGTGGGGGGGGAGACAGGGAGGGAGACAGGGAGAGAAGAGAGGAAAGGAGAAGCGAGGAGAGGAGAAGAGAGGAGAGGAGAGGAGAGGAGAGGAGAGGAGAGGAGAGGAGAGGAGAGGCGAGGAGAGGCAAGGCGAGGCGAGGAGAGGCGAGGAGAGGCAAGGAGAGGAGAGAGTATCTAAGTTCTCAATACTCTCTCCTAGGGCATGTCATCAGTGACCTAATTTCTTCCCTCTAGGCCGTTACTCCCTGAAGGCTCTAACACATCCTAATAGCGACAGGCTGGAGACCAGTTCTTCAACACATTGGCCTTCAGGAGCCATTCAAGAGCCAAACTGTCGCTCCAACTGTGGGCGAAACTCAAATTTTTCTCTCTCCCTGGATGAATATTCAGTGAGCAACTCAGAGATGGGTGTTGGTGTCCAGGCCATCCGTTTCTTCCTGGTCCCCTCCCCCTACCTGTGGGCGCTCCTTCCTCATGCTTTCTTGCTTCAGCTTGTCCCTCTGTAAAGCGGGGAAGATAAATGTCCTCCAGAGCTACCGACAAGGTGAAGTCAGCCAGGCAGTCTGGAGTTCGTGTTCTGTATGTGGTGACGATCACTGAGATCTGTAGTTCCTAAACCGTGTCCTTTGCCAGACGTGACCTAGGACTTGAAGAGGGGATTTGCAACCCCTTTTTAAACTGCTCGCATCTGTTCACGCAGTCTTCCCAGCTGGGCTAATTCTTCCGCCTGCAGTAGGTGTGTGTTCATGAGCCTGTGGTCACCATGGAAATGACAGGAGAAAATTCTGGAAGATGCCAAGCCTCAGGAACAGTCACACACTTGCCTCTGGCCAGAATGGGGGCTACCCTGGGGGTTAGAGGGGTGAGGGGTGCTTCACCCCACTCCTGATGAAGCTTCATCTTCCCCCACTCCGGCCTTTGAAGGACCCTCTTGGCGGCAGAGAGGCCTGAGAGCCATGAGGAGTGTCCAAAGGAAACCTCTCCAAGCGCTTAGCCATTTTTCTGCATTAAATTTTCTTCCCTTTACCCCTTTCGCATACAAATCTAAGCCGCCTTTCTCCCCTTTACGTCAATTTCGTGCTGTTCAACCTCTTTACCCTGCTCCCCGCAACCCCTTCTGCTGCCTTCTGTCGTAGTTTCCAGCTAATGGGTCACCTGGATAAGATTGCCCCTGCTCCTCAAGAGCACCAATTAGTGTTCACCCCAGAGGGCGGCTGCTCCGTTGCTTGGCAGCCCCGGGGCAGAGAGCAGGGATTGGCCAGATTCTTTTCATTTGAAAGTAGGTTATCGATTAGTGCGGCTGCCAGTTTACTAGGTGGGACTCTTGACAGCCCCTCTCGATCACATTATGGTGTAAATTTTCGAGATTGTATTACATTAGCTCAGGAGAGTTCAGGAGTGAAAAATGTAACCGAGTGCAGGGAGGGGGCACAAGAAAACAGGTTATTGCTTCTGTTCTGTTATTTCCCCGGTGAAAAGGAATGTGTCCACACTCAGTGTGTTTTGGAGTAATGTCTCTCTACCTGTCTCCGTCTGTCGTCGGTCTCTCTAAACTGCTTGCATATGCAGCAGAGAGGAAAGCTAGCGAGACCTGACTATGGGTGTGTTTGCTACCACGGGATTCTCCTAGTCGGTTTTGTAAAAAGGAAAGAAGGGGCCCCGGGTGGTGAGGAGGAGATGTTGGCCACTGTGGGCTGGTTGAGGTTCATTTGTGAGGCCAGATGTGTGTGCAGACCTGACCCTAGGTAGGTAAGAATTAGAGGTCGCCTTTCTTTTCCTGGTATCTTTACTGAGATTCAGTTGAGATGTTATAAGATCCAGTCCCTTACGTGGGTAATTCAGTGGGTTTTAGTAGATTTCTATCGACTTGTGGTCGCTACTGACAATGCTATCAGTGAGCTACTTCCTGTTCTCAGGGGTTCCGATCGATGGACGCATGCGCATGGTCTCTTGGGTCTGGTTTCTTTCACTCACTGCAGTGTTCCTAAGACTCAGTGTGTTGTGGTTCCTATCAGTATTTCACTTCTGTTTATCATCTGGTCATACTGTACTTCGTTTCTATACACTCATCAATGTTAAGAATACTGCACCCATCCTGCACACCAACCTTGGCAAGTCCGTGGGCTCTTTTGCCTCCCGTGGGTGGGTGCCTATGAGTAGAACAGCGAGCTGATGTGATCATTCATGTTCGGCTTTCTGAGAGACTTCTGAACTGTTTGCCAAAGTGGCTGCAGCATCTAACATCTGCTCGCCCTTCCTCTCGGCCCAGTAGACTGCCCTTCGACTCGAGGGGCTGAGTAGGGACGTCATAGTGTGGTATTTTGGTTTTTGTTTCTCTAATAACCATGGGGCTTGAGCATCTTTCCACATGCTTAGACCATTCATGATTTCTCTGGAAAATAAAATAAGGCTTCAAAGTTCCCATCCTATTTTAAAACTGGCTTGTTTTGTGATTGCTGTTGCTGTTGTAGCCTTTTGTGAATGAAAAGCTCTTTATCAGATACCATTGTCTCCTGGTTTATGAGTCATCTTATTGCTTTCTGGGTGATATTTTTGAAGCAGAGAACTTTTATTTTTGATAAAATCCAATTTATCCATTTTTCTTTTATCACCCCGACTTTGGTGTCATGTTTAAATAAGTCATTGTCTGATTGGAATGAGGCCTAAGAGGCCTCCCATGCAGCCAGCTTTACCCTCTTGAATCCCAACACTGTCTCATTATAAGAAAACCCAGAATTTAAAAAAAAAAAAAGGGCATCATTGTCTAACCTAAGGTCATGAGAACTTACTTATGTAAGAAATTTGTAGGCTTGGCTTCAGTTTGTTTGTGTTTGTGTGTGTGTGTGTGTGTTGTGAGTATATGTGGAGGCCAGAAGACAACCTCCAATGTCATTCCTATGTGTCTACCTTATCTCTCTTTCTGTTTCCCTCCTTCTCTGTACCCTTTCCTCCCCTTCCTTTAGGGAAGGCCCCTCACTGTCCTGTCCTGGAACTTGCTGCACTGATTAGGCTCTTTTCCCTTCCTCAGAGCCGCCACTGTAAGTGCAAGACATGTGGCCAACTTTATCTTTTATGGGTTCTAAGGATTGAATTCAGGTCCTTGTATTTTCAAGGCATGCGTTTTCCTGACTGAGCCATCGCCTTAGCCATTTGCCTTCAACTTTTAGGTTCAAGATCCATTCGGAGTTAAGATCACGCTTCCTTCCCTCATCTTAAAGAAAAACAACAGACAAACAAAAAACCAACTAAGGGTCAAGATCGACCAGGCTGACAAGGTGGGCCCCAGAGAAGGGTGGCAGGAGAGTCGCAGAGGTGGTCTTTGAGACCCTGACTCTCCTCAGGAGAGGGCTTGGCCTTTTCACCAGCATCAGACAGGACTGAGCAAATGAGTCATCAGGGAGGCCCGGAGACCTGGCAGAATTAAGTCATGATGGGTGGGGCAGGCTGCCAAGTGAACTTTCAGAGGGGCAGACAGAGTGATCACATTTTTGCTGGTGGCTGTCCTGTAGTTATTTGATAAAGCCATCTCTTTGTTTTAAATCCACTCTTTCTTTTAGTAGATTTTATTTTACATGCCACATTCAATTTCCTGTGATGGGTATATAAGTTTCTTAGGTCCATCTCTTAAGACCGCCCGCCCCAAGACATAGATATAATTCATGGGAGGAGGTGAGGCACCAGGCTTAGTTTTATCAAAACTAATCTAGTTGGTGCAAGACAACAGTCACGGGATGGCATGACATCATAGGATGTCCCCACACACACACCACTTTCTCTTGAGGCATTAGTCACCAAAGGAAATTGAGTGGTAGCCTGCCAAGAGGAACCCTTAGTACTTTGTAAGGTGAGCGTCCAGCCTGGGCCCAGAATATTTTAGGCACATTGGCAGAGACAGGTCAGCTCTAGAGTGAACTGACTGACAGAGGACAGTGGGAACATGGGTCTTGGGTCTTGGTGTTGGTACCTGGACATGCATGCCATCATTTGTACGCGCAGGCATACACACATCATACGTGTGCCTGCTAGTCTCTCTGGGGACGCTGCTTCATGTTAACTGCTATCTGTTATTTGATTTCAAAACCTTAAGATAAAAATATTTTTCATCTCTTCTGGATAAAAATAAGAGTCAGTGTATTTAAAAATTTGAATCCATGCAGTAACTTAAACATGGCGTGTCTGTTATTACAAAATTTAGGTTGAGTATCCCTTATTGTAAATGTTGCAACTAAGTTTGTCTTAGATTTCAGATTTTGTTTTTCGACTTTGAAATATTTGTTTGCATACACACACACACACACACACACACACACACAAATGATATGAATGGAAATGGGGCCCATGTTTGCTTTCTGTTACTGACACACTAATTGACACAAAGAACTTTTAAAGAAGAAAGGTTTATTTTATCTTGTGTCTTCCAAGGTCTCAGCTCAGGATCGAGAAGTCCTGTCAATTTGGGCCCATGCTGGGACAGTGTGCCATGGCAGGTTCTCATAGGAAGACTGTTCCCCTCATGGTTGGGATACCAAAGGGAGACAGAAAGCAAGAGGTCCCACAGTCCCCTTTGAGGAAGCACTTACAGTGACATGAGCTCTCTCACGAGGTCCCACTTCTTAGGTTCCATCACCCCTCAGTAGCTCCATAGACCAGGGATTCAGTCTTTAGCATTTGGGACTTTAGGCGAGAGTCCAGATCTGGATTAAAACATTCCACTCTTGGTTCCCAAAGACTTGTGTTCATTTCACAAATGTAAAATATGTTCAGTCTATATCCAGAACCAAGGACTCATCTATTCCAGCATTGTTCAAAAGCCCAAGTCCAAAGCATTCTCTGAGACTCAAGGCACAATCAACTGAGTTCCTGTGGAAGCAAACACCTTGGTTCTAACACACAACGACACATTCCCCATTTAAAAAGAGAGGAACAGAAAAACGACAAGGGGTGGAGAGAGATCAAAGCAAGACTGAAACTCACCTGGTGACTGTTATGTTCCATAGCTCTGTGTCCAGGACACAGGTCACACGGTGTTGTGATGTGAAGTCCCAAGGGCTTGGGCAGCCCCACCTCTGTGACCCTGCCAGCTGTAGTTCACATAACGTTGATCTTGGGTTTGCTCTGCTCTCTGATGTGCCTTCCCTGGGCAGACTTTTAACATTCCTGGCATCTCTCACTTCCCAGGGCCTCCACTGTGGCTTCAACTTCATTCTCATACTTTGATATCACCTCCCAGGGGCTACCTGTTGAGGTCCTGACCCATCTATGCACGGCTTTGCTTTGAAATCTCAGAGGAAGCCTCCGTGACCCCGTGACTTACATTCTTCATCCCTGCAAGGCCTGGATCACACAAAGATGCCAGGATGTCCTGCTGGTACAAGCGGTATATGATTTAGCTTGAACCATGGTTGTGGCAGTCTTGGGGCGCTTGGGCAGAGGAACACAGCAAAGGATTCTCAGCAGGCTTTTGCAGCGACTCTCCTCTCAATGCAAAGTCTTTGGAATGAAGCTTCTGATCTGTAGACGGCTGCTGTTGTTCTGGTGCAAAGGACTGGCCCTTTGTTTTTGTTTTGAAAAGGTCTCATGTAGCCTAGGCTGGTCCCAAACTCTCTGTGCAGCCCAAATTGGCCTTGAACTCCTGATCCCGAGTGCTGATGACATCTGTCTGTGGTTGCTTTTCTAATCAAATTTCAGCTTTCCCACAATTTCCCACTGCTCTGGCGACACCCCTGCCACTGCTTGAATTCTGTTCTGCCTTGAAATTTTTCAGTGAGACAAGCCATTGTGACACATTGAAGCTCAGCCACCTTCGGAGTCTCAGGGAACGGACAGCATGCATGCAAATTCTTTGTCACGGTGTCACATGAGCGGCTTTTATCCGGTTACCACTTGAGTTCTCTTTTTCCCTTGAAGTCTCTTGTCCCGATCTTGTTCTCCACACTTCCTTTCACATTCTGTTCTTCTGAGCCCACGCCGGCATTTTCCGTTACATTCTACGTACAACATCCTCGGGTCTGTCTCTGCCTCGCCTGTTTCTCTAAACTCCTCATGAAAACCCCTTGCAAAGGCTTTCCCTCGTCTCTGACACACAGTAAAGAAAAGGGCTCCACTTCTCCTGGCGGTGCTTTGTCTTAGCTTCCTGTTATTGTGGTTGTGGAGATGTGGCAAGGGTGCATGGTGACCTGTCGCCTCACAAGTGGGACGTGAAGGAGATGAAGACACTCTTTTAACATCATGGGGGTCCCATCATCCCCTTCAGGTCCTTGACTCCAGTAGCCGAAGGCCTCCTACCAAGTTTTGCCTCTTTATGGTCCATAACCTGCCTGTTGTGCCATAGACTGGAAACTAATCCTTAGCATATAAGCCTTTGGGACATTCCAAACTATAGCCAGACTCAAGTCTGAACACCAACTTAATCCACATTTCATGCACGTCTTGTACACACAGCCTGAGGGGATTTGTATATATCTTCTTGCATTCTGCTTTGCGTCCCGTTACGCGAGTGAAGTTAGACGTGGACATTGCCATGTGTAGCATCATATCATCGTGTTCAAAAGGGTTTGGATTTTGGAGTATTTTTTTATATTTATTTATTTATTATATATACAATAGTCTGTCTGTGTGTATGTCTGCAGGCCAGAAGAGGGCACCAGACCTCATTACAGATGGTTGTGAGCCACCATGTGGTTGCCGGGAATTGAACTCAGGACCTTTGGAAGAACAGGCAATGCTCTTAACCACTGAGCCATCTCTCCAGCCCTTTATGGAGTATTTTGGATTTCAGATTTTCAGGTTACAGAGTCTTAGCCTACGATTTACAATTTGCTTACCTTTTGTGGTGCGTTAAATGGTGATAGTCCTCAGGGGCTCAGATATTCAGCTAGGAAGGACGAGAAGGTGTGGTCTTATTGGAAGAGGCATGTCACCAGACATGGTCTTTGAACTTTTAAAAGCCCACGTCATTCTTAGTTACCTCTGTCTCTCTCTGCCATGCATTTGTGGGTCAGATGTAAGCTCTTGGGCAATTCACAGCACCATGCCTGCCTGCCTGCCCCCATGTTCCCTGCCATGACGGTCATGGGCTCACTCCCTTGCCCCACAATGAATACTTTCTTTTATAAGGTGTCTTGGTCATGGTGCTTCTTCCCAGCAGGACAGTAAGACCCACTCTGAGATGAATGTCTTGGGAATTCCTTATCAGGTATTTGCTCTCCCTGGGGCACAGACTGTGTGATTGGCACCAGGACTGTCCCCAGCTTCTGTGACTGCTGGTGGGTTCCTCCCTTCAAAGATGGCTGTTACAAGGTTGCTGTCACTGCCGCAGCATGGGGCTGTGTTTTATTTACACCAATAGACTGCACGGATCACGGATCACTCATTTCCCTGCCTCTCTGGGTGTCCAGTCCTCCATGGTAGGAAACCAGGAGGTTTTAGTTTGGAATCCAAGATGTTCAAACCTATAGTTTCCTAGAGCTGAACGTTTTATTGCTTCTCTGAGATTGAATTAATTATTCAACTCAAAATTTCTTCAACCCATGCTACTGAGATTCTGTTGCAAGTGTAGGTGGTGGAGATACTGAGTCAGATATGGCTCCAGATCCTGAGACTGTCAACTAAGGAAAGAGGGTGGACAGAATCCAAAGATCCACGTGTTGTTACCAAGTGACGCTAAGCGGGGATGTGAGGCTGTTTGAGCACATTGTTTGCAGGCAGAAGGTGCTGTGATCTCTCCTGTCTCTTTCCTGTGTGGGGTTGAAAATGCCCTGCAAATCCGGCTCAATGCTGCGGAGTCATCTGGCAACTTAATGACCATTGTCTAGAATTGTGTTTGTCACCAGTTTGCTCGTTTGTTTCTAATCTTTATAAGTGGTCCGCTCTCCCACATGTGCTAAATAACAGCAGAAAGCCCAGGATTCCTGCATCGTTCGGCCACCAGACACATTGGAGGCGTTAGCTAGCCACACCCCCGAGCCACACCCGCAGCCACACCCCGACTCCTGCAGGAATGGGCCTGGCTGCCTCTGCCTCCTGTTAAATGCCATCCCACCAGCAGCTCCCTGACTTGTTCATCATTTTCTTTGGCTGTCATTTGATTTTCCCTAGAGCAAAGCAAGCTCCCGGTCTGTGATGCCAGGGACTATCAGAAACTAATGTCAGCAGGACTTGTTTTGGGAGAGTAAACTTGAAAGCCACTGAACCGGCCACTAAAAGCCATGAGGCTGGGAGTCAGCGTGCCTGAGGTTCTAGCCTTAACTTCCTTCACCAAGTTAGATTCCACTTGGTCGGTTTGGAAGCAGGGATCCTAACACCACTCCTTTTTACCTCTAGACAAGTGACAGGGCCGTGCGTCCATGAACTGAAACCACTGAACCCAGGAGCCCACAATAGCCCTTTTCCTTACTAACTTTATTGTTTCAGGGATGTTGCCATAGTAACGGAAAGCTGACCAGCACAGAGAGTTATTAGGAAATCTGTCAGACCCATCACCGGGTAGGTTGGATAAGGCCTTAAAAGAGGCAAAGGATGTGGAATCACTCATGGTTTTCAGCCCTAGCTCTGATAAGCACAGCTGTGGCTGCAGATTATTCCTTTGGTCTCGGGGATGTGCAGGTTTGCAGAATGAGGACCAATGAGGACGGTAAGGGCTGGGGTAGGATCCATGGGAGGATGGAAGGTACCGTGAGGGAGGTGCGGCTGGGGGAGCAAGGTGAGGGGGTGGGGAGTGGGGCCACCGCAGGACAGGCAAGATCTCCCCTCTCCCCTCTCCCCTCTTCCCTCTCCCCCTCTGTCTCTCCTCCTCTCTCCCCTCTCTGTCTCTCCTCCCCTCTCCCATCTCTGTCTCTTCTCACTCTCTCCCCTCTGTCTCTCCTCTCTTCTCCTCCCCTCCCCTCCCCTCTCCTCCCCTCTTCTCTTCTCTCCTCTTCCTCATCTCCTCCCTCCCCCTTCTTCTCCCTACCATGAAGTCCTAACATTCTCATTTTATCCCTGCATGTTTGGGTTTTGTTTAGTTGCTTGGATTAGAAAATACATAAAAGAGATTTGTTTTTCTCTTATGAATATGAGTGCTTGCCTGTATATATGCCTGTGTATCACATGCTTACAAAAGCTGCAGAGGCCAGAAAAGGGAGTCAAATCCCTTGGAACTGGAGTTACGGAAGGTTGTGGGCTACCATCTGGGTGCTGTAAACCGAGCTCAGGTCTCTGCAAGAGCAACAACTGTCATGTCTCCAGCCTAGGAAAGACTCTTCAAGCTTTCCCTTCATGTTTTCCAAATCAATGATCAGACATACATTGATGTAAACTGTGAACCTGGGAGCCTGTGCATCGCTGCCACCACAGCAAGGGTGTCTGTGGAATCATCATTTGATGCAAATTCCATGAAAGAGGAAACAGGGAGCTGGAACAGACACTTGGTACAGCATCATTCACAGTATCAAAGGCCTTTCCAATGGTGGATGGGCAAACAATGTGTTGCATGCTTCTAGTGGAGTATTCCTCAGAATAGGTAGGAAAATTCAAATACATTTTAACATAATGACATTTGAAGACATTATTCTTTTAATTTTTATTTTATGTATGTATATATATATATATATATATATATATATATGTTTTGTCTACATGTGTCTGTGGATCACATGTGTGCAGTACCCACAGAGGCCAGAGGGCATCAGAGTCTCTGGAACTGGAATCACAGACTATGAGCTATAATATAAGTGCTGGGAATTGATCCTAGGTCCTCTGAAGAGTGCCCAGTACTCTTAACCACTGAGCCATCTCACTAGCCCCCAAAGACATTATTTTTTTAACAATTTCTATTTTATTTTTTAAAAATTACAGACTATATTTTGATCATATTTTTCCCCTCTGCCAGCCCGCTCCTCCCAGCAGCTCTCTTCCTCTCTTCCCACCAAACATCATGTTCTCTCCTTAGCTCTCTTTCCATCTCTTTGTCTCTTTCTCAGCCAAAAGAAAAGAAAACTAAAAGAAAAATGATAAAAATACCAAAATGAACTAAAAAAACACATTAAAACAAGTGAACATGGAGTATATTCTTTGTTGTCAGCTACTTCTGGGCACAGGGCTTTCCCTGGAGTGTGGTTGAGATCCCCAGTGGCTCTCCATCAGAGAAAACCGGTTCCCCTTGTCCAGCAGGAATCAATAGCTTCTTAGGCAGGGGTGGGACTTTGTGTCTGTTTCTCTTTCTCCATCCATTTGTCTGGCTTGAACTTCTTCAGGTTTTGTGCTTGTTGTCACTGTCTCTGTGAGTTCATACTGTGTCAGTCGTGTGTCTGGAAGATGCTGTGTCCTAGGAGACATCCACTACCTCTATCTCTTAGATTCTCTATGCCATAAGGGAGCAGTTTGATTAAGATACACCACGTAGTACTGGGTGCCCCACAGTCTCCCACTCCCTTCATGTTGTCCAGTTGTGGGTCTGTGTATTAATTATTACCTTCTGCAAGAAGAGGCTTCTCTGGTGATGAGTGAGTGATGCCTTTGTCTGTGAGTGTACCAGTATGTCATCAGGAGTCGTTGTTAGAATCCGTTAGCAGAATCATAGTAGTAATAATAGTACTAGGTTTTCCACTTTTTTGATGTAGATACTTTTCGTTTCTTAGAACTGACTTCATTATGTCCTAGAGGTTTAAGTATCCAATGTTTTCACTTTTGTTCAATTCTAAAAGTTTAAAAATCCTTCTTGATTTCTCTCTTGGTCTATTTTTTTTTCATTTGGTTTCCATGACTTTGTATACTTTGAAGACATCGTTCTAAGTGAAGAACCCAGTCACACAAGGACAAGTAGTGTATGATTCTGCTTTAATGAGATACATTAAGTCCTGAAACTCAGAAAATGCCATGGAGGGAAGGTGAGTGGTTGTGTAAAGGGCACAGTGTCTGCTGGAGGGAGATGTCTTAGAGATGGATGATGGGTTTGACTGTGCAGGGATGTGGATGTTCTCCACGCTGCTGAATCCTACACTGAAAAATGGTCAAGATGGCCAATGCCATGTATATTTTACCATAATAAAAATTATGAACTTTTACCTGTGTTGATAGGGTATTTGATTGTCTCCTTACACAGCCATGGTGCAGGACAGCCAACACTATTTTTACTTTCCTTTTTTTTTGGTTTTTTGAGACAGGATTTGACTGTGTAGCCCTGGCTGTCTTGGAACTCACTCTTGTAGACCAGGTTAACCCCAAATTCACTGAGGCCCATCTGCCTCTGAGTGCTGGGTTTAAAGGCATGCATCACCACCACCCAGCTAAAACGGTTTTCCTTCAAGAAAACATTTTAGTCGAGTTTCCTTGGCCAAATACACCTTGTTAACATTTCCACAACCAAACAGTAGACTGGGATCGAAAGTTTCTGTGTTGTTAGGCACAGGGGAGCGGTGTCTACAAAAGGTCTTATACCGACAGACTCTTTTCCATTGTACCTGGGCTCACTCAGGGCCATGGCCCTTTTCCTGTAAAGGTGGTGGTGACAGCCACCGAATTGTCTTTCTTAAGTAGTCCGAGTGAGGCACCCCTCTGCCTGTGTCAAAGCTGGGAAATAAAAACTGTGTTCCTTCTGTGGCAGGATGAGGACTGTCCTCTGTGCAGGACATGCTCTTGTGGCTGTTGACCAAGGGTTGAAGGCAGCCTGGGATCTCTTCTATTGAAGCCTGCGGAGTGCTTAACCACACAGACTTGCTTGTCCAAGTCCTTCCTCCTTTGGCGCCAGATATCATCAAAGCCAGGCCTTTTGGTTTGCAATCTTCCGTGGCTAAGACTGGAGGGTCACCAGGATCTTCTGTGTTCTGGATTGTGTTTTGGACGTAGCTTCATGAGCACAGCCCGTTATGGTTGCAGGCCCCGTGGTTACACAGGAGACAACTTGAGGTTCCTGTGTGAGTTACTGGGGGGTGAACGTCAACTCCTGTCCCCGTATACCCATTCTCCTTCCATGGAGATGGTGTCTTCTGTCCTAGCTGCTCGCAAGTGGTGGTCTGACATTTATTCAGGTAGCCATTGAAATCTCAGCATCTTCACTAGGTTTTCTTTGATTTGAAGAAAATGGTTTTTGCCTTAGACTCATAATGCCTCAATTTCACAATGAACACAAATATTAATTTATGTAGGTATGCACGTATATATGTATATCATTTGCTTATTTATTGTTATTTGATGTGTGCATGTGTGAGTGTGCAGACGGCCTTGGTTTGTATGTATGTATAGTTGCGCTGTAGGGAACACTGGGTATCTTTGCCGCCCTCAGTCTTCCTTTTTGAGACAGACTCTCTCTCTGCGCCTGTTGATCATCAATTTGACTAGACTGATTGGCCAAGAAGCCCCTAGGATCTGCCTGTGTCCGTCTCCTAGCACTAGGGTCACAGATGTTTGCTGTCACACCAGACGTGGGTGCTGGGGATCTGAACTCAAGGCCTTCACCCTTGCACACTGTGTATTTTGCTCACTGACAGCCCCTCGGCCCTGTCCCCCCAGCCCTCATTTGTTTATTTGCAATTTGACTTTTTACGTGATTAGGTACCACCAAGATTCAGAAGTAGAGAAGACTTTATCTTTCAACACGGGTGAGGATAAAAATCAAGAAATCCTGTGATCAAACCCTTCCTCGGAAGCGAATCTGAGTCAGGCGATACTCATTGGAAGGTGACTATTGTCAGGGGAAGAATTTAGAATCAGCTCAGTTGTATTGGGAGATGGGTCACGAACTGACTGACGCTGGTATGACTGACCGAAGGAAAGGAGAACTACGGAATTTGTCAGGGTCTTAAGATTCTGGGGGGGTGGTGTCATCTCTATGAGCTGGAAATGGCACTGTGTGTTTGCTGTGTCTTAGTTTCATCACCACGTCAATGCGGAATGTGCCCATGGTGGAGGACAGTCTTGTTTCCAGCTGGTCTTATGGGGTGTGCTCAGTGGATTAGTCTTTGAACTGTGTGTTACTCCAATTTCTTCCTGAAAATGATCATATCAGGTTGAGTTTAGGATTGTAGGGTTCTTTTAGGATTCTGGGGAGGACCATCTTGTTTGTACTTTCTGAATCTGGCTTTGATCCTCTGTAAGGCTGAGCTGGTCTTCTCGTCCCACTGGGTTGCTCTTCAGTGTGGGGGAAGGAGGAAGGAGGAAGACTGTGTCGAGTCTGGGGAAATGTCATAGCTATCATAGTCTGTGGGAAAGAGAAGGGTGTGAGTCCTTGCCTGGGATACTGCTGTGCTTCCCAGGCCTTTCCTGGTGTCGACCTGTGATTAGAGAACTGCAGAACTTCTTGTTTCTGGTCGCCTTTCATCTGAGTTTAGGGTTTTATGTCCTAGGTACGAAGAGACGATAGGATATTATCCCCATAGGATGCTTCTGTCTAATAAAATGGTCATTGTCTGTTCAGCAAGATTTAAAATTTAGTGGTTCTCCTGCCTCTCAGACTCTAGTTGACCAACTTGGTCACTCCAAGTCAACTGTCTCCACATCTGAGGTGATGCTAACCTGCCTTTCCCAACACACCTCCTGCATGTGGGAGGGGCTTTGACAATTTTTAGACTCTAACTCTCTTTGGAATCTCCATGAAGACTCATGGGAAACAGATTGCTACCCTTAGAGCAGTTCTGGGGTAGACCTGAGAACCTGCATTCTTGACAGGTTCCCCAGTACCTGAGCACTGCCACGGCCAGATCAGACACTTCTGCCCTACGAGATATCAGTCTCTCCCTTCTTTTTCCACTTTCCTTTGTGGCATGGCAATGGCGGACACTTCCCTAGCCTCCTGCATGCCAGTCAGCCCTCTCTATTGAGCCACGCTCATGCCAGTGCATCTTGCTTTGTTCTGACCCTCTCCAGGCCTTCTTTTCTCCATTATTAGAGGTTCCCCCTTCCCTGGCCACCCACCTTCTTAAGGTGTGATTGTCATTCCCTCTCCGTGGTTCTGCATACCCCCTACCCTGACTAGTCAAAGCCCTGCCTTTCTTTCATCGAAGTCCATCTTATTATTCCTTCTCTTTAAGAAAAACAACCTAGAGGGGCTGGGAATACATCTCAGCTGATAAGGTGTTAGCTGTGCACACAAGAAACCCTGGGTTTCAGCCCCAGCACTGTGTGGTTCAGGTGTGCTAGAGTGTGCTCATAATCCCAGCATTTGGAAGAGAAAGGCAGGAGTATTCGAAATTCAAGATCATATTTAGCTGTGTAGAGTTTTGAGGCCAGCCTGGTCTACATGAGACCTTGTCTACAAAAATAGTACTGGTCAGAAGGCAACCCTGGGTGTCTTTCCTTGGATCTGTCCCCCTGTATTTTGAGGGAGGGATTCCTGGCCTGAAACTCACCAAGTAGGCTAGACTCCCTGTTTAGTGATCTACCTTTCTCCCTCTCCCACCACCGTCCACATCCTCTCTTCCTCCATGCCCCACTATGCTTTTTCTCCTTCTCTTTTTCATAGCTCCATGTGTGTAATATGTATGCACGTTGTGTGTGTGCATGCATGTGTGTGCATGTATGTGTGTGTTGTGTGTATGTGTGCGTGTGTGTTTGTGTGTACATAGCCCCCAGGTTGATAATGGGAATTGCAGACAGGTCACCATGCCCACCTGGCATGGCTCTTAGGGGATCTAAACTCTGGTCCTGCTGTGTGGCAAGAGTTTTAATCATTGAGACATCTCCCAGTCCCCCCAGCTTTAAAAAAATGTGGGTTCTGGGGACCAAGCAAGGATTCTTGTGTTTATATAGCAACCACTTTACCAATGTGGTTATTTTCCCAGATCCAAGGTGCTTTTCTTGAGAATTTATTTTCAGTACCCGACTTAGAGATGTATAAAGATGGGAGTGGAGCTCGGTGGCAAAGCCCTGGCTTGGCAGGCGCAGCTGCCCAAGACTGAGTCGAGCACAGAGGAGAAGGAACTGTGTACCTGTGTGTGAATGAGCAATACCCGCTCAGTGTAAACAAGGTGAGCTGGAGCCCAAAGCGAACGTACCGCTGGGAAGTATATTTATATAAGCTAAAGTGTTATGTAGAAATATTTAGACGTCTTAATCCCCCAAAGTAAAGTAAAGGCACGATGTGGGAGGTGGCCAGTGCTCAGGGTGCTCAGCGGACGGATTTCTGGGCACCCAGAGCTCTCAGCACACCCACGTGGTCCCGAATGTCACACATATGACTCAGCTCAGTAAGTGCGCATTTCCCCGTGGTTCCCAGCCCACCCCTGCACCTTCCTAACTGGATGGCTTTAATCAACCTACAGGGCAGGAACGGCCATGGAAGGGGGTTGGAGGGGGCAGCTTAGGAGTAGAGTGTTTTCCCAGCATGCACAAGATCCTGGGGGCCAAGACAGTACCAAGACAGAATCGAACGGAACAAAGAAAACATCTGAAAGCTATGGGATTTCCACTCTCCGTTCCCTCTTCCCTACACTAGATGCTGTGGCTTGGTCCAGGCTGCCTTACTCAGCCCCAGAGTCCTGGTGCAATGGTGATCAGAGCAGACTCAGTACCTGGCTTCTGGGTGGGTCAGATCCTGATGCTATAGTCAATGTGATCAATGGAGCCAGGGCCTGAGTTCAGATCCCGGGTCAGCCACTCACTAAGGTGTGTATCCTGTGTCTCAGAGGCCCAGTTTTCTCCCCATGAAGCGGGAATGATGAAAGTCTTTACCCCAGTGGCTAGTATAGGGTTTAAAGTAAATAATTCACGTAGGACGATTAAAGCAAGCTGAATGCTTAGTAAGTACACATTAATTTCAGTCATTTATAACCAGGGTGGGGACAGGCATTAAAGAAATCACAAATAAACATGGGAACAGGTATTAAATAAATCACAGACCCGCATGAAGCATGCCCTGCGGTGAGTTCTGCAGTGGAAAGAGAGGAGGTGCTGTGGGTAGGTATAATAGGGGTCCTGATATAGAACGGGCGACCACGTGGGCAGCAGGTGGTGGGAGGGGACCTGCAGCAGTCTGGGGGCGAGATGGAGAGTCATGAGCCCCCCTGAGGCTGGAGTCCCAAGCAGGCTTCAGGCCGAGCAGAACCCAAGAGTGTGAAGCGTACTCGATTTATTTCAGAGATGGGGCCTCAAGCCCAGAAAGATTTCATCCATGTGACAAGGCTGTGGTGAGGCTGGTGCCAGGCTATGGCAAGAAGGTCTCTACTGTTAAAGGACCAGCAGGAAATCTTTAACCCTCAACCTTCTCCTCTCCTCCCTTCTCCCTCCCTCCGTTCTCTCTTTAGTTTCTAGGTAGGTTCTGGTTATGCAGTCCAGGCTGGCCTTGTAACCCTCTCTTTCCTGGATTTTCTAATACCAACATCACAGGTGTACACTGCCATGCCTGTACTGTAATCTCTAATACTGACATCTCAGTGTACACTGCTGTGCCTGTAATCTAATCCCAGACTTCCATCAGTTTCAGTTCCCCTGGATGCAGTTTACATGTCCTTTCACTTACACATGAAGATAGAGCGGCAAGCTGTCCGCGTGCCAAGAGGACACAGTACCAGTGCACAGACTGCGCCCCATTACGTGCGTGCATAGGGTTGCTCCCTCCGTTCGGATGGGGAGGACTCAGAGGTCTATACTGGGTGATAGAGAGTGGCTGGGGCGGGGGAGCATTCATGCTGCCTTTTGTTTATCAATTAAGATAATTGAAACCATGTGTTTCTTTTTCTTTTTTTGTTTTTTGTTTTTCGAGATAGGGTTTCTCTGTAGCTCTGGAGCCTGTCCTGGAACTAGTTCTTATAAACCAGACTGGCCTCAAACTCACAGAGATCCACCTGCCTCTGCCTCCCGAGTGCTGGGATTAGAGGCATGTGTCACCTCTGTCCAGCTGGAACCATGTGTTTCTTCATCTGTTTGTCCCCATGCATCGTGTGTTCACACACCCATCGACTTACCCAGCTATCAACCTCCCCAGTCACACAATCATCGATCCATCCATCCCCATCTGCTTCCCCATTCCTCCATCCCCCACCCACCCCCATCCATCCATCTCCCCGTTTCATCCATCCATCTGCTCATCCACCCCTCCTTCCACCCATTCATCCCACGTAGTCACTTAAACATTCATTCATTTATGCAATCTAAAAGTGTTTATCAAGAATCACAATGAGTCGAGCATTTTCACCAGGTCTTCCTTAGAGTCAGTCAGTCAAATAAACTCAGCCTGGGCTTTCGTGTATGCTGTGGTCTGATGGTTTGTCAGCGATAAATCAATAGGAATCTATGTGTCCGCGCTTGATATATGATGTTAATGTGTTATGGGATTAGGAAAAAGCCCACAAGGAATGCATAGTGACGCTGGTCCCCGAAGACTGTTACTTGACTAGCTTATTTATTTTTAATTTCCAAGGTGGGGCCTGTGATATTCCCACATCTCATTTCTCTCCTAAATCTCATTCTCACAGATGCTCGGTGAAGGAGAAGGAGACTATGGCTGGCTGAACGTTGCATGCAGTGAGGAGCTGGGCTTTGGAAATCATTTTTTTTTTTATTTCCTCCTAGGTCTCTTGAGTCTGGTTGATCTTGTCTAGAGCCCTGATAATCTCCTAGACAAAATATTTAAATCTTCTGCAGCTCGAGCGGCTTTGAGGCAGAATATTGTGGCTGAAATCCTAAATATTTTGGTATATCATTAATGGGAGGGTTACCCAGCAGATGCACAGCCTCCATCCCCGGAGAATGTGTCGGTGTTTCTGTTTTTGGAAAGGTCCGTGAACACTCATCAGTTTCTCCAGCTTCTTTACTCTGTATTCTTTCTCCTTTGAGCCTCGCTCCCATTCTCCTCCCTCTTCCTCTAGGTATTTTCTCTCTCCTCTTAGAAAAAGATAAAAAATGAGGGACAGAGACTGGGATTGTTACGGTTATATTTTCTGGGTGAAGAGGGATTGCCTTTCCCTGGAGACCAAAGCCTTATGCCTAAAACACCACTCTCGTAACTGCTGAGTTTCAGATGTAGGCTGATTTGGGATTAACGGTTTCCCCAAACATTCTCCATCACCCATCATAATGTAGGGGAACAGGTACAGCTCTAGCTGTATGGTAAGCTTCAATGTTCGGTGCTTTCCAGGAGGGACGAAGGCCCCTGTGTGACCTGTTGATGTTTCTCTTTCCTTGTCTCATGCAAAAGACAGCAAGATTTTTTTCTTCTACAAAACTGTGTGCAGGGCATCTTTAGCAATCCTGAAAGGAAGGCACTGTCTTCTTCATCTTACACACGAGTCAGCCGTGTATGACAGCAGCCCAGGGACTTTCTCCTGGCCTCTCAGCCCAGAACTGGAGTTGGTGTGAGATCTGGCTCATGGCTCTAGCTCTCCTGTGGGACTAAGGTCCTAGTTCAGTGTTCACCCTGCCCTCACCTTCTGCTTCTGAACTGCTGCAATACAACACACTGGCCAAGTTGGTTCTCCTTTTGAATTTAGTTAAAATTTATTTTTGTGTATATATATGTGTGCATGAAGTGTACATGTGAGTGCACAAACATGTCAAACATGTAGTGGTCAGGGGACAACTTTGTGGGGTCAGTTTTGTCCTTTCACCTTTACTTAGGTTCTAGGGCATCTTCTGTTTTTTGTTTGTTTTGTTTTGTTTTTGTTTTTTCTCTGTTGTTTACTCAGGTGGATGGACTCCTTCAGAAAGTACATTTACTTGCTGAGCCATGTTTCATTTCTGCAGTAATGAACAATTACGGTATCTGTGTGTGTGGGACTAAGGTGTATGTGTGTGTGTGTGTGTGTGTGTGCTCGCGTGCGCCATCCCAGCAGTGGGGTGAACAGGGTTGCACCCAGGGTTTAGATTCAGTGGAAACAGGTACCTGGGATCCTCTCAGTACCAGGAAGGTGTTGCTGAGGAGTCTGGTCTCTGAGTTTTCCTAGTCACTACCTCTCTCCCAATGCCACAGCCCTCGGCTTCCTCCTGCTCACAACCTGGAGAAATCAAAGCTAACTGTCAGCAGAAGCCGTTTCCCACCACTCACACCCCGCCCTCAGATGGAAACAAGATGGAAACAAGCTTCCCTTTTAGGGGCTGGTGGGACAAGGAAGCCAATTCTAATTTTGCTGTGCTTCTTAGGAATTTTTTTTTTAATGGGGGTAACTTTTCACCCCCAGCTATTCCGCACCACAGGAGTCTGATTGTATCTGAGGGGGCGGCCCTAACTTCATGCTTTGGGGAGAGGCCTTTTATTTCCTGTTGGGGTTTTAAAGTTGCCCTTGTTTCGGTTGTCTCCGTTTTTATAAGTCAGCCTGGATGTTGGAGGAGAGGCCTGTTAGTCCATGTTATGGCTTTGGGGCATAAGAATTACAGGGCAGCTTTCTTTGGAGTTGCCAGGCAGACATGTGTCCTCAATTATCCCATTTGGAGCGACTGGGCCCTTTGTACCACCCCTCCCCCGTCCTACCGTGAGGGCCTCCCGCTGTCATTCAGACAGACCCGGGATGAGAAGGGAGGAAAGCTGAAATGTACGCGCGCTTTAGAACACTGGCCTCTGTCCTCCTTCTGTCTTGGGCGCCCTCAGTATTAACTCAGCTGTTCCCAGGAAAAGACCACAAAATTTGTCTACACTGAAGGACAGGCCGAGGGTTAGTGGAGAGACTATGGCCGCTGGACAAGGACAGACGTAAGGTCCTATCCAGGTATAAGTGTCTCAGTTCAGTAAAGGACACCTAATTATTCTCCACATCAGTGATCTTGGGGGTGATACCCACAATTTAATTCATGTCTGGCCAGTACTCAACTAGGCCCTTTCTAATTCTCTGTATTTGTTTGTTTGTTTGTTTACTTACTTGTTTATTTTTGAGACAGGGTCTCATGGAAGCCAGGCTGGCCCCAAACTTGTTACATAGCCGAGGTTGACCTTGAACTGTTGATCTTCCTGCCTCTGTCTCTCAAGTCCTGGGACAACAGGCCTGGCTTTTCATTCTGTTTTTGGACAAAGTCGCACTAAGCTGCCCAGGCTGCCCATGAATTGTGATATTTCTTCCTCAGCCTCTGGAGAACATCTGGCTAACTGATTACACTTTCTGAATCTCAATCTCTCCATATGAAAATGAATTGAAGCTGTAAGGAAACTGATTTTGCCTCCGTAAGAAACTGGACGATGGGTAGTTTCTGTGTGTGTGTGGGGCACCCTGAGGGTGGTTTCTGAGTCTCAGGGATTCAGGATGGTGCGTATTTCCCCATCTGCCTCTTTCTCTGTGGATTTTCACTCAGCTAACTTGCCGGTCATCCCAGGTATTTCAGGATGAGCAGCTTGATACCTCCCTCTTTCGGCAAAGGCCCTAACCTTGTAGCTTTCCACCTAGGCACACAGATGGGGTAGATGCTAGAGGTTGTGTGTCAGTGACATTGCAGAGTCCCTGGAGTTAACATGTAGTCAGCATGAGCTAAGAAGTGAACCGTTTTATTTTCTCATGGTGGGGGTTCGTGATATTGCTCAGGCTGGCTCCGGGCCCCTGGCTCACACTGCCTCTCCATCTCAGCCTCCCCAGTGGTTTATTTTGGTTCATGGTTCCATCCTAACTTGCCTGGCCCTGTCGCTTTGGGCCTGTCATAAGAGAGCGTATCAAGGAAGAGTGAGGGAAGAGGACCTGATAACCTTACGGACTGAGTTCGGGAAGCAGGAAGATGAGGGAGGGCATGCCTTGCTCAAGCCGATTTCCTCCTGAAGGTTTCACCGTTCTCCACAGGCTGGGGACAAGCCTCTGGAGCTTTGGGGCAGCCCGGGTCCAAAATATTCACATTCTTCTCCTGGCTCACCAAGGCACATCTTCACTGCACAGAGCAAAATGCACGCAGCTGATTACAAGCATTCCTTAAGTCTTCACTGGTTCAAAATTTCTGGAAAGCTCCTGCCAAATTCTCCTAAGGTTTGAGACAGACTCAGATATGAGCCCTGGAAAGAAGTCAAAAGAGCAAAGTTCATGCTTTAAGATACAGAGGCAAGGGGCAGACACGCTTCTTGGACTCCCCTCTACCCCGGAACTTGAAACTGTAGTGAAATACATCTATGTTTTAAGGTCCTGGAAAATTCCTCTATAGCTCCTCCCAGCCTACCGCAGAACATATAACCCTCTTCAAAGACTCAGGGGTTAGCCTTTTCCCTCCTGCAGGCTGTGGTCCTTTGTTTCTTAACTGCTTGTTTACCAACCCTGATTGGGGCTATAAAGGAACATCTGTGTGTTTCCAGCATCCTTCCAGCAAAGCCTCCTTCAGCACTGGAGTTTGTGCACACCAGGGTATCAGGTTCTATTAAAAGGACCATTAGTGTGCTCGATTGTTGTTTGTAGGTGCAGTTTCTTCCCAGCATTGGCTGGAACAGTTTCCGGGATTCACAGCAGCTCCATCCTTAAGGCCCGTGAAAGGCAAACAAACCCCCATTCTGCAGGAAAAAGCGACTAGGGCGGAGAAATGATATTCGCATTGGACCTTCTCGTAAGAATCCAGGGGAACTGCTGGAAATGCACCCTGGCAATCAAAACTAGTAGCACCGGCGGCCCCCAGAAAACTGTGGGGATGACATTTCCATAGTAATGACATAGCTACTCCATTGCCCCCGGAGAAAGCAAAACAGCCTCGTGGCCTTGCTGGGGTGCTGCCATGTCTCTCTGAGACTCCCCTTCTGCCATGGGTGCTGGGCTGGTGACAGAAAATCCTTCTTGGGGAGCTTGCTGAACCCAGGAGATGCCCCAACTGTCCTCTGTGGATTGGTGCCTTAGACTCTCGTATGTAAGCTCAGAAGCAGTGACCATTTTTAAAATGGCCTCCAAGTTCCCATAAAGGCTGGAAGTGTGACTCAGGCAAAAGTCTTTCACTCCTGTGGGAAGTAATTGGACAATTGGGTACAGAAATCCGAAGTGGGATGGGATGCCTGGAGTCCTCCCGGTACCTGCCCCCAGAATGGTGCTCCCGTCTTCCAGTGTTTGCATCTCCCCTGGCTCTTTCCTCAGAGGAGGATGTGTTTGTGTGAGGTGTCCTGAGTCTGGAAAGGAAGCGGGAATCCTAGACGGTTGCTGAAATCAAGTTATGTGTTTGCTACACACCATAATTAGTGAGTGCTTGGCTTTGAAAGAACAAGGGCAAGTGGCAGAGCAGCCCTGGGCACGTTTGCTCAAAGCTACACGGGCGGTTTTTGTTCTGGAAGGCCGACCTCAATGACTGCTTTGAGGGGCACCTTGCTACACAGTAGCCAGATGTGGTCTTTATGCCACTGTGAGCTAAGGATGTGTAGTTGGGGTACCTCCTCGGGGAGTTAGGCAACAGACTCCCATGACCCCTCTGACCTCTGGCTACTTCTGCTTCTTTTGGCTTTGTCCTTTAAGAAAATCTAATGCAGGCTTTCGAAGACTAAAGAACTGAGGCACCCCCTTTGCAGTTTCGCCCCTCTAAATTACTTTGCAGTTCCCCTACCCCCGTTAGATTACTCGCAGTCTCTTTGGTGTGACTAACTCCCGCTCCCGCGAGGAGTCTCAGAAACTGGTTTCAAAATACTGAAGCCAGCTGACGGATTAAACAGCTGCTACCTCAGCAGAAAGTTAGGGCGGAGTGAAGTGCAACTGCTTCCTAAGTCACATTCGGATTGTCTGTAGAGAAAATTTTCTTGATATTAGCTACCATTAGATACGCCTCATCTCCCTCCAAATAGCGAACCCCTGAAACTAGTGTGTAACAGGTTAAACTTCCATAAGAAACAAAGACTTTTCTCTTTGTTTTGAGTGATGGTATCTGCTGTGAATGTTGACTGACCGAACTGAATGGGTGAGGTGAATAAAGGTTGCCTGGAGCTGAGCTAGGACTTTCCTGAGAAAACGTGATGGGATGCGTTCTCCAGTTTCTTACTAGACTCTTGAAGATCTTATTAGGTTTCTTGAAATGTGTGGAGTAGGTGGGAGCCACAGCAGGATGGAGTAGCAGAGGAGAGAGCAGCCCTTCCGTTTGCTGTCTGGCTGCAAGATCAACGAAGAAGCCCATGTGGAAGTGGTCTGCGCAGACATACTCTCCCCTGGAAGGTCACTCATTGGTTTCTTTCTCTTTTTTTTTTTCTTCTTTTTTTGGCAGGCTCCTTTTCCCAGTGGATTGTTCTCTATTAGCTAATCAAGGGCTTCTGGTCTCTAAGCCTCAGCCTCCTCCTCTTTTCTCCTATATGTACCAGGGAATTTTTCTTGGCATTTGAAACTAAAGCTATGGATTGGCTGTGGGAATTCTACTTGGCTGGAGGTGAAATAACCAATGATTGCACATAATTGCAGAAAACAATTTTGAATTTTATTAACGAGGTGGTCTAAACAGCATCTTTGGCCCTTTGTCCCACTTAGCAGCTAATTCACCAAGGTCGGTGTGGTGTGCTGGGATTCACACTCCTCTTCCCATGACAGCACCAGGCCCTTGGGCTTCATGATCAACAGGGCTGGTCATTTTCAGGGGTGTTTTTCCAAGGTTATAAAATAAGCAGGGTTGCTGGAGAGCCACATGCCCTCAGGCTCAGCCAGCCGGCTATGGGCTACCTCGGTGTGGGGGGTTTTACTTTCCTTCCCCAGGTGTGGGGAGTCCTTAGGTTAGAGATGCCAAGCCTAGGTTCCTGTTGACTGGGAATGTCTCCTTTGCCTTTTGTTTCCTTCTTGCTAAGGCTCCAACATCTCTACAATGGGCCCAGTTGTAGGGTGCACAGCAGGGCTTCTGAGGAGGAGTGGATGTAAGCCTGGGAGTTAACGTTGATGGAGTGGCTGCTGGATGCTGCCTCTCAGTGTAGTCTGAGACCGGGGCGCGTGTAGGTCAGGACTGTGGACCAGGGAGACCTCAGCTGGCCCACTTTCTATTTCCCAGAATGCCTGCAGTTACCCTGTGTGGTTGCCTGCTTAGCGTTGATTTGCTGTCTGTCCCGTCTGCTCTGGCGGGCACTCAGGAGGGAGAAAGCACTTAACTCCTCATGGGCATTTACTGGACGCCACGTCAGAGTGTAAGCCCCTTGGGGGTCAAGGACCTTATGGTCCCGGCTCAGTCCTTGTACCCTGGGTACAGCCTAGAATATACCAGACACTTAAATGTTAATGAGCAGATAATAGGATGGTTATTGTGAAAAGATACTCGAGACTGTCAACATTAGAAAAGAAACGTTTTGTTTTGGCCCACAGTTTTGGAAGCTTCAATCTGCATAACTTGCTCTGTTGCCTTGGGGGGAGAAACTGCTCTCTCGCTCCCTCCCCAAGAGCAAAGCAAAGAGAAGCAGAAGGCTTCACACTCGCCCTGCGGGGGAGGAGGGGGTTTGTCCACAGTGAGCTAACTTCTTTCACTAGGCCCTGTCTCTCTTTTCTTCAGTCTCTTTACAAACACACCTTTTCGAGAAACAGTGTCTCCTGCATCCTAGCTTTTCCTCACGTGGGCTGAGGGAGACAGCATATGCCCCTTCAGCTGTTAACTGCGGCTGAGGAATGGCTTGGAACACACGGGCCTTTGCAGAACACACAATCAAACCACAGCTGTGGGAAGAGCACAGAGGCGCATGTGGGAAGGGATGAGAGAAACACGAGAGCACTGATAGGCCCCAGGAAGAGCTGGGAGACTCCAGCCGAGCAGGCGACCCCTTCATCCAGCAGGAGCCAGGAGGCCTTCAGGGAAGGACGGTGGTGAGAGATTCTGACAGGTTGAGCCCTCCAGCGGGGAGCTTAGACTGTGGAGAATGCGGCACAGGCGAGGCCATGGCTGGAAGAGGAGGGAGCACAGGCTGAAGGCGGACATGGGGTCCAGTATGGGTTTTGTTGCCTGACAGCGAGGAGTCGGTAAAGGTTGGTGAGTGCCAGGCAATGTGATCGGTCCATGGTGATGTTGGCTGGGCTTCAGTGAAAATGATCTGCAGCGGGTCTTGCACTGGTACTAGCTCCTGTAGGGTCTTAGGGCACAGAAAAGATGAGGGGGGCAGAAGCATTTCTGTTCCTCATGGCTTCTGGGTAGTGTGCAGGGCAGCCTGGATGACACAGGAGGGAGGACCATCCTTTCGAATGTTAGGAGAGTCACATCCGAAGGGAAATTCACTTTTCTCCGGGGTATTTCATTCTCTCTCTCAGCAGAGTTCCGTGTGATTTCATCACAGTTGGGAGGGTGTTGGTAACCATCCTCGCAGAACCAGAATGGAAGCGGGAGGCGAAATGGGTCTTCAGAGTCAGGCATGGTAGCCACACTACAATCTCAGCATTTGGGAAGAAGGATGAGTTCAAGGTCATTTTTGGCCCTCAGCCAATCTGAGCTTCACGAGACACTGTCTCCAGTAGCCAAGGGGGTGAGGGATTGCTCCCAGATGAGAGACTAGCACTCGGATCCTGCAGCCCAGGAGATCCTCCATAGCAGAGCTCAAGCCGTTGGCAGCATAGAGGAGGGGGATGTTCCCAGTCCCTTCCTTCCCACCTTCCTTCCTGTGGAGTATCCAAGGACCTGTGGTTTGAGTATGGACCCCTCAAAGCTCACGTGTTAGACATTGAACGCCCCAATTCCTGTTGTTTGGAGATAGGGGCGTTGGGAGGTAATTGGGGTCAGATGAGTTCTTGAGGGTGGGGTCCCCCATGATGGCTTCAGGAACTTGAGAAGAGATCTGGCCTAGCATGCCTGCTCTGTCTCACTGGGTGATGCTCTCCCCTTGTTATGAGGCCCCTACCAGATGCCAGCACTGTCCTTGAGCTTCCCAGCTCCTAGAAACCTTCTGTTCTTTATAAACCACATGGTTTCAGGTGTTCCATAATAGCCACAGAAAACGGACTATAGCCCAGGCCTCTCCATTTTTGTTTTCTTCCCCAAGGGAAGCTCCCAGGCATAGGAAATCATTTGCAGATACACTTGTGTGCCCCTCTGCTCTTCCCACTGGGAGTGTTCTTTTCTTCTTGGGACACCACAGTCATGTTACTTTTTCCAGTCCAAAAATCTATCCCGAGGAAGCAGGCAGCTTTTACACTCACACCAAGGGAATGTCTGTGCGGGCTTTGTGTCTGCGAGCGTGGGTCCCAGCGCTGAGGAGTCTGAAGAGAAAGCCTTATCAGCTGTTGCTGAATGTAATATTCCTGTGTGCCTAAGCAGGTACAGTTCAAAGCCAAACAAGGCTCTGCCTTGGCTGGGCGTGGATCTGAGCCTTGGCCACAGGATCGCCAGACATCTTCCCAAGCTCCTGCGTGGCTGAGGCATTCCCAATTAGTAATGGCAGAAAGCTGCTCTCTGTGAATGACCCACCATCCAAAGAGCCGTGTTGTTCTTGTCACCACCACAGCCATCTGCTATTCTAGACATTTTTGTATGTGTTGTATAGGTGTGTTGTGTGTATATATGCATGTCTACATGTGGGTACACATGCATGCGTGCATGTGTGTACATACAGAGGCAGAGGTCAGTGCCAAAGACCCTCCTCATCACTTACCACATTATTTTTTGAGATAGGATCTCTTGCTGAACCCGGAGCTCATTGATTTGGCTGGGCTGGCTGTTAAAGGAACGCCAGAGACCTGGCTGTCTCCAGGTCCCCCCTCCCTTGGTTCTCACGTGATGCTGAAAATCTAAATTCAGTTTCTCATGCTTGCTAGACAGGGAGTTTACAGAATGAACTCTGCAACTACCTGTCTCTTGACAGACCCCAGGCGGTCTTGCTCCAGGGGCTAGCTTTGAAAACTCAAGGCAGCTGAAGATGCGTGGTCATGGCAGGCTGGGGAGTTGAGTGAAGATGTGTGGTCATGGCAGGCTGGTGAGTCGAGTGAAGATGCCTGGTCACGGCAGACTGGTAAGCTGAGTGAAGATGCAGATACGTGGTCACAGCAGGTTGGTGAGCCGAGTGAAGATGCGTGGTCACGGCAGGCTGGTGAGCTGAGTGAAGATGCCTGGTCATGGCAGGCTGGTGCCTTCAGATCCAGGATCATCCCAAGTTAGGACCTTGCCTGGGTCTCTTCCTGGTGCAACCACCCATGTGTGCTGCCCAGAGCCTCGTTCCCTGACAGAAACTCCAGATGTGGTGCCACTGCGTGAAGTTCCTCCCCGTTTCCCAAAGACCTCAGAATTATTTATTTTTATAAAAAAATAAAATCCTCTCTGGACCTTACCTTCTCTTACCGTATTCACCCAAGGAAAGACTTCCTATCAGGGTCATTTGGTCCCCTCTGGGAACATTCACGTCACTTCTCCATTACCTAGAAAATGAAGCTGGCCTTGTTGGCACCACGCTTGGTGGAGCACTTAGGTGTGTACCCACAGAAGTGGGCAGGTAGGGTGGGGAGCTGGAGGGCTGAAATCGATATGAAGCTGTTGTCTCCAGCACAGTGCTTGGGGCCCACAGAAGAGCCCCTTAGCCATACCTACTGTGGTGTTTAATAGTGACTGTCAGTTTACCAGGTTCTAGAACCACTTAGCAGACAAGCTGGGTGAAGCATGCTTCTAGCTTAGGCTGCTTGAGGTGGAAAGGCCCCCTGTAAACGTGGGCGACACCATTCCTCGTGCTGAGGTCTCCTGCTGCCTATGAGGAGAAAGGTCAGCCGAGTACCAGCATTTGTTTCACTCTGCTTCTTGACCATGGGTGCGTGCAGCTACCTCCCACTCTCGCTGCTATGACGACCCTACTGTCACGGACTGCGTATACCCTTGAGCTGGGAGCCTGCGTAAGTCCTTCCTTAAGTTCTCTTAGGACCATGTGCAGGCAGGTAGGTGTGCGTGTGACTGTGTGCACACGAGTGCAGATACCCTTGAAAGTCAGAGGAGGGAACCTAATTCTCTAGATCTACAGTTATAGGCGGCTGTGAGCCGCTCGAAATGGGTGCTTGGGTCCTCTTAAGAGTGGTGTGTGCTATTAGCCTCTGAGCTGTCTCCAGCTTCCCTATGTTTCTGTTTTGGTTTTGCCCTTCCTTCCTTCCTTCCTTCCTTCCTTCCTTCCTTCCTTCCTTCCTTCCTTCCTTCCTTCCTTCCTTTCTTTCTTTTTTTTTTTGCTTTGTCAAGCATTTTTATCCCAACAATAAGAAAAGGAACCAACATTCCCAGGACAACTCGTCTGTGATGCTCTGGGCGAGTGGGGACAGGGCTGACTGGGCCACACTGCTGCCCCTGTTCACACCCACTGTCAACTTCAGTAGCTGGAGGTCTAGACGTTCGCTGGAGGCCAATTAGAAGCCATGGAAGTTGGGGTCAGATGTTCCTTCCCTTGCTGGATACTTACTACCTCCCAGTCTAGTCGTCACTTGGGATGGGTGCAGACCCTCAGGTGGCCCCAGTGCATTGTCTGCTCTTTCTTAACACCCTCCAGACTGGTACATAATGGCAGTTCCACGGCTCAGCTCACGCGAATCCTACCACTTTCCCCTTAGACTCTAAGACGCTGGTGCATCTCTGTGGCATTGCCTAGAGAGGGTGGTGACGGGGGAGTCTGCTGTGTGCCCACCTTCCTCCACCCTGCTGCTGTCCATCACAGACCACTCTTTAGCGCAGCACCATCCACTTAATGAGCATTTAACACCCGTGGGTCAAATAAAATTGTTTTGTGGCTGACGTTTTCCATGACTGTAATTACCAGAAGATTCTAGCTGTTGCTTGTGGGTGTCCTCCCCAGAGCTAGCGCTGACTGAGAAGCTGACCTACTTCCTTTAAAGCTCAAGTTAATAAACAGCCTTAACCCATTTTTAGGGCTATTGACTGATACCCTTTGGTTCAGCGTGGCTTCCCACGTTGGGTTAGAACTCCAGTGAGGCCTGGCCCCCAACCCCAGGTTAAGCTCACTCATTTTTGATTCAGAGCAATTTAGGTCATCTCCAGCTTTTAAAGAATGAACCTCGTAGAAAGAGGACATTAACCAAGCCTTTAGGGGGTCTGGTTGCTATAATTAGCCCCCAGAGACTGACCGTCAAGCTGAGGACAGGGTCTTATGACCACCTCAGGCCATCACTATAAGGAGCCTTCCTGAAGTGTGGAAGTGCATTGTGCCCTGACCCATCTCGTCTGCTCCCAGTTCTACTGCAATGTGACCAAGCAGCCTCATGGTCCCCTGGGCGGTCACCAGCCTCTGTGAATCACAGCATGCCTTCCCTGTCCTGATGGGCTGTCACCTCTCATCCTGTGAGCCAAAGTAAACCCCACCTCCCTACGTTGTTTCGGTCACATGTTCTGTGACATCAAAAACAAAAGCAACTAATCCACCGTCCACCTCCAAGATGCTTCGTTTCTGAAGGGACCAGGAACTGAGAGTTGGTTGATCGGGAAAGCTGTTCCTTGCAGAAGATGGACACACATCTAGAAACTAAATACCCAAGGCTATGATTTAGTGGGAAGTTGACACATGGGGATAGTTGAGTTCAGAGGTCACTTTAAGTCTCTCTTCTCTTGTCTTTGAGGCCAAGTGTGGTCAAGCCCTTTGATACTGGTGTGTGAGGAATTGACTGTAATATGTTTTTCATGAAAATGATTTTCATTTGTTTTGCCTTTGTTGTGTATATCTGGGTCTGTCTTACCTCAATGTTCTATTTATTTATATCACTCTATCTTTTTTTCTTTTCTTAAGTTTGTGACTTAGAGCTTTAACTCAGTTTTCAGAACTTTCCAGACTCCTTCGCCATTTGCAATAGACTTTAATGTTGTTTTCCGGCTGGAAGTTGACTTAAGTCAGCAACCATTTTCTAAATGCTAATCATGTTCTTTGCTGGACCAGCAGTCCCTCAGCCGTGAGCCGAGCGATGTGTAGTGATACGCACACTTCCCTGGGAAGGGCAGGTCTTCTGGGAGGATGGGGAGCACAGCAGCATATAGACGTCTACTGGAAGAGCAAGCGCTGAGTGACACAGTGACAACAGGGGGATGAATCTGCAGAGTGTTGGCACATGTGAGTGGCCCCAGCACTCGGGGCGGAGGCAGGGGGATCCAGAGTTCACTGCCAGCCAGCTCACTCAAAATAGCTGTGAGTGTGACCACTGAGATCTAGTCACTGCCTCCTTCCGGCTTAAATCTTTACATGTGTGTGTACATGTGCATGCAGGTACCTGTGAAGGTCAATGTGTATGTACATGTGCATACAGGTACATGTAGAGGTCAATGTGTGAGTACATGCGTGTGCAGGTACATGTGGAGGTCAATGTGTGTGTGTACATGTGCGTAGGTGCATGTGGAGGTCAATGTGTGTGTACATGTGCGTAGGTGCATGTGGAGGTCAATATGCATGTACATGTGCATACAGGTACATGTAGAGGTTAATATGTGTGTACATGTGTGTGCATGTACATGTGGAGGTCAATGTGTGTGTACATGTGTGTGCAGATACATGTGGAGGTCAATGTGTGTGTATACATGTGTGTGCAGATACATGTGGAGGTCAATGTGTGTGTGTACATGTGCGTAGGTGCATGTGGAGGTCAATGTGTGTGTACATGTGCGTAGGTGCATGTGGAGGTCAATATGCATGTACATGTGCATACAGGTACATGTAGAGGTTAATATGTGTGTACATATGTGTGCATGTACATGTGGAGGTCAATGTGTGTGTACATGTGTGTGCAGATACATGTGGAGGTCAATGTGTGTGTATACATGTGTGTGCAGATACATGTGGAGGTCAATGTGTGTGTGTACATGTGCGTAGGTGCATGTGGAGGTCAATGTGTGTGTGTACATGTGCGTAGGTGCATGTGAAGGTCAATGTGTGTGTACGTGTGCATACAGGTACATGTAGAGGTCAATATGTGTGTACATGTGTGTGCATGTACATGTGGAGGTCAATGTGTGTGTGTACATGTGTGTGCAGATACATGTGGAGGTCAATGTGTGTGTGTATGTATGTGCAGGTACATGTGGAGGTCAATGTGTGTGTGTACATGTGCGTAGGTGCATGTGGAGGTCAATGTGTGTGTACATGTGTGTAGGTACATGTGAAGGCCAATGTGTGTGTACGTGTGCATACAGGTACATGTGGAGGTCAATGTGTGTGTATATGTGTGTAGGTACATGTGGAGGCCAATGTGTGTATATGTGTGTAGGTACACGTGGAGTCAAGGGTGAGTATCCTCCACAGTTGTTCTTGTGTTCTTTTGTTCAAGTAGGTGCTCACTGAATCTGAACCTGGTGAGTTTGGTGAATCTAGTTAGATTAGCTGACCGGCCAATTAGCTCCAGAAATCCCCATCTCTGCCTCCCTGTCACTCAGATTACAGGCACAGATAATAGATGCCCACCCCAGGACCCAACTTTCTGTGTGGGTGCTGGAGACTTGAACTCGGGTCCTCATGCTTGAATCTTGAATAGCACAGACTTTACTGATCAAACCATCTCTCATGTTGCCTAAATATTTTCCTCATGGCCATTCCTTAAGGCTTCTCTTCCTTCCCAGACCCATGCTCTCCCCTTTATCATAAGAACACTCACATATGAGAAAATATAGTATATACCTAAGGTTTGAGACTGTTTATGTATGATATTCAGTTTTCTCTTTCTGTAGCAATGCCTGAATAAATCAACTTAATAAAAAGACAAATTAACTTGGGCTCTCTGTTGGAGGTTTCAGACCATGATTGACTGGCTTTGTTGACATGCATCCTGGCTAGACCATAGATATGTATAGTGGGGAAGACACAACTATACACATCTATGGCAGTTGGGAAGCAAAGAGAAGCGAAGAAACAGGGCCCGGTAGCTCCTCCAAGGGCACAATTCAGTGACTTAACTTTCTCCCACTGGGCCTCAACTCGGAAAGCTGCCACCACATCCCAGTAGCATGGCGGGTAGCAGGGTACATCAAAGGTCCTCACAGGAATCTTAGGGTTGGGATGTCAGGGATCCAGTGGAGTCTTGTTTGGTGTTTCCCAAGGAGATAGAACAAGCAGGGTGCTTGGAGTTCTTTTTGTAACTTGAAAACGTGCCCTGTACTTCCCTTTAGAAAGATAAGATTTTTGGCATGAACTAATCTTCCAAGATTTCCTACGAAAGGGGGTCCAGCCTCATAATGATGTCATCCATTATTTCCTCAAGACGAGCTCCGGCTTGCGTGTTTCCCCTTCTTTGAGTGCCATGGAGGACTGAACTCAGCATCTTTCTCATACTAGGTAAGCACCCTCTCTCTAACTCACACCCCATCCCCGGAACTGCATTTCCATTGGAATGACTGGCCTAAGAAAACAAAAACAAAGCAATGACAAATCACCCCATAGGTGTTGACATTTCCTGAAGACAAATGGCCTCGTCTTTCTATGCGGTTCCTAGAGACCAGATGCAGGCATGCTGGATAGTGTCCCGCGCTTCCTCTCACCTGCAAGAACCACGCGGAACACAGGATCCTACTGCAGAAATAGCTTTAATGCCCCTTGGGAGAGCGAGCATCAGCCAACATGGCGGAGACCCAGATAAGATGGAACCCATCCCTTATATAGGAAACAGACCCTGCTTTGGACGTGTCACTCTTGGATTGGTCAATTGCTCCCAGTCCCAGGTGATACCTTGGGAGTAGTGGAAAAATACCAACACGTGTGAGCTTTCTAGCTCACCTGGCGGTGCAGCGCCATCTATGGTGGAGAGTGTGGTTGCGGCCTTCTACATCTCCCCCTAATTTTACTTCTTTGCAGAAAGGCAACTCCCTAGGAAGGTAAAGATAGAGGTCGCACTTCCCAAAATGAAAACATTAAAATGGGCTTACACGGAATCTGTCCCTAGGCTCATGACACCTGGAACCTATCCGGCCTGCCCTCTGCCAATTTTCTGGGAAAGGGAATATACGGCAGGAAACCCTTAAGCAGAGCGACTTATCTCTCAGAGAGGGCCATTCTCTGTGCGATGCTCTTCAGCTCGACAACCTTTAGGGCTAGCTAAGCCAAGCACTCCACCCTGTGCAATGGACCATAGTCCTAGGGGTGCAGGAGCTGGTTGGCTTAAACCTTACTGCTTTAACATAGATAACCACATATCAGAAGAGGCTCCCTGTTTTAGGGCAGCCAGCGCTGTGCAAAAACCACTTTGTCCCTAAGACTTTGGGATTTGAGTCAGCAGACCATCCAGAGGAGAAACACTATTCCATAGCAGGACCGTTCCAAACATTCCAACCCCCACCCATTCTTTGAAGTAGGAGATGAAGGACACAATCCAGGACTGGAATTCTTCGGCCAAGCTTATGTCCACTCGCGTGGAGTTGATTGTCATGATGGACCGTCTCAAGGAGGACAGCAAATCATCAAAATTCTCCTGCAAGATACAAAGACAATTCTCGGGGCAAGTTAGCCACTTTTATAAAGTTCTCATATGGTACATTGGTCACACATAAGGCTGGAGTTTTCCATTTACAGCCCAATTGGGAAAGCTGTCATAAGATATCCACCTGTTCTTGTACTAGGTCAATTATTTAATTAAGAATCATTATTTTATCTCTAATAGATGTATCTATGGTAGCCTGCTGATCCAGGGCTGTAGCCACTGTGGTAGATAACTGATTGAGGGTCTTTGTTTTTCATGGTATAGGCTGTGCTGCCATTTAAAAAATGTATAATGAACAGAGCATCGGGGGCAGTTCCTTTATTATTCCCCCTTTTTTCAATTTTAACAAGAACTGGTAAGTTCTCCAGTCCAATTACCTAGAAGATAACTAGACAATTGCTTAATAATCTGGGATCGCAGGGGCACAACTCTCCAGCTGCATCAAGAAGTCTGTAGTATCCAATTCTTAATTTGAATAACCATGGCATTTTGTAACCTGTCTTGAAGATACCCATATGTTTAGCAGAAATAACTGACAGGATGAGGGAAACTGATAGCAAGCAATAACTGACAAAACAAGGGGAAATCCAGCAGCACAGCAATGGCATAGCAACAATAACACTGTAATGTACAGCAACAACAGCATAGCAATAACTGACAGACCAAGGGCAGGAGCTGGACCATCCCTCAGGAACCCGCCAGCTCCGCAGCAATCAGGTCAGACAGCTCCATAGCAGAGGCTTTGTCCTCAGGCCTCTGGACAGATGAATCCACAGCATGAATGTCAGTAGATGTATGTCAGCATTTCTAGAAAAAAACATCTCCCAAAATAACATTTAAGAGTATTAAAAAACTCAGTGTAAAAATTTAGCACAGTCAGTACTGGAAGTAGGCTGGTCTTGAACTTAGAGACCTACAGGTCTCTGTTTGTTGATATTAGATTTAAGATTTATTGGCTCCCGTATTTCTTGCCGGTACGGTGGCCTCGGGCTCCAGAGCCCGCCCGCCATCCAAGTGCTGTGCGGATCCCCGTGTCCCAGGCCAGGAAGTGGCGGCTCCACCCCCAGGCGGCCCCTGCCTTCCCCGCGGGGCTAGTCTAGTTCTCTGAGGCTGTGTTGGTGGCGGAGTGTGGCGGGAGCCGACACTCAGACCGAGGCGGCACAGGCCGGCAATATCTCAAAGTCCGCGCCAGAGCCTGCGGCTCAAGGGGCCGATGGGAGAGGCGGGCCGCTTCCCTACTAGCCAACTCTCAACACCTGTGCCACAGCAAAAGCGGCTGTAAACTCTCACAGATCCAGCCAACGACCCAATCACCCCCAAAATCCAAGGGCCCTTCGCATCCACCTCCCTGCGGATCCTGAAACATCAGACAAGCCAAGCGTATACACAGCAATCTTTCAGGAGGACTTGAGTTCTTAAAATGCTAAGCAGTTCTTAAAAACTTAAGTCGCACTATGTAGATGTAATACGGTACTGCCTGTTTACTGCGTCTAAACCTTAATTGCGCTTTTATTATGATAATTACGACCAGCCCTGCCTGAAGTCAGCATCCTTTAGCATAGCCAAATGGAACCAAGCCATTTTAGCCTCAGAGACCCTCACAGTCCCGGGTACACTGTAAGCCCTCTGGCCCGGCTGCCTGTGGCACCACTCTCACTCTTGGCATTGCTGTGACATCCTCCAGGCCAGGCACCAACCGAGCCGCACCAATTGAGCCAGCACAACGTGCTCCCCACCATAGCCACAGAGCAAAGCTCCGCTCCAGCCCCAGCTGCACCCATTCCGCGCCCAAACCGGTGTATGGAGCAAAGCTGAACTCAGAGAAGCAGGCTTGAAAGGACCTCATTTAATCTTTTAGGGAATTTGGGCGTCGTTTAGTCTCTTTGGCTGCTTCCTGCTGTTATTGGGCCGCTGTATTTTAGGGGTAAACACTATAACATTTCAGGAGGTCTCGGTGATTCAAACCACGTGGATCTCAAGCACATACTTAGGCTCCCATCCTCCGTGGAGGCGAAAACAGAAGCTCTCCGCCAAAACATCATATTCTTAAGCCCATGTTTTAAATTTAAACTACCTTTTTTAGCAGTTCCTAAATTCAAATATCTTTCTCCTGTCCAGTACATAAAAAACAACACGAACAACATAACATAAAGCTTTTGACCTTGTAAATCAGCCTTCTCCCCCATTTTTACTTTCTTAGAATTACTGGGGGGTCCTTTTTAACTTATTTTCTTTTTTGTCTCCCCCATTCTTTATCGGAGGGTCATTTTTAACTTATCTGGGTGTGCGCACAACCTCCCACTGCTGCTCAGTTTCTGATATGCTCTCTGGACTTTAGAGCGTACCTCTCTAAGCATGCATGCCTGCAGTTCTGAATCCTCCTTGTGTCCAAGGGGTCTCCGGCGGTGCAAAGTTCTTCTTCTTCCCGGGTATGGCACCAGATGTCCCGCGCTTCCTCTCGCCTGCAAGAACCACGCGGAACACAGGATCCTACTGCAGAAATAGCTTTAATGCCCCTTGGGAGAGCGAGCATCAGCCAACATGGCGGAGACCCAGATAAGATGGAACCCATCCCTTATATAGGAAACAGACCCTGCTTTGGACGTGTCACTCTTGGATTGGTCAATTGCTCCCAGTCCCAGGTGATACCTTGGGAGTAGTGGAAAAACACCAACACGTGTGAGCTTTCTAGCTCACCTGGCGGTGCAGCGCCATCTATGGTGGAGAGTGTGGTTGCAGCCTTCTACAGGATAGGAGCAGGCTTCACTTCTGTGTTCCTGAACAAGGTCCCCACCCTACCCCCACTCTATCCTCAGTGGTCCCCAGGAACAGCAGACAGTTTATATCATAGATTATGACTTCTCTCACCGTAGCACCAAACTATTAAAAATAAAAACCATCCCTCGAAGGCAAACCATTTCATTTATTTTCCTTTGAATGACTAACTTGTTTATTAAGATGAACTGAGGGGCTACATCTAGATGGAGCACAGGTACGAAAAATTGATTTATCGTTGCCTTTTGGAAAGCAGGCTTTGTGTTCTCTGTAATTATCTCTGGATTTTAAATAAGAAGAGCCATCCCCCCCCCTTCCCGGAAATTGGTGTGGCTGGGCTCCGCTTTGGGTGGCCACGTCTTGAGTGGTGTCCCGGTCGACCTCGTGTCTCTGTCAGATCGTCTCCCCGAGCTGTAGCCAGGTGTCCCATGGAGGCAGTGCTCCCCTGTTATCTCAGCTCATGTTTGAGACACTGTCCGACTGCATTTGTTAAGGTGGGGCTGGCAGCCAAGTGTAGATGATCCCAGAACCACCTGTGTGGTTTTCCGGTCCGGCCCCGGAGGATCTCCCTGGAAGGTTATTTGTCTCACCAGGGAAATTCATGTTGCTGCCCTTTCCTCTGGAGACGCAGGCTGATCTAAGTCCTGTTTGCTCTAATATGGTAGAGCTTGAAAGGAGAAAGAGATATAAACAACTGAAACACCAATAAATCCCTCCCACTCCGAACCCACCCACTCCAACAAAGCCCGCCCACTTCAGTAAACCCCGCCCACTCCAGTAAATTCCCCTCCCCTCTCCCCAAATGACACAGGAAACCTTGTTCCTTTTAGAATCTAGATACCAGACGACACTTACCTTCCTTCAGGTGGTGAGTTCTATTTGGCATACCACACACACTTATTTCTGGTTCTGGGTGGTTGTCTGTTAATGACAATTAACTCTATTTCTCAGATGAGAAAGTTAAAGCTTGCTCAAGGACATGGCTTGAGCAGTAATGACAGCCAATGCTATCAGCCGGTTGCCCACTCTGCTGATTGGTCATTACCACCTTGCTAGCTTGGTTTTAACATCCTCCTAATCTTACAAAGCGAGCTGGGGTGGAGGGGAATGAGTGAGGTGCCTGACAGCAGTCCATAGGCCGAACATCATCTTTTCTTCTAGACAGAGTCTCGTATTGCCCAGGCTGGATAGTGCTAGGCTCATAGGCAGGCACCCCCATATCTGGTGTGTGGTTCTGGGGATTGAGCTTTGCACATGCTGAGTAGGCAATCTACTAGCTGAGCTACAGCCCCAGCTCTGATGCTCCATCATTCTTAACAAGTCCTAATATGGTGAGGTGACAAGTGTCTGTTTTTCTTTGTCCTTTACATGTGATATCCGTGAAGGGGGCTCGCCCCCAGTCCTGATCATGAAGACCCTTTGTAGCAGGTAGAGGGCAGAGGTAGAAAACCTACTTGTTGGAGGTTGGGAGTCCCAGTGGTGATCATCTGACTTTCTGTCTATTGACTCGTGTCTTATGAACAGTGAGATCCAGATTCCGGGGGACAGATCGTGCCTGTGACTTCTCATTGGGGCAACTTAGGGTTACCTCAATAGAGGGGTTCCATCCCCTGAGTCAGATTTGCACAGAGTGAGCAGGAATATCATTAGCAGCTATCTCCCTGAAGGAAGTGGGTGGAACTCAGGGGAGGACCCAAGGGACTCCCTCTGTTCCTCCTCCTTGTTCCCATCTCCCCATCTAAGGCATGGAAAGAGAACAGGAGAGTAAGAGGAAGGAGCATGTTGGAGGCATTGGTGATGAACCTGATGGTGGTGTTTTGCTCCTTCCTTTGGGAGATCTGACCGTTACCCACCTTGGGCAGAACGCACCCTTCCCTGGATGCTCCAAGTCAGCAGAGGAGCAGTAACTGTAGCGTGGCATTAAATCTCCAAACGGACTGCTTAGGATGAGGGAGCCTTCCCTCTGATTTTCATTTGTGCATTCTGGCTCAGAATTTTATTCTTTTGTTTGTTTCCCTGCTGCGATGGGAATGGAACCCCAGGGTGGCGTCTGTGCCTGGCAAGGGCTCTGATACCAAACCACATCTCCAGCCCTCCAGGCAAGAACTTCAGTGGACAAGTATATACACCGTTTCTGCCATGGGTGTGCTTTATAATTCCAAACCTGTGAATTAATAAACTGGGCAAGTCTCTTTGAAAGAGGAATTTGGGGACAGAATGAGCCACTGACCATGCTCGGCACGTAAGTCCTGCTCCCTGAAGTGATGTCTGAAAGTCTACTGAGCTCCCACCAGTGTCTCTGCTGGGCTGTCCTGGCTGGTATAGATGATTCTGATACCAATGGTAGGGCGCATCTGCTCATGCTGTCCTTGGAGCATATCTCTCTGTCCTGGGAATTTGAATCTGCATCTGTCTGGGACGAACCAACAAAGGCTGGCGTGTCACGTGGTCCTTATTAAGCTTTACCTGGGTTGGTGCTTTTGGTGGTAGAGGTATCCGTGGCAGGGGAGACCAGCAGTCTGTTTGCAGGTTGCTGGCTTTGGGCCATGGAAGTCTCTGAGGCTTTCAGGGTTGCCGAAAGACTCCACCTTATCTAACTCCTAGGACTAGGCAAAATCTGTGGTGCTGTTTCTTGCAGGAGGATTGCTAGGCGGCTGGAGGGGGGTGCCCAGACACAAAAGCCACTGCCCATTTCTCCTGGGAGAGTTGGTGGCATCTCCTAGCAGCATATTGCCAATTCTACATTGGAGACTGATGGGCGGGGCTGGAGTGCAGCTCAGTTGGTAGTGTGTTGTGTTATATTTTTCTCTTTTGGCTTTTCGAGGGACCCATCACCCAGCTCACAAATGAATGCCTAGCCATAGCTTGGCTTGTTTCTTTATATATATATTCTTATGTTATCCTGACTATCTTTTGCCTCTGGGCTTTTATCTTTCTCTATTTCTGTGTACCTTTCTTTACTTCTTTCTCCATGGCTTGCTATGTAGCTGAGTGGCTGGTCCCTGATGACCTTCTCTCCTCGTTCTCTTGCTGCTCCTTGTTTGTCAAGATTTCTTCTTCTATTATCCCGTCTGCCTGCTAGCTCCACCTTATCCTTGCTCCTGCCTTGCTATTGGCTGTTCAGCTCTTTATTAGGACCATCAGGTGTTTTAGACAGGCACAACCACAAATGTAGCGTAAACAAAAGTCACACACCTGAAAATATTTCCCAACAGTAGTCTGCAGACCTAGCGTGCAGGAGGACCTGGGTTCAACCTCTGACACTGCATGACCTGGGCAGGGGAGTGCCTGTTTGTAATCCCAGAATTTGGGAGGTATTGGTGGGAGGATCAGAAGTTCAAGGTCATTTTTAGCTACATAGAAAGTCCATAGATCAACTCAGGTTACATGAGACCCTGTCTCCATCAACCAACCAACCAATCAATCAATGAATCAGTCAAAATACCGTGAGCAGTGAGCAAGGAGGAGGGTTGGGAATAGGAAACAGAAGAGCAGGCTATTACTCGCCTGTCTGAGAATTAGACATCTCCACCTTATTCAGAGGAACAGTGATGAGAACCAGAAGCACTGATGGGCGTTCCGAGATCATCTGTGAACACTCGACGATTATTCTTGTAGAGGCCCTGTAGGGGGTGTGTGTGTGAGTGTGTGTGTATGTGCCGTTTGTGTGTCCTAGTCAGAGTTCTGTTTGCTGTCAAGAGGCACCATGCCCACAGCAGCTCGTATAAAGTAAAGATTTAATCGGGGCTGGTTTACAGTTCAAAGGCTTAGTCTATTATCATCATGGTGGGAAGCATGGTGGTGCACAGGCAGACATGTGGATCACCAGGCAGCAGGAAGAGAGAGCGACACAGGGCCTGGCTTGAGCATTTGAAACTCAAAAATTCACCCTCAGCAACACACTTTCTCCAACAAGGCCACACCTACTCCATCAAGGCCACATCTCCTGATCCCTTTCAAGTAGCGACACTCCCTAATGACCAGGTATCCAAATGTATGAGACTATGGTGGGCATTCACGTGTGCAGGCGTGTGTGCAGAGCCCCACAGTTGATTTCTAATGGCTTCCTCTATTCCTCTCCATCTTACTTTTGCATCTTACTTTTGACACAGGGTCCTTTAGTGAACCCGAATCTCACCATTCAGCTGGACTGACTGGCCAGCGAGCTCTGAAGATCCACCTGTCATCTCGTGCCCTAGCACCAGGGTTACAGATTCATGCCACTCTGCCAAGCTTGCCTATGGTGCAGGGCATCCATCTGAACTCAGGCCCTCACTCTTGTGCAGGAAACACTCTGCCCCAGAGTCATGTCCGCACTCCTGCTGTGACGTTCTTAAGGTGCACATTAGTTCTGACTCCGTTTTTCTCTGAGGCTCAGAGGGGCCAAGTGACCCAAGGCCTGTTGTCATACTTGTCCCTAGGCCTTCAGCGAGCGCTTCAGTTTGGCGAGCCACACTCTCCAGTAGCACAGGAGGGAGTGGTGGGTAGTGAGAGATGAGGTGTGAGGGGCAGAGTTTCAGAAGCTTGGTCGTCTGTGGTGATGGCAGGGAGTCAAGATTCAGAGCCTTACAGAGGGGTGGCCAGAATGGCTGACGGACCCCGCGGGGTGTGTGTGTGTGTGCGCACACGCGTGTGTAGGGGTGGTGGCCGAGGCTGAGATGTGCTCTTCGAGGCATGAAATTCCACCTCTTTCGAAGAGAGGCTGGGTTCATCTGCAGCTGGTTTTCCTTAACACCAGCATTGTTCTAGAAAAACCGCAGAATTCAAAACAGAATAGAAATTACGTGAATGGAGGGTATGCACTCAGGGGTCTGGGTGGGTGTGGAGGCCTCCAGCCTTACCACCCTCGGGAAGGGTTTTCACACTGCTCCACTGTCCTCAGTCTGTCTGCAGGAGGCTCCAATTTAAGCCTGGGAAAATGGAGATTGGGGCGAAACAGGCCTCAGGGGACTACGGTGGCCGTAAAAGCCAAACACCAGCCCGAGACAGCCCCATTTGGTGTGACCTCTGATGGCTGGCCTTCTGTCAGCTGGTGTCAGAAAGCACATGGTGGAGATTAAGACCCAAAGTGACACTGGGAGAATTATGTTAATGAGAAATTGATTTTTTTTTCTCCAGTCTTAAGAAATGCAATCTCTCTCCAAATACTTCTGAAACAGCAGTCACAGCCACGCTAGGATGGGCTGCTGACCTTACAAGGAAGATGGGTGGAGTCAGGTCAAAGAAAGAGGAGTCAGAGGCAAAGGAAGATGGCCTCCATACTTTCTCAGATGCTGCAGAGGGTGTTTGTTGGAGGCCTGGGTGTGGGGTCAGAGGTGGCCAGATTTTCCTCTGAGGCAGAAGGAAATGGAGAGGGAGAGAATGTGTGTGTGTGTGTGTGTGTGTGTGTGTGTGTGTGTGTGTGAGAGAGAGAGAGAGAGAGAGAGAGAGAGAGAGAGAGAGAGAAAGAATGCCCAAGGAGGCCCTGGGCATGGAAGACTCGGGCCCTCTGGGAGAGCAGTCCAGGCTCTTAACTGCCAAGCCATCTCCACAGCCCCACAGTAGAGGAACTACAAATAATCCGTACACTGTATTGTCCAGGGAATGACAGCGAAGAAATCTCTACGTGTTCAATACACTCATTTTCCTTTTATTTAGGATTTTTCCAAAGGCTCCAGCAGGGTTTGTTGAATCTGTAGACACGGAACCCGCAGGCTGCGGAACAGGATGTCATCTTTTTCCGTGAAGCTGCTAATGAACACAGCCAGGCAGTCCTCCTAGGGTGCTCTGCGTGACTCTGGGAGTCTTCAGAGATTACGAAAGGAGTCTCCAGTGTAGCAGTTGCTTTCCTAATAATATGGGTTGTCTTTTTTCTCATTACCCTGTGCTGACATTGGCGTTGACGGTGTGAAGGCGATTGCTGGTCAAACTGCCACTGCCTGGAATGAAGAGACCCTGACACCCCGCTGTATGTTTGCTGTTATATGCTTCACTAACACTCACTGTGGGAAGATGAGCAGGGTCAGTGGAGTGTCCATGTTAAATCTCAGGCCCCAGTCCAAGTCTCCTGACATTCTGTGTGCTGGAGACACCAGGAAGGAGATTTCAAGCCTGTGGCTGCTTTGGGTATGCAGTGGCTGTGTGGTGGCTAGCCCTGGCTGGCCCCAGGAAAAACACCTGCAGGATTCTTTGAAATAGCAAACAATCGGGGAGAAACCAGCTGACCTACCTATTACAGGTATTTAGACTTTAGTGTAGCAAAGTGGATCTATTGCTTCAGAGAAACTAACTAGAAACATTGTTACTCTTGATAGAACTTCACCCGCAAGCAAAAATTAGAATATTGTAAAATTAGTGTTTGTTACTAGAGCTTGATGGTTTCCTTTTTGATAAAAGAGTAGTGATGGTATTAACAGATGTGATTTTAAAAGTTTTATGCAAGACGTGCCTGCACAAACATTTCTAAGATCTACTTAACTCGGGCGACCACTGGTGACTTACGCATGGCTGTATTCTTACATGGGGAAAAGCTCCATTCCCACCATAACATAGTTACAACCGGTTTCTATGTAACAGAGCACAAACGTTTATTGCTATGGTTTCTAGATTTACATTGCAGCTAACCTTTAGGGAACCCCCATTTGTGGACTTTTGGTTTGTATCAAAAGCGAACAGCCATCATTATCTAGAAGGCTACGAACACAGCCTGCGATTTTCCAATTATCCATTTCTGTGGTGCAGCTTGTTGTACACATATTGCCCACAAGAATCTGCTACAATGGAGTGTGTGCAGGGGAAATATGAGATCAGTTAAGAGATTTGCAAAAATCTTTGAAAAGAGACACCATTTTCCTTGTTCATTTTTTTTAACTTGGTGAAATAGTTAATTTTCTCAAAAATGTTAATTTGTAGTGAGTAAATGAATACATATTTTGAAATTTCCCATTTTACCTTCTATTATAAAGTATAGTTCAATAAGTGTTGGGGGTTCTCAATATTTTAGAATGTAAAGAGGTTCCAAGTCCCCCAAATTTTAGAATTGCTGACTTCCATATTCCACTGTAGGCATATCCATGTTATTTTAAATGTCAGAAGTTTGTTCCTTTTAATTGTGGGTTGTGTTCCATCATGCATATTTATCATGGTTGTTTATTCTTCTCTTGATAGACATCTGGGCTGCTTCCAGACTTGGGTTACTATGAATAAAATTATGTCCAGTCTTGTACAAATGTTTGTTGAACAAGCTTTTCTTCCTGAAGGGTAAATACTGAAGAGGAAAATTGGATTAGTCAGATTGCAAGTGTTCAGATTTATTGTGTTAGAAATTTCTAGGTGTCTTACCATCTACCAAAGCTGTTTGCCATTTTACATGTCCCTACAGTGTATGAGGATTTAATAGCATTTTTAATGAAATTAAAACAGAAGCATACACACATGCGCACGCATGCAACCATGCTCTCATCCGTGTGGTTCCAGAATTTGTAGGGTTGAGGTCCACTGTGTAAAAATGGAGACTGCGAATGTAGCTCAATTTAGCCTTAGCGGTGCTAGGCTCTGGGTTCTGCCCCCAGAACTACAAACAAAGCAAAGCAAAGGAAATCACAAAGGAAGCAAGGGTGTGGCAGGCGCAGTGTTAGTGGATGCAGTGACCTTGGACAGGGGAAGGTTGCAAAGCTCCTTGTTCTGTTTTCTGAAGGTCAACAAAGCCACTGTGCCAAGGGGAGGGACTCCGGCGGTTTGTCCTCTCTGCAGAAAATGCTCAGTGTCCACACCTGTGACTCCCCAGGTGGCAACAGGTGCCTGTTCCCTGTAGACAGCCTCCTGACCCTCCAGACTCCACAGGAGGGCTGATCGCAGCCTGCTTTGGGTGTTTATGCTGGCGGCCTCTGAGCCCAGGGATGAGCCCATTGCTCCTACAGCTTAATAGTTCCCATTGGGAATCAGCAGCTGCTTTTCTGTCTGGTTACTCTTACCCACCTGATTTATGGGTCTCTTGCTAGGGATTCAGTCCGCCAGATTCCAGGTCTGTGCAGGTGGTGGAGGCGAGAGCAATGCAGGCATCAGAGGCAATAATCCTTCTCTAGTTCTTGGGTGGGTTTTAAGCCCAAGTTTATTTACCCTTAGCAAACACAACAAACTTTTACTCTTCTTATTATTTTAGGACATTGGATAAGAAGACTCATAAAAAGGAGGACATAAAACAGCTTTTACTGACAAACATTATGCTGATTTATCTGTGAGTGGGAGCGGAACCATATGGTCTAGATTCTCTTAAAACACACAAGGGGTTCAGGATTAAGGCAACAGGCATTTGGCAAATTCATTTTGTATTTCAGGAAATAGAACAAGGATGCTTGGTAGTCCCATGATTGCTGAGTGCTTACCGTGTGCAAAAACTGTATCTAGTGATTCATACCCATGACTTCACCTAATCCTCCTGGCATCCCAATAGTTGGCTGTATTTTCTTTTGGGGCTGGGGAGGGGCGCAGAAACAGCATGGGTGCAGAGCCCTGAGGAACACAGGAATCTGGGAAACATGGGGAAGAGCTGGAGTCTAGGCTTTGTCCCACAGTGACAATTGTTGAAACAAGATGGGACATGAACTTGAGGCCTGCAGATCAGCTGACCAGCTCAGGTGGCTGAGTATCAGTGGCACCTTCTCTTCTTGGCTGGAGCCATGTCTGCTGATCATCACAGGGTCAGGGCTTCTCCATGTTTGCTTGGGACCCTTAGCAGGGCAATACTACAGAGCCACGTTCTGCCAATGACTTTGCTTTGACATAATTTCACTCGTGGATCTAAGCTTCTAAAACACCCCGAAGAGGTGTAGGCTCTGTAGACCGTGAATGTGGCCCAAGGAAACCCCGTGTGCTTCTGCCTTCTCTCAGCTCTGTCATAGGGCTCTGTCATCTCCTTACCAAATGACGCTTGTTCTGAATGGACATCAGGAACACTGGCAGGCTGGTGCCCAGTCCTCACTTGCCCCAAGCCAGTCCCGTGTCATAAGGAAGCGTGTTCTAAGGAAACTGCCTCTTTAGTAGCTGGCAACATTACTTTTAAGATCCCGTTGGTGAAATCCTTGTACTGTTTGAAGTGTGTCATGGACCAGTCAGAAAGACAGGAAAGGTGTCCCGGTGATGAATAAATCACTATTCATTCACCTATACATAAACGAAAAGAAAAACCTTAGACTGCGGAGATGGCTGGTTGTGTGAGTTTGGAGCTGGAGTTTGGATCCCAGAACCTATGTAAAAGCTGGGTGGATGTGGTGGCCTGTCCAAAATCCCAGCACCTGGACAGAGACAAGCTGACCAGCTGGACAAGCCAAATTTGTCAAAATAACATAACTCGAACAAACCAAGGTGCAAAGCTATTTTGTCTTTGTGATTAATTAGACACCTTCATCCGTAGGATTCTTGCTAAGAAAGGGTTAATAACAACACAGTCAAACCAGGTTGTGGTGTTCTTATCAAATTCACATGATGTGGGTGCCACTAGAGGCAGGGAGGGGGCCACAGAAGTGGAGTGTTAAAAAGTCATGCCTCACTGGAGTCGGGATGGGGGAGAGAGAGAAAGAGAGAGAGGGAGGGAGGGAGAGAAGGAGGAAGGGAAAACTGTGTGTGTGTGTGTGTACGCGCGCGTGCGTGTGCGTGTGTGTGTGAGAGAGATAGAACTGTGCGTGTGTGTGTATGTGTGTATGAGAGAGAGAGAACTGTGTGTGTGAGAGAGAGAAAAACTGTGTGCACGCACATGTGTGTGTGTGTGTGTGTGTGTGTGTTTGTATGAGCATGTTGGTATGTGCACATGTGGCTCTGGGATCAAACCCAGATGCTTGGACATGCTAAACAAAAGCTCTACCACTGAGCCACACCCTACAGGCCAATCATGGGACTTTCTAAGAAAAAAAAATATTGTATTTGGTAAATTTTATTGAGTAACTCCCAAGTGTATTCAAGTTTATAGATCTTAAAAATACAAGATTGGTCTTACGGTATTAAAGACTCACAGTCCTTGTAATTTAATTTCATTGGGGGACATGGATGGACACTCTTCTCTCTTTTGGTTTTCTATGCTTGGGGAGGATCCTAGCCTAGAGATGGTTGCCAGAACATGGCATGGATGCCCCTCACTGTTGTCTCTGAAGTTCTGCTGGATATCTGCAATTGATCTTGGCAATTTCTCTGTTTCACTGAACCCCAACATAGCACAACTGAACTTAACATAGCACACTGAGGAAGCCATCACCTGTCCATCTGCATTTATTGCTAAGTGGAAACGTGTTTGCTATCCTTACTCTGACTGCTCAGGTCTGTGGCCTTATTATGTGTTACCGTCATCTCATTTGTGGAAAGTAATTGCATTACACACACAATGTCTCAACAAGGACTGTGAGTCCCGTAGTAATTGACAAACCCCACATGAGGCGCTGGGTGCAGTAATTTGGTCAAGACACATTCCCATTCCCTGAGAGGCACACAGATCCCAGAAGACCCTACAGAGGAGTACCCGAGCATGGCCAGAGGATCTCTATGGTTGTGGTGTCTCTTGGACTCTGGGGAGCAGATTTGCATTGGTAACAGGCTGGTGCTTTGACCTCTTGGCTGGGGAGCCTGTCTCCAAGAAGGAAGACATTTTTCTTGGGTTCTTATAAAGGTGTGGCAGACAGGATAGGGCTCTGGTGTATTCAGCTGTCAATCCCTAGGATTGATGAGGAGGCTTTTGCAGTGTGAGCTCAGCTGGGGAGGTCCTTTTACAGCCCTTGCAACAGGGCCTGCCATGAACCTCTTCTAAGAGAATGAGGGCTTCCTGTGTCAAAACACAGTGCCTCCCTCAGCAGCCCTGGGCGGCTGAACCAGTTGGCTGGATACTGGGTGGGTGGCCCAGAAGTCAGCTCTGTAGGAGGCCCTGGCCTCCTAGCTGCTTCCCACACTCCTGCTTGGTAACACAGCCTCTAGCTGCCAGTGGACACTGCCCCTGGGGTCCCCCACTTCTTCTTACTCTTTGGGCTCAGGTGCCTGTGAGAGGGCACCCCTGGCCTTTCTTTAGAGCAGTTGATATCTTCAGAAAAATATCCATAGATGTTTGGTTTAAAGGGATTAGATCATGCTTCAAGATTACACCCCCCAAGGCCACAGTTAAGCATAGGCGTCCTTCGCCAAGCGAAACTGTAGGATAGTTCAATAGGATGTGCCTTTTACCGTCTGTTGGAAACAAGTTCAAAACATAGTCAGGAGGAGTCCACAGAATACTGAATGGCTCCGTGTTGGAAAGCTTATTAGAGGCAACCGGACCACAGTTTCAAAGACCTTCAAGCAGGGACCATTGAGCCCATTTGCATGACCTTTGTTTTCTTATATATTTGATTTTAAGATGGAGGAACAAGATGGTCTGTCATCCGGGTAAGTTCCGAGTAGGTGGGATGAGAAGTGGGTCACCTCCATGTTTGGGTGAACGAGGTCTGTATGGGAACAGAAGCTGATGGCGCTAAGCACTAAGTTCCTCTCGTGGTTCTGTCACTCTCTGCTGAGGGCTACATCCAGTCTTAACCGTCTTAGTCTCCTTCGGCATGTGCATTTTCACTGGTGAAACGGAAATGAACTGTCTCGCACACCACCGACTTGTGCAAATGAAAGGAAATTGCATTGAAACTGGTGTGTGCCACCAACACAACTCCATAGATATTATAATCATTATGTTAGTATAATCGTCACATGTTGTGACTGTGGGAATTTCTGAGGGGTTGTGCTTGGGATTGAACCCTGGGCTTCACACAGGTTCAGCATGTTCTCTCCTTCTGAGCTCCACCCACACACAGCCCCCAATCACACAATATTTTCAACCTCGGAAAGAATCTTGAAATGCAATCCTTTCTAAACGTGGAACATTAGCAATCAGCTCTGAGTCAAATTTGACTCACAGAGTAGAAGTTGGTGCGGTCAGGTTTCTTACAGAATGTCTGATTTCCTTCTGCACTAACACTCGAGTTCCCTTTATTCTCTCTCACTTCCCATGAGAAAGCCTGTTCTAGCTTCCAGGTCACAGTCTACCACTGAGGAATGGGCCAGAACTCAGGACGGGATCCGTGTAGGAAGGCTGCTCAGGAGCTTACTCTCTGATGGCCTCTGCTGCTTTCTTCTGTAGCCCAGACCCACTTGCGTAAGGGTGGCGCTGCCCACAGTGGACTGGGCACTACCACATCCGTTATCAATCATGAGAGTCTCCCACAGACATGGCCGGAGGCTGGGATGATTCAGGTTCATTCTTTGGTTGAGCTGCTCTCTCCGGTGACTCTCCTCTGCGTTGGGTTAACAGTATTACTAGCATAAAACATGGAAGGGATCCTGGTTCCTTATAGTGCACACTCTGAGGCCTTGATAATAGTGGGTCCACAGCTCCCTTATGTTGTAGTTTGGTGGCCCAAGGCAATAGGTTCCTGCCCTGTGCCCACGAGGTAACACCGGGGACTGATGCCGTATATGGAATGAATGGAACAGCAGTTGGGGGCATCGGGCAGGTCACACCCTCGTGCGCAGGTGACTAGCAGCAGCTGAGGTGACATGACCAGTGTCTCCTCGGTGGCGTTGGTTTGGGGACTAGGCCTTGGGGGCTCACCTTTGCCTGTGGCATACATTCAGACCACATTCCTTGGCTCACTTTGGAGGCTCATCCCTGACCCCACCCAGTCACTCCAGATGGCAGGAGTGACTTTCCTGTGTGTCCTAGAATCTCCGTGCCTTTCTCCCTGACCCTCCCTGGGCCCTACATGTCTTTCTTTGTTCAGGAAGCAAGCAAAAATTGCCACACTGCTGGATTTGAAATAACATCATGAATCTTATAGTTATTTGTGTGTGTGTGCGCGTGCGTGCGTGCGTGCGTGTGTGTGCGTGTGTGTGTGTGTGTGTGTGATATATGCACGTGAACGTGTTTTTTTGTGTATGCACATGTGTGTGGGTATTCAGACATGTGTGTGCACATATATACTAATGTCAGAGGTCAACATCAGTGTTTTACTCATTACCTTCCACCTCACATTTTGAGACAGTGTTTCTTACTGAGCTCAGAGTTTACTGATTGACTGACCAGCAAGCTCTAGGGAGTCTCCTGCTCTCTACCTCCCCAGTGCTAGGGTTGCAAGATTGTACTGCCATGCCCTGCTTTTCATGTGGGTGCTAAAGACCCGGGTTAGGGTCTTATCCTTGGCAAGCACCTTACTCACTAAGTCACCTCCTAGCCCTATTCTTATTTCTACTATTTGTCATTTTGCATATGTCCCAAGGGTTAAAATCCAGGGCTCTATGCTTGTTAATCACACGCTCTCCCAGTGGATGCTGCTTCTCTTTTAGATTTACGACCATGCAGAGCTCTACACTCATATGCTATGTAGAGCCATTAAGAAGTTGAATGCAAATGCTGCAGTGCACACATCACTCTGGAGTTAGCGTCTTTCTCCAGCGTATGCTAACGGAGTATATTCAACTTGCTGCAGGCATATGTGCACATACCCGCACGCAGACATACAACACACATTTACCTGCACATAATTTAAAGTAATAAGAATAAATCTTGAAAACAAAAGTTAAAATACCTTTATTAACGTTTAAAATTTGTGTCTCATTGTGTATGCCTGTGCCTTCTGTACTTCTGTTGGCTGACATTGAGGATGGCTGCCTTGGTTACCTAGGATGCTTTTGTGTGCATTCTTGTGTGCCTTCTTTGACATCCACTTGTGTAGCATGAAGGCTGGCTTGTTGGGGTTTCTATCCCTCCTGGTACCCCACAGCCAGCAAGTTCCAAAGAAAAATCACACATGAGATCTCTATAAGTTATAAAGCTGATTGGCCCATTAGGTCAGGCTACTTATTAGCTCTTATAACTTATGTTACCCCATTATCCTTATCTACGTTAGCCACATGGCTCAATACCTTTTCCAGTGGGGCGCTTACATCTTTCCTCTCTGGTGGTCTGGGCAGAACTGCGGAGGGAACTTCCTGCTTCCCAGAATACTCCCAGTCTCTTTGCTCCACCTCTACCTCCTATCTGGCTTTCCCGCCTATACTGCCTGCCTGGCCAATCAGTGTTTTATTAAAATACATGATTGACAGAATACAGATAATTCTCCCGCACCATTTCCCTCTTTAAAAAAAAAAAAAAAAAAAACAAAAAAAAAAAAAACAAAAAACAAAAAAAAAAACAAAGGAAAATACCCATAGTCCATTTGTTGGGAATGTGGGCGTAGTATTTCAGGCTACTTCCTGCTGGTTGGGGGTGCTGATGATCTTATGGGGACCTAAAGAAAATTTAGAGTTATAATCAAGTCCTGACTGGAGTATCTTAGGAGTCTTGATCATCTCAGGCAGCAGTCTTGAACCTGTTCTGGATGAAGAACTCTGTCATCTGGGCCATCTGTTCCTATTGGAGATTTCTCAGGTGGCCTTCCTTTATTGAACCTGATTTTTCTTAACTCAGAATGAATCCACAGCCTTTCATTTTTTGTAGAAACAAAAGCAAAATCTCTTTTCCAAAGTAACATACCTTTTGACTTCAGTTTTGAAGCCAAGGTATTTTCAAAATACCTATCTTGGGTTAGTTCAGCAGCATTTATAAACAAAAGTCTTATAGCAGCTGTTGCTCCTTCCTCAGCATTCAAACAATTCAAAGAGAGCATAATAACACACAGTATCAAGAGTCTCTGTATATTTTCCATCTTTGTGTGGCTTTACTTTAACCTCTATTTCTTTTATTTTTACTTTTACTTTTAGATACAGGTTCTCTGTATACCTTTGTCCTGGAATAACTCTGTAGACCAGGCTGTCCTTGAATTTACAGAGATCCCTCTGTCTCTGCCTCCCCAGTGCTGGGATTAAAGGTGTGTGCTACCACACCTTGAACTCAGAGATCTGTCTGTCTCTGCCTCCCAGGCTTTGGGATTAAAGGTGTGTACCACCACACCCTGAAGTCACAGAGGTCAATCTACCTCTGCCTCCCAAGTGTTGGGATTAAAGGTGTATACCATCACACCCAACTACTTTTTTCTTCCTTTTTTACTTTAAGAACTTTAACTTTTAACCTGCATATATTTCTAACACACTGTAAACCGTTTAGAGGTTTTCTTCCTCCTTGAATCTCTCTTTACTGTATATCTCTCTTTTCCTGACCACATGAGCCTTTAATTTACTAAGCAATATGGAGAGCTGTGGCTTTGATGGCTAGATCCAGCCCATTCCTTAGGTTTTCAGCCTCGTGGCAGAGGTACTGCTGGAGCCATTTTTATTGCCGCAACTCTACAGTGTTTCAAGGTCCCTGCCAGCAAGCAAGCTGCAGCATTCTGCTCACAGACCACACTCAGTCGGACTGCCTGCCTGAAAGAGTCAGAGATTGCCCTGGCAGGACAGCCCAGAAAGCCGGCATTTTAAAACAGCGCAGCTTTTTTCCTGCTACGGCATGCGTTCAGCTTTTCATCAACACCATTTAAGTATTTTGTGGCAGGACCTCTTAAAGGAGCTGAAGGGTTTTGCAGCTAAAGCTGAGTCAGGAAGCCTCTCTTAGCTGAGAGTGCTTGAAGCAGAGCAGACCTGAGAAATTGCTGCTATCAAGATTTGTACTTGTGAGTTATTGTTTTTAGACAAATATATTGGTATCGATTCTTATATATTGATACAAAGTTAAATTATGTTCACTATTGTATACATGCATGCTTCTACCTCTGTTTAAAACATTTTTATGTATTGATATATGTATATTTACCATATTGCATTGTACACTTCTACCTCTGATTAAGATACTTATATACTGTCTATGTATCGATATATATTTACCATATTGCAATGTATACTTGCACATTGTTTATATTTGGAGGCCATTTATTGCAGTTGTTTATTGTCTCAGTCTTTAAGTTTGATAGGTATTGATAATTATATAGATCAATAGTCATCTAATTTTGTCATTTATAATTAGACTAATCAGGTTCTTTAGATACATAGAGATTATATTCAGTATAGATAGATAATCTTTAACCTCTTCAAAGAGCTGTAGAAAATGGCCTTTAATCTAATTTAGAGTTCTGTGGTAGTGAGACACAATCGCTCCTGGCAACACCGATCTATTCCCGAGAGAATATTGAGCACCTAAGACACTCCACCTGGAGCCTTTCTTCTTGCCTGCCTGGCCAATCAGCGTTTTATTAAAATATGATTGACAGAATACAGACAATTCTCCCACACCACACTTGGCGGTTCTCTGTGGACTACTAGCAGAGTGTGTAATACCAGGTTACAGACTGCACATGTTTTCAATTTTTTCTTTATTGTCAAATCGCCCTCCAAAGTGGTTGCACGAGTGGCTGCTCATCCCGTTCCTGCTGTGCCAGAACTTGCTCTCATCAAACTTCAGTGAAACCTGCCAATCAAACAGGAGTGTCCTGAAAACTCACTGTGTGGAGTGCATTTCCTTGATCCCTTCTGAGATGGGTTCTCCCTTCTGTGAGGTGCCTGTTTACATAACTTTGCTTAATCTGTCTGGTAGGTGCTTGTTTTATGCTTGTTAATCTAGAGGGCCTTCATACACTACACAGTCACTGTTTGTGTTGGCACAGTCTTTTGGGCCTTGTTTAAAGAGTCGCCTGTTGTAAAAATGCTTTAAACTTCAATAAAGGTATTTATTTTTGTTCTATTCTTTTTAAGATTTATTTTTATTACTTTTAATTATGCGTAGGGGTGTGTGTGTGTGTGTGTGTGTGTGTGTGTGTGTGTGTCTCGTGTGTTTCCATGTGGGTATGTGCTTGTGAGTACCAGTGCCATTGGAGACCAGAGACACTGGATTCCCCTGAAGCTGGACTTAGAGACAGTTGTGATCTGCTGGATGGACATGGGGGCTGGGAACCTGACTTGGGTCTTTTGGAAGAACAGCAAGTGCTCTTAACTGCTGAGCCATATTATCAGCCCCTTTAATTCTATTTTTTTTTGTATTGATTTTTCTTGTCATATTCTTCTAGCTAGGATCTCTTGTACCATGTTGATTGGAATTGTGATGGTTTAGGATAGTCCTAAATTTTTAAAGAGAAGCCTCTGTTATTTTATTAAATATGATGTTTGGTTTGCAGTTATACTAAGTAAGTTTTTGTGAGAGTAGAAAACTTTCAGTTTAAGCTCACTAGTATTTCAATTTTTTTTTTTTCAAGGCAGGGTTTCTCTGTAGCTTTGGAGCCTGTCCTGGAACTAGCTCTTGTAAACCAGGCTGGCCTTGAACTCACAGAGATCTGCCTGCCTCTGCTTCCTGAGTGCTGGGATTAAAGGCATGTGCCACCACTGCCCTGCCATATTTCAAAATTTTATGAATGGAAGTTGAAATGTTTTCTCTATATCCATCAAAGAGATAATTTTTGTCCTTAATAGTAATCACTATAAGCAGACTTCTTAATGTTTACACTGTTCTTTTGTTGGTTGCACTGAAGAAACTTGGGGGCTGATTGTGGTAACACACACCTGGGATTCAAACTGGTAGCCTGAGGCAGAAGGTTTCTGAGCCTGTAGCAAGTCTGTATCTCAAGAAAACAAAATCAAAAAACCATGTAAGCTTTGTTTAGACGTGTTGTAGTTTGCTTCCAATTGGTGTGATAAAGACCATGACCACAAGCAACTTGGGGAGGGATGAGTTTATTTTAGCTTACAGATCACAATCCATTGAGAGAAGTCAAGGCAGGGACTCGAGGCAGGAACTGAAGCAGAGGCCGTGGAAGAATGCCGCTTATTTGCTTGCTCCTCATAACTTGCTCAGACTGTTTTCTTATACAACACAGGGCTACTAGCCTCAGCATGGCACTGCCCACAGTGGGCTGGGCCCCCCATATTAATCATCAATAAAAAAAAGTCCCATAGGCTTGCCTACAGGCTAATCTGATGGAGACAATCCCCTCAATTGATGTCTCCTCTTTCTAGATGACTCCAGCTTGTGTGGAGTGGAGGAAAAGCTTCCCAGCATAAGAGTCTCATGTCTATTTTTGGAGTGAATGTGGCCTTTGCTCTTTGTAGTCTCCTTGTCCTTGCTTGGTTTGATTTTAGAATTATCCTAATATCATCAAACAAGTTTGGGAATGTTTCCTCCTCCTCTTCTGCTCCCTTAAGAAGCTTACCACAACTTGCATTGATAAAGTTTGTCAGATTTTTATCTGTAAAACCATTTGGATATGGAGAATTAATTAATTAATCTTCAAGACAGGGCCTCACTGTGGAGCCCACCCTGGCTTTAAATTCATGACCCTCTTTTCTCTACCTTCTGAGTGCTGGGACCGTAGCTTGTACCACCACATTCGGTCGTCAGGAAAATCGTGTGTGTGTCAGTTTTAGGCCACTAATTCAAGTTTTTAAAACAACTATAGAATTGTTCACTTTTCCTACTTAAATTAACAATTTTATTTTATTATTTTATCTCTATAAGTATTTGCCTACATGCATGTATGTACATGTACCATGTATGTGCATGGTCCCCAAGGAGGCTGGAAGAGGGTGTTGGCGCCCATGAAACTGGAGTTATAGATAGTTGTGAGCATGTGTAAGTGCTGGGAATTGAACCTTGTATTCTCTGAAAGATCAGCCAGGCTCTTAACCACCAAGTCACCTCCCCAGCGCCTTTCCTACTTATTTTTGTATCGTATTTAGAGTAAACATTTTTATTATGTATATAGAATTTTTGGTCATGATTTTTCTCTTTAGTATTATAGGTCTTTTTGACATCATTTATGCAGTCACCAAGGAGACAGGGTTTTTTTTTTTGTCCCCCCCCCCCCTTTTTTTGAGGCAGGGTCTCTCAACATAGCCTTGGCTTTCTTGGAACTCACTCTGTAGACCAGGCTGGCCTCGAACCACTGAGATCCACCTGCTTCTGCCTCCTACCTACCAAGATTAAAGGCGTGTATTGCCACACCTGGCTCAAGAAGGCAGCTCTTAAGAGTGCTTGCTTTGTGTATTTGCTTATTTTCATAGCTGTCATTTAAATTGAGGAAACTGACAATAGCAAAGGCTTCTACTTGCAGCTAGCTTCATTTCTCCAATTGTGGAAGGTAACATGTGCAATGTACGTAGCGTAATTAGCACGGGGGAGTCAGAGGGATACACAATGATTTCTGCTGACATCGTGTTCAAATCTGACCAGGCACTGTCATTTCCCAGAAAACTGGAATTTCCTCATGCTTGACAGGTCGAGGGTAAAGGCCGCCATGAAAATGAACAAAGCAGGGGCTTTCATTTTTGCTAAAGGAAGAATAACACTTTTTTTTTTTTTAAATGTTGGCTTATTCCGAAGCACATCCTGCCTGAATGGATGAGCTCAGAGTTTTGGGCCAGAGTGATTTCTGTTGAGAAATGTTTGTACAGATTTCTAAAGGCACACAAAGGTAGAAGTACATCCTGCCCCTTGTGGGGCTCAGGTCCCACAGCTCAGGGTAGAACACTCGGTGGACATGTTTTTTGTTGTTGTTGTTGTTGTTGTTTGTGGGTTTGTTTTTTTTGTTTTGTTTTTTTTTTTTTTGAGACAGGGTTTCTCTCTGTAACAGTTCTGGTCATCCTGCAGTCCTGAATCTTGCTCTGTGTACCAGGTTGGTCTTGAACTCACAGAGATCTGCCTGCCTCTGGCTCCCGAGTGCTGGGATTAAAGGTGTGCGCCACCACTGCCGGGTTATGGGCCTGTTCTTGATGTCTGTAGAGGTCAGACTTCTGATTGCCCATGTGTTCTTGGTGCTGTGTAGGGGAAGCATGGAGGACTGTCCCTTGTCAGCTTGTCACATCAGCTCCAGGTTTTGAATTCTGGACTTTCCAAGAGATTGGCAAATACACACACACACACACACACACACACACCAATGTATATTTTCAACAACAGCGTCAGTATCTCCTCTCCTCTCCTCTGGGTTCCCTCCTCTCCCCTTTTTCCATCTCCTTTCCCCTTTCTCTCCTTCTCCTCTTCTCGCTTCTTCTGCTCTTCCTTCTCTCCTTCAGTACTGGGGAATGAACCCAGACATCCATGCATGCTCTACCACTGGGCTATACTCCCCTCCCATTTATACATTATATAAATGGTCCAAACACTCCCTCTGTCTCTTCCCGCCTGCCTAAATTAGTTGTGCCCAGCTTTCCTGTAGCCAGTGTCCTTTGGAGAAGTGTCTAGAATTTCCCATTGAGTTTTCTGATTGGAGCAATGTGAAACTCTCTTACACTGACTTCAGAAACATGGTGAGGCTTGTGAGTTGTCATCTTAAAAGGCGGTTCCAGGCTCAAGGAATTGGCTCAGTGGTAGAGCATGTTTTTGGTGTGTGCAAAGCTCTGAGCTCAAGCTCCAGTGATGGTGACGATGATAGCAGGCTCTCCGTGATCTCTACCTACTGTTTCTCAGAAGCACATTGAGCCTCTACATACCACACGTGTGTTTTCAGCTCAGTCTGACTATGTGGTCTGTTTCCAGCCCCTGCCCGTACCTCCTGACAGACCATATGATTCTGGACCTAGAAACAGCACTGCCTCTCTTAGGAGCAGCAATTTGTCTTCTGTTGAGATATCTCTATTCCCACCGTTGAAACAAGAGAAGCCCTTGAAGGCGGCTCTCACAGAGCTCACCTCTAAAGCTTTATGTAGCAAATGATTTCTTTAAAAATAATTCTTCCCCCTAGCAAAATGCTACCACTGTTTGCTTCTTCCTTCCCTTCTTCCCCCTCCTCCCCCTTCCTCCTCTTCTCCCTCCCCCTCTTCCCTCTCCTCCCTCTTCCTCCTCCTCCTCTTCTTCCTTGCAGACAGTAATTTTGAAATTGTTAGCCATATAACCTGCTAGCAAAGGGAAAAATCAATTTTCTCCAGTGGAGTGTCAGTGGGTAATCAGCCACATTGCAGGGCAGGCCCCATGCCAAGAAGTAGTTGACCAATACAAAATGGACTCCATTTATGCGTGTGTGGGGAGGAGGCTTTTTGTACCATTTTTTTTTTTTGTTTTGATAGCTTTTTGTTTTATTGGATTTTTGTTTGTTTGACTTTTGGTTTTATGTCAGAGAAAGAGAGAGACACACAGAGAGAGAGACAGAGAGAGAGAGACAGAGAGAGAAAATGTAAAGTTGGGTGGGTAGTGGTAGGGCTGTGGGATGGTAGTTTGGGAAGAGTTGAGAGAGGGGAAACCCATGATCAAAATAAATTGTATGAAAAAATTTTAATTAAAGTAAAGAAATGGTTAGGCACACAAGTGATCTGGTGAATGGTTGCCGTACGTGAAGTACAGGAGGAGGAGATTGTCCTTCCTGCACCATTGATCTAGAAAGCCTGCGGGACTGGGAAGGGCCCCTCCCAGTCTTACACCCATAGCAAGCTTGAAACTGACACATACATCATCTCAGTACCCTTGGAGGCAGACACTGGATGTGACCATCTGAAGGGAACTTCATCTCCCACGGGTCCAGCAGCCTCGGCGCCCAGCCATTGCATCATCACGGGCTGGGGTGCCTCTCCCACTTTCAGCACCTTTGGGAAGCTGGTTGGCTTTGGATAGTACCAGTGTGGGGTTGGCTTTATATCCATTGTCTCCAGTGGGTAGACAGGGAACCTCTGAACTATTTCGGGGTGCGTTTCAGAGAGTGGGGAGAGACTGCAGAGTTTTCCTGCCATTGTCCCTAGAATTCTTGTTCTGTCTGAGTTTCTCTCTGGGGATGCGTTGTCTGCATGTGTGAGAATGGACTGCCTGGCATCTGGGAGTACCTCAGAGAGCAGGGGTCAGTGTCTCTGGAGGGAAGTCAAGCCATCCCCCTCCCTTGACCTAGTGATCCCAGGGAGATTGACAGGGCACAATGTTCTAGCTTATTTCATGTCTGCCACCCTTCTTTCTCTGGCTATTTTCCCACCATGATCATGATCTGTGGTGTTTATTGAACACCCATACGCAAGTTCCAGCACCTAGAGCTGTAACACAGCCCGACACCCAGTGACTGCTTGTCCCGCCACCCTCAGAAGCGTGACCACCATAAGAAAAATCAGATACCTATTCTGGCAAGGCATAGCTTCCAAGATCAACGTTCAGAGGAGAAGAGTCTGGGAATTTGGGGAACTGAAGCCGGTGCCCCATCCTAACCTGAACTGCTCACCCGGCTTCCTGTGCTCAGCCCCATGGGCGAACCATGGTATTGGTTTTGGATCAGGATCAAAGCTCTTTCTTCACTAGCCCACAGAAAAGGGCCAGCAAACAAACGGGAACCACAAAATAGAAAGGAGCTACAGTGAAAGTTTGTCTGATGCGATTAGCAGCTGGCAGCTTGCCAGATTCCACCTGCTCTTTTGGCACCGTGGTGTCTCTCTCATTCCAAGTGTCTTCTCATGGCATCTGACCTGGGGCCTTGGGTAACAATACGCTGTTATGGGCCAAGGATAACAGTCGTTCAGCAGCCCCAGGAGCAGGCCATTAGGGAGAGCATGAGATCAGAGCAAGCAGAGCCTGTGGGTAGGGGTGATGACAAGCGGCCACGCTGCACAGGCCAGGGATGCCGGCTGCTGACTCACCCTGAGTCTGGGAGGTTACCTAACCTGTCTGTGCTCCTGTTTCCCTGTGTGTGAACCCGCTTTTTCCCGCTTGGCACCCTGCTTAGCCAACTGGCACAGAAGCCAAGCCAAGCCACCTGGGACTCGCAGGTGCCCTTTGCCTTATGCAACAGGTAAGCTCCCATCACGTTGCTGCGACAGTCCCTGGGTACCTAATCGGCTCAGCCTGGGGACGAAGGCAGCCCATGAAGTGACAGAATCTGTCATGGATCATGAGACCTCAGGCTGTGACAGGCATACATGTATGGGGTATTGACATTACACAGTTGCCCTGAACCACATTCTGTTTGCCTGCTTGCCACTGACTGAAAGAAGATTTGTTGAAGGAGATAATTTCTTAAGATCGTTACCTTTTTTAGAAAATTTTTATGTTTTTAGACTGGGACTTGTCCATGCTGGCGAGTACGCTGCTGTTGAACCGTAGCCCCAAGTCCTTCCGCTCACCTCTGTTTCCTGTCTGCTTTGCCTGTCTGCCTGGATGGTATAAAGTCTGACACACAGCCTCACTCTCTTTGGCCCCAGTGAACTGCCACCATCATTTCCGCCAAACAGTGAGGGCCAGTGCTCCATCACCAGAACGCCCAGGTGTTCTTCACCGGCAGGGTTATTGGGGGTCTGTTCTTTGAATATCAATACCCTCATCAGGTCAGCTGTCACGAAGTCAAAGAAAGTGAGCACGTTTGAGCTGTAAGAATGGGGGAGGGGTCCAGTTGTGATTGGTCAGTAACAGCGGCGGTGGGGGGTGGGAGGGGACTCTCCACCTCTTATCCCTGGGAACCTGGTAATAAACCTCTCTGCCCGCTGAGACACATTTGCTCAGTCTGGTTATAGCTGAAAACCAGCCCTTTAAGAGGGGCTTCCCTGCTGAGTGTCCTTAGAGGGTAGCAAAGCTGCGGTCTGGTGTGGTGGGGTAGGAGGCTGAAGATCCAGAGGTCGGTTAGGTGAGAAGTGGGGTACGTTGTTGCTGAGCTGCATTGTGAGACAGGAGACCCCCGCCACTGGACCCTTTCTTCCGCCCCTTTAATGCTTCCCATGGGAGGCCATAGACCTTCAGGCTCCAGACCATTTGTCTGGGTACGCAGTCAGTAAGTGTGCAGGACTCTTGGTCTCTTCTGTTGCTGAGGAACAGGATGGGATCTGGTCCAGCGCGATGCTGAGGTGATGACTTGCAGGGCAGATGCTGGGGTTTTATCAGCTTCAGTCCTCACTTCCTGTGTGCAGGACGTAAGTCTCTTCGCCTGCCGGCTCCTCTCTGGGGACCTGGAAGAAGTACCCCATGGACCTGTGATTCTTTACAAGCAGTAGTGTGTTTTTTAAAAATAATTTCCTAATTTTTTTGAGATTATATCATTTCCCCCATCCTTTGCCTCCCCCCCACTTCCTCCCATGTACCTCACCCCTGCTGTCATTCAAAAATTTTGAACTCTTTTTCTTTGTGATATATACATACACATATATAATATATACATATATATAACTGGGCGGTAGGAAGAGGGAGGCTCTTTACACACTGACTTTCCTTTGCCAAATACAAACGTCTTGCTGGTGTCTGTGTCTTAATCATCTCAGCTCCCCTTGTATTGGGCCTGTGTGGGGCGAGTGTGTACCCTGTGTGTGGGTGAGTGTGTAACCTGGGTTCTTGATTTCCTTTCTTCCACAGCCCCCAGCACAGATCATCGCTCTTCATAGACATGTATTGATGACTGATTGGCCAATGAAGGCCATTAGAGATGTCCACTCTTGAAGTTTTTGGTCAGTTTTTCACATGCAAAGTTTAAGGCCTGGATTCTGCTCCTGACACTAATGACACCCCTGGCCACAGTAGTTTGACTTGTGTTCCTTTGCTCTCTGAGAAGTGCCATCGACATTTTTGAAATATCCTGTCTGCACTGGGGCATGCACTCCTCCAGGTGGGTCCCAGCGTTAGCACAGACTCCCATGCTGACAGGCAGACTGGGCATGCTCGTGCCTCGTTTTCCTCGTTAGTAAAACACATATACACATACCCAAGTCACTGTTGGAAAGAGCAGAGGGGCAGCTACCTATCAAAGCAAGTGTTCACTGATCAAAGCAAAAAACCAGATACTGCTGAGGCCAATGGCTTGAAACAGTTTGGAACGCAATTTGATTTCCCTAGTGGAAGCTGCTTGTTTAACTCTAGCTGGCTGCTGAGAGACAAAGAATAGCATAGGGAGGTCTTCCAGACATCTGCCTGTGATTTTCTTTTAATTTCTTTTCCAGGTAGAGTCTACAGTGACGGGGTGACTTCCTGGGGGGGGGGGGAATCTCCCAGGAGTCTGTCTCTGGCAGTAGAACACAATGTTTAGAAGGATGAGAGGCATTTCACACACACACACACTCACGCACGCACACATGCACAATACCTCACCCAGTGTTCAGGGTTTGCTTACTTGTTCTCTGTATGTATTTGGCCCTCCTTGTCTGTGAGCTACATGCGTGAGTTCAGGTGATCACCAGAGGAAAATACATGGAAAAGTAATTACATGTGTAGTGAACACATGCAGAACCATGGTCCCTAGACAGCTATCCATGGAATTTATGTTGTATTAGGTATTACAAGTAATTCAGAGAGGGTTTAAAGCATATGAGCACATGTGTGTAGGTCACGTGAAGCATTTTGTAGAAGGAGCTTGAGAATCTACATGGCTTTGGTATCCATGGGATCCTGGGGTCAATTGTGACTCTCTCTCTCTTTTATTATTTTGACCTTACCTAGACTGCCTGGAAGTAGATCTTATAAATCATGTGTCTCCCAAGGGGAAAAGGAAATCCAAGAGTCTGTGAACTCCTGGACCAGTTAACTCTGAATTCTCTGAGGACACCAATGCAAATGACATGGTGTGGTGTCACCTGCATTTTATCTTCCCCAGCCCCACTCAGAGGCAGACTGTGAAGAAGTGTGTGCACGCACACGTGTGTGTGTGTGTGTGTGTGTATGCATGTGGTGTGTGTGTGTGTGTCCGCGCGCAAGTGCAGGCATGCTTAGAACCATATGTGGTGTATAGTAAAAATTCTTAAGTATTCATTGTTTTTATTACTTTTATTTTGGGGTGTTCTTTAATTTTTTCCCTATTTTATTATGTGTATGGATGTTTTGACTGCATGCAGGTCTATGCACCACATGTGTGTAGTGCTTGGGGAGACCAGAGGAGGATGCTGGATCCACTGGAACTGTAGTCACAGATGGTTATAAGCCATCATGTAGTTGCTGGAAGTTGAACCCAGATCCTCGATAAGAGCAGCCGGTGCCCTTAATTGCTGAACCATCTCTCTAGTCCCCTTTTGGGTGTTCCAGTTCTCACTGCCACTGTATTAATTGTGCTCAGTGGCTCGTGGCAGCCTACAGGCAGGGATGATCATGACAACGGTTTCAGGCTTGCAGGTCATGGATTTTAAGACTTCAGAATGGCAGGAGATGTGTTTGTGAAGAGACCGGATCCCCATTAGTGCGGATGTGTGGACCGCTGATACATCCGGCATCTGCCGCATCTTCCGGTCTGGTCATCCCGCTAAGCGTACTCCTTTATCCAGAAGTCACACCAGCTGCTTGGCCCTTGTTGCGGGGAAGGCAGAGGGCCTGGTACCTGAAGCCACGCTGCATCATGGGTGCTGTGTCTACACCCGGGTTTTGCATTTTAGCACGCTCCCTTCTTTTCACAGCCACAACATTAGTGCAGTGGATGATCTGACAGGTGCAGTGAGAAATACATACCTGGATATATGTCATGAATTCTGATATGTATCAACAATCCAGATATACGTCACTCAAACTCTCCAAGGAGATGTGCAGAGCCATCTCTTAATCATTGATTGAATGCTTTGAAGGCTGATCTTGGTTGTCAGCTTGATGTACCCGGGGAGAGAGGAACCTCCATTGAAACACTGGTTTTGTTAAATTGACCTGTTGGCATGTCTGTCGAGCATTTTCTTGGTTGCTGATCAGTGTGGGAGGGTTCAGCCCACTGTGAGTGGTGCTATGCCAGGTCAGATGGGGCTGGGTTATATTAGAAACGCTGCTGAAGAAGCCATGGAGCAAGTCAGGAAGTAGCATTCTTCTAGGGTCTCCCCTTAAGTTCTTGCCTCGACTTCCCTTGGTGACGGACAAGACTATAGCCTGACAAACCCTCTTCTTCCCCAACTTGCTTGGTTTATCGCAGCAACAGAAAGCAAAGACATAGCACACTGGAGGCAGGAAGTGAGATGTGGGCCGGGAAGGTAAAAGGCAGTCCCACTGTTGGAGTCTCTTGTATCCTGCTCGTGGGTTAATTGATCCAGACACTCAAAGACCCTTAGAGTCCTCAGAACTCTTGGGAGACATATGACCCACCTTTTAAAACAGAAGACTAATTCTCATAGGTTATTCTCTGAGAATTAAGAATCAATCATCCAGTCCTGGTGCATTTTCCCCAAATCATCTGGGGACAAAAGAAAAAGAAAAATTTCTCAATAGATACCAACATGCCGAGTAGCTGCTATGGCTGAACAAATGAGCTCACTAGCTCTGTCATCATGGCCAGTCTATGTCTGTCTGGCGGAGTTTCTGACATCTGTGCTTGCCCACTCTGGGTTCTTGTCAGTGCCTCCCCCCATCCTCCAGCATTAGACTCACAGATGGTGGGTCTCTGTTTTTATGCCAACTGATTAAAGAATTGGTAAGGCAGATTTAGTCCCTATAAAAACAAACACATGCACAATGAAGATTTGGGGCCAAACTTTTTGAGACACAATTGAGTACTATTTCTTTCTTGAAAATGTATTCCAGGATTGACTTGTGTTATAAAACAGTAGTGCCCAGCCTTTAGATTGTGATATCTTTCTCTGAAGAATTCTAAACTGCTGACCACATTTTAATAATAATACTTATTCTTGTCAGCCTGGTTCACAGAGTGAGTTCCAGGACAGCCAAGACTACACAGAGAGACCCTGTCTCAAAAACCCAATAATAATAATAATAGCAACAACAATAACAACAACAACAATACTACTTAGTTTTCCTTTCTCCTGCCATGGCCGGCATTCTTTGAATGACCGTTGGAAAAGCACTGCATTGTATACAGGAACGTGCATGGTAATGGCTATTTTCTTTTTAAACCATAACTGTGATTTGCAGCTAAGCATGATGGTCCTTGTCACCACTTTGTTTCCTTGAGGGAAGCGGAGAGCTGAAGTTCACTGGGACCCATTATTGCTGACACTGCAAATGTTACTCAGAGAAGATGGAAACCAGTGGTTTTGGTTTCATGCCAGTTGGTTCCAGATTTTGTGTGTGTGTGTGTGTGTGTGTGTGTGCGCACACACACACACACACAAACACACTATAATTTTTACATTATCAACAGTTTAAAAATGGAATGGTTCCCAGGAATGAATCCAACCAAATATAAGTAAAACACCTATGGAGAAAATTATAAAAAATTTAAAAGACGTGAGAAATTCTTTTTAAAAAACTTGAGAAAACAATCTAGAGATTCAGTCCAATTCTGATCATAATTACAATATATTGTTTATTAGATTTATATGAGAGTAGAGGTGACATAAGGCTCTAAACAGTTTCCAACACTGTGATATTGTCACAGGAATTAACAAGTATGCCGGGGGACAGACTAGCTGAAGTCAGACCCCAGAGAGGAGGGTTTACTTACTATAGATGGGCCTTGTGGACACTAGAGAGAAGGAAGGCATCTTTGATAACAGTGCAGAGACAGCAGGAGGCCATACTGAAGGACAGCAATGAACAAGCCTGCTGCCTAAAATAAATACAAACAACAATTGCAATTAGACCAAACACGTAAGTGTGAAAAGGGGATTATAAACAGTTTAGGCAAAGATGTGGGAAGATATTTTTATGACCATATTTAGAAGACATAAAACCCATAAATTATGAACTGGAAGGTTGATAACTTTGACTGCATTAGAGCATTAGTTCATTCAAAAAGAATGAAGTTAAAAACAAGCAAAAGCCCCACAAACACAAAGAAAGTTAATCAAAACATATATAAGTACAAGAATATATATTTTTGTGTGTAGCAATTATGATCTCAAAATAATTTTTTCTTATTCTTACGTTGTATCTTTTTCACAAAAGGGTATTGAATTCAGTCAAATACGTGTCTGTATGTGTTGACCATGTGATTTTATCTGTCTGCTAAGGTGGCATATTGCATTGATTGTTTTAGCATTTTGAGCCGTCCTTGCATTAAAGGCTAAATCCTACTTGATCATGGTGTGTGATCTTTCCAATGTGCTGTCGAATTCCAGTTTTTGCTATTTTATTGAGTAATACTTGCACATATGTTTATTAGGGATATTGGCTTGTATTTTTTCCTTTCTTTGTGTTATCTTTGTCTGGCTTTGTTATCAGGGTAGTGCTAGACTCAAAAGAGTCTGGAAGTGTTCCACTCTCTTGATCATTTGGGGGAAAGTTTGGGAAGGATTGAATCATTTCTTTTTTCAAATTTTTGCTAGGAGTCTCCACTGAAGCCATCTGGTCTTTGACTTTTCTTTGTTGAAAGGTTCTTATTTACTAAATATACCTTTTAACATCTCAATGCAAGAATTAAAGTGCCACCTACAGTACCACTGAAGTGCGGCTGTTCTGACTGGCTTATACACTGGCCTTTGTCTGAGTAGTAATGAACTGCTTTTGTTTGTCTGGGAAGTCTTTCCTATTCTTGCTTGGCAATTTTCTTTTTCCAGCCCTTTCATCAGAAGCTACCATCTTCCCCCCTTCTGCCATACAAGGTGTCTGCTGAAAGTCTCCTGGCAGCCTTCTGATGGCTCTCTCGGATGCCTCTCTCTTCCTGCTTTCAAAATTCTCCTTGTCTTTTGACAACTGGTTCAGACTGGATCTTGGTGTGAACGTCTTTGAGTTTACCCTTCAGTCTGGATGTCCATTTTCTGTCTCTGATTTGTGGCATTCCCTGACACTATTTCTTCCAAGAAACTTCTGCCTATTTCTCTCTGTCTTCAGGCTTGTTCAAACTTTTAAAATCATAAGGCATTATCATTTACAAAGTTCGTGCTCAAGGACTGTGTAATTGAATTACAAGAATAATCTTAAGACAGCTCAAAAAGTTTCAAAGTAAGATTACAGTTTTCTGTTGGGCTGTGTCCATAGCATTTTGAGCTTCCCTGGCTCCTTTGGGGCTCTCGGAATGAGTGTTGCTTCACTTGACAATGTCCCACGGTTCTTTAGACTTTGCTCATTTCTTTTGTGTTTCTCTGATTGGATAATATCCAAGGTTCTATCTTTAAGTTGGTTGGTTCTTGCTTCTGCTTGATCACGGTCAAGTCTACTGTTGAATCCATGTAGTCAATATTTAAGTTTAGTCGTATTCTTAACCCAGAGTTTCTATTTGATTGTTTTCAAAATATTCCCTCTTTGTTGATAATTTTGCTTTGTTCATGGATCTTTTTTTTTCAAGCATGTTGGTACCTTTGTGATGGTTGTCTTTGAATGTGTTGTCATATAATTAATACATCTCCATTTCTTTAGAGCTAGTTTCCAAAGATGTAATTTGATCATTTGATAGGGCTGTGTTTCCTTATGTTTATATATGTATATGTGTTTCCGTGTGTTTGTGTGGTATGTTTATGTATGAGTGTGTGTTTCTCTATGTGTGTGCTTCCATGTGTTTGTGTGTATTTATGAGTGTGTGTGTGTGTATGTATGTATTTCCATGTGTGTGTGTGGTGTATGTGGTGTGTGCATGTGTGGTATGTGATAGGTGTGTGTGTGGTATAGTGGGATGCGTTTGTGTGTGTCTGGTGTGTGTGTGTGTGTATGTATGTATATGTGTGATATAAGTTCTTGTAAAATTAGCTACTGTTCCTAGTCCCTATCTAGTTTCCCACAAGAAAGTCCTTATCAGGCGGCTCATCCAGATTCCTGGAGGCCCCTGGGGCCTTTTCTGTAGATGTGTCTTCTCTGGACTTGGGTTTACAAATCCCCAGGTCTAGCTACTTCTAGTTTCCCTGCTCCACGTGCTTTCTCTGGTGTCTTCAGCCGCAGGTTGCCTTGAGCTTCACAACATTCTGGCTCTCTTTTATGGTCAGTGGCCCCCAGGTTTCCAGAGTATGGAGGGTCCTGTCAGCACTTCAAGACAGGAGGACAGAAACCAGCTTCCCAGACATCCCCCTTGGAGGAAGCACAGCAGATGAATGCAGGAAATTTTCCTACCCACGTTGACGAATCTGATTTCGCACTTTTCTCTGGGGTATAGAAGCTTCCTTAATTTGTTCCTGGATTCATTACAAAAGGAAGTAGTTCATACATTATTAGGTCTATGTCTATGTGGGGATTTGCTTTCTTGCAGAATTACATCAGCGGAAGGTCTCCATAAGGTTTAAGTGAGCTAATGTTCTTGACAGGACCCTGTCCTAGATTAGGGTGGACCCCGTGATGTGTGTCCTCACAAGAGACAGAAAAGCTGAAGTCACAAGACACAGAGAAGGCTGCGTGAAGTGGAAGTGACATGTCTCTAAATCAAGGAACTGCGAGGATTATTGGTGACACCCAGAGGCATGACGGGAGGCATGGGATGGATTCCCAGAGTCTCCGGAAGTAACCATCTTTCCTATGACTTTGATTTCACACTTCGGGCCTCTAGCAATGAGACAGGGCGCAGTTGTGTTGAATAACTAAACAGGCTTACAGTAATTTGCAATAGCAACCCTGGAAAACCAACACGGCAGGGAAGTATTATAGAGGATTTCACTGTTAACGGTTGGGAGAAGAGTTTGAATCTTGGCTTAGTTGCCAGCCTACCCCTCTTTCTTCTCAGGAGCCTGCCTGTGTCTGGGGCTGTAATCCATGCAGCGTTTTTGGTTGACATTTCTATTTAGTGGCACCAAGTTGTATTCCTCAGTGTCCTGGCGCTAACTGGAGGTGGGGAGTGTGTCAGGTGAAGGCTGAGCCGTGGGCTTCAGCACCCTGGCCCGCCTACCTAACATAACTCTGTTTCAGATGAGTTATTTTTAGAGGGGTACTAAGGAAATAAAAACTAAGAGACAAAAACAATGCATTGCCAGGGGCCAGTGAGATGGCTCAGTGGGTAAAGGCACTTGCTGTCAAATCAGTCAGAGTTCAGTCTCACTGGGCTGTCTTCTCTGAAATTGTCCTCTGACCTCCCCCAGGTGTTGCGGCAGCCCCCCCATAAATAAATATAATGAAAGCTTTACAAAAGAAAAAGAAACCCTCTGAGTCTGTGTCAGTGTCTGCTCTCGCCAGTTTTTCTTTCGTATGCTATTCCCTGTCTCCATAGTGTTTCCTGGTCAATCCTGTTTGAGGTGCAGAGGCTTCTGGCCACAGTGACTCCTGACACTGTCTGGGAAAGGGGGAAGCGGCTTGGTTCAGGACCACCGTGAGATGGGAACCCAAAGACGCTTTCCCTCCCACGAGCTTTTCAGATAAACAGCCCAGGAAAGTGTGACTACCCTTATCTCTGCCCACAAATCTCCATCACAGACAGATCTTAGGCCCCTCCGATGAGCAGAATCCAACCAGTCATTCTGCCCGAGGCTGGCATCTCACCTCGACCAATGGCTCTTGGCAAAGCACAGAAGGAAAGAGAAGTTGGGAGGAGCGCGGGCGCGTGCGTGCGTGCCTGTGTGTGTGTGTGTGTGTGTGTGTGTGTGAAATTATTAAATACCAGGGAAGGGAATAGTGGACCAGCAGGCAAATGATTCTGAAAGGGTTAGAGGAGGAAGCGGCGTGGTTACAAAGGGAAACGCCATATCTGCGTATCTGCGTTAGAGCGCTGTGATTCTCCCAAGCATCGCAGAGCTCGCACTTCACACTCTCCACCATGCATACATTTGAGGAGAACAATTTCCCTGCATTGTTCTCTCCCTGCCATCAGCGTCCTTGCGTTAGTCAGCGGGACTCACATCAGACACTGTTATCTGTGCCGTTGAGTGTTCGTTGCCGTGCGCTGATTTTGCTGCCAAAATGTCCTCTTTTCAAGCATGGACATCATTAAGTCCACTTTTTATTTCCTGTCACTTATCACTCCCCAAGCTGCTTTATTTCATGACTTTGCATTCAGAATTTCAGGCCGAAATCAATAGCCTTGACACAAAGGCAGCCCCTGCGCTCTGTGTTTGGCACTGACGGTTCCTTTCTCAAGTCAGGGTTTTTCTCTTTCTTCAGAAGACCAGTGTGGGGAATAGCTGGTATGCATATGAGAACTTAATTTGCTAGAGAAAAAGATGAATATAAAAAATGGGGGTGGGGCCAAGCATGGTGACAATATGTCTACAATCTTCACATGTGGCAGAGGTGGGAGGAACATGTGCTTGAGTTCAGTCTGAAATACATAGGGAGATCCTGTCTTAAAAGAAAACAAGTGTGTGTGTGTGTGTGTGTGTGTGTGTGTGCGCGCGCGCGCGTGCGCGCGTGCGTGCGTGCACATGTGTGCACGCATGCGTTCCCTATGGGACTTAGGGGAATGGCTCACTTGCTTTACAGGTACAAGGGCCTACATCTGATCTCCAGAGCCCACATGAAAATGTCAGGCTTGCTGGCATGCACATGTGATCCCAATGCTGGGGAGGTGGAGAAGACAGGATCCCTGCAGCTCACTGGCCAGCCTGTCTAACCTAACTGGGAGCTGCAGGCCAATGAGAGACCCTGCCTCAAAGAAAGTGCTTGGCATTCCTGAGAATGAAATCCTAGGTGATTCATCATCCTCTCCATATATATGCATATGTGTGCGCGCGCACACACACACACACACACACATGTACACACATGCGTATGAATAATAAATAATCCTTTACCTAGGAAGCTCTCTCTCCCGCCTCTGTCTTTTACACGCAGTAGTCAATGCCTTTCTCATTCTGTTTTTCTTCTCTAGAGAGGGAAACCTGTTTCTGGGTCCAGGGTGCTCTGAAAACGAATCCAGCTACAACTCTGCCATCGTCTTGCTGGGCAAAGCTTAGACACGGAGCTTGTTTTCCTGTTTTCACCCCTGTAAGATTGAAACTCACTGTTCTCTTTGAGAACACTTTGCTAAATGACAGACTGTGATCATCATGGGACACAGCTGGGGCAGGGAGAGTGAAGGAATGGATCTCAGAACAACTGGACACTGGCCCCACACCCAGGCTCCTCTGACTCAGCTCCAGGACAGGCCTATGCCTTCCAGAGAAGGATCTGGAAAAGAACCAGCATGTCTCCGCTGGCCACACAGGCGGAACTCTGCTGGGGAAATAAGGCATCTCAGGTAGACTTGCCGGAACCTGGGAGGGAAGGACTCTTCCTCCTGTTCGCTTGCTTCAGGCTCCCATTGTCAGAGAGCGGAGCACAGCCTTATCCTCTGGTACACTCTGATTGCTTGAGCTAGCGCTGTGTGCTTCAGTCCGTCCGTAGGGATGGATGGCAGCACGGGTCCTACCTGATAGCAGCCTCATGTCCGCCCAGTCCTCAGACCAACTACAGCTGACCAGTCTTTCCACCACTGAGGTCCTCTCCTCTGAACTCCCTGGGGGAAGAGGAAGGCTTCCTGGACTGCCTGGCTGGCATGCTGGACTCTGATGTCTTGCTGCTGACAATTTGATGCCTGTGTAGTCTCTTTCTCTTTCCCTCCCTCTCTACTTCTTTCCCTTCCTCTTTGCCTGTATCTCTTCTTCCACCCCATCTTTATTTCCTATCCTGTCTGTGAGCTCTGGATTCAGTTGAGAGACCCTGTCTCAGTGCATAGAGTATTTGAGGAAGACTGCAGGTGTCAGCTGTGGGCCTTTACACATACACATGTACACACACATGTACACACACGTACACACATGTATATACGCACATGCCCTTCCAACTATGCAAGCATGCATGTGCACACCACACACACACATGCACATGCCAAACAAATTCCTAGTTTGTACCGGGAGCCACAGAAGGCACAGGTACGTCCTCACAAGCCTTTCTACCACGTTTTTAAAATTTTAAAAGCTTTTCGGAATCTGTCACCTATAACTAGAAAAATGCTTGTGGCTCTAGAACAATTTCACGTCCATGATGGTTGCTGTTTAGCTGTTTTAGTTCATTTTGTTTTGAAAAACCCGAGAACTGTATATGTTTGATTTTGTGTACTTGTTACTTTCTTCTGGTTGTTGAATTTTCACAGTAAGCAGAATTTCAGTGCCATAAAATTTGTGTGCATTTGCATAGTCGTTTGGTTATATTCAGTGTTTCGCAATCTACATGAATACATTCCTTCTTTCTCCCAAATTATTGGGACTTGCTGAATTTTCAAGACTGATTAAAAGGTCACGTGACCTGCTCTATGGGGGACTGATGCTATGCTCAACAGTAATCTAATTTTTTTTAATTTTTAGAATTCATTTATTTCTCTCTCTCTCTCTCTCTCTCTCTCTCTCTCTCTCTCTCTCTCTCTCTCTGTGTGTGTGTGTGTGTGTGTGTGCATGTCTCATGACATGCACGTGGTGGTCAGGAGACAACTTTGGGAGCTTGTTTTTCCTTCTATCATGTGATTTGCAGGAATCAAATTCAGGTTGTGGGCTTGCCTGCATGTTTTACCCACTGAGCCAATTTGCTGATTCTGGTGTTACCATTAAGGACTTGTGTGTGTGTCTGGGTTCACACAAATGCACATGTGCCTGTATATGCAGGGTGAATGGGATGGGGAGGGGGAGGCTGGCAACCTCTGGTGGTATTCCTTAGGCACTGTCCACCTTAGGTTTTGAGACAACGTCTCCCGTTGGCCTGGGACTTGCCCTCCTGAGATTACAAGCGCAAGCCACCATGGCTGACGTTTTTATGTGGGTTCAGAGGATCAATGTAGTTCCCCTGCTTGTCTTGCTTTCCTGACAAGCTCTTCACTGACTGGTCCATTTCCTTAGACCCGCTAAGGGCCTTTACCCAACGGTGACTGAGGCTCTTTTCTATGCCAACATATGCCCCAGAGAGGAGGAAATTCCCAGCTTCAGTGGCAGCTAGGGACTTCTCTGTGATGTGCCACTGTTTAACTCACCTTATCCTTGTTTTCTCATTGCTTCCTAGGTTTTGGTAATTATTCTAATCATATTACTGCAGATTTCAAAAAGTAACAACTGAACAAAGAGGGATGTAGCTGAAAAAACCCATTGACAGAGTCAGCTTTCGTGTCCCAGACTGATTCCTGCTGTTGTGTGTTCCCTTCATCGCTGGAGACTTGGTAGTGAACATTCCTCCCAAGAGCGACTTCCGTATTTCCTGGAGATTCATCCGTTCTCACTGCTTTATCTTCCCACCTGAAGCCATAATATTCCATTTCAAGTGTCATAATCATTTTCACAGCAACTAAATGTGATTTCACACACAGCATAATATGACTTCTGCATGGAGTGAGCAGTGTGAAATGATTAACCCCTTAGGACAGGGACCCAGCTTCTTCCTAATCTTCTTAGCAGCCAGCAGGAGATGGGAAAATGGACAGTCTACATGGGCTGAGGATAATCTAGCATCCCACTAATGATTTGTTCTCAGTGCCTCTAGAACATACCTCTAATCGGAAATCATGACTGACACTGAAGAGCACTGAGCCCCGTTGGTTGGAAAAGGGAGTGCCCGAGTTTAAGGCATCAGAATGTGTGTTGTAGACACAGTCGTCTTTCCCTTCCGTGTGTATGTATGTGGGGGGGGCCTTTGGGCCTGTAGGACTATCACGTGATAGATGGCAACACTCTGAACACATGCATTCTAAATGTACAGTTTCTACTTTCTGTGTGGTTCAGAGAAAAACCTGTCGAGTTACACTTACAACTTCCCTAAAACCGGCAGCCACAGAGGCTGGAGAGAACACTCAGCTGTAAAAACACTTGCTGCTCTCCTAGAGGATCTGGATTCCGTTCCCAGCACACACATCGTGGCTCACAAATGTCTGTAACTCCAGTCTCAAGGCATTCAATGCCTTTCTTTCCTTTGCATACATGTGGTACACACACATACATGCAGACAAAACACTCATACATTTTTTTTTATTTTTTGTTTGTTTTTTAATTGGCATTGGAAAGAATAGTCCAAAGGTCTGGGATCCTTGCCGAAAGACCCACACTGTCATGCAAACTGAATAGTCAGTTTTGGGTTTTCTGTTATTAAAGAAGGGAGGATCTTTTTGGTGCAAATTTATAGTGTTTTTATTTTACTAAGTAGAAAGAATACAGTTTAATATAGTGATTAAGTACACATTATAGTAAATTTATTAACTAGTAAGATAATCATGTATGGCTATGTGTGGAGCCTCTACTCTAATGCATGCACTATGTATATTTTTCATAACCTATCATCATGCTCGATTTGTTCCCACCAGGATAAAAATGAACAAGTAATTCGTTGTTCCATGACATCACAGCTAAAACCATACTAGCTAAAAGAAAATTTTTAACTCCATTAAAGCCTCATGTGACTAACATGCTATACATAGTATTCAATGATCAGTAATTTTTTGAGACATATGACTATAGATACACCCTGGAAATGGCAGTGTTTTTTTATTTAACAATGAGATATTATACATGACAATATGTATTAAGTGAGACTTCTTTTTGTATTTTTAGTCACAAGTTCTGAAAACAGAGAAAATGTATGTCACATTGATTATACATTGATTATATATAATACATAAATACATATGTAATATATATAAAATATTTTTCCTTTGAATTTTGAAGATGTATCATAGATATTTCTTCAAAATTACAAAATTAAATTATTTTAATTTAGAAAAATAAATTAAGTACAAAGGCAGAATATTTATTTGAATTACTCCAATACTTTAATATTCATTGAGGTAATTTTTTGTCGTATTTTTTTATTTTATACATTATTTATACATTTTCATACTATACATTTTTCTCTGCTCCCCTCCCTTCCTCTTCCATCCCCTCTCCCATGGTCCCCATGCTCCCAATTTATTCAGGAGATCTTGTCTTTTTCTACTTCCCATGTAGATTAGATCCACGTATGTCTCTCTTAGGGTTCTCATTGTTGTCTATGTTCTCTAGGATTGTGATTTGTAGACTGGGTTTCTTTGCTTTATGTTTAAAAACCACTTTTGAGTGAGTACATATGTTAAATGTCTTTCTGGGTCTGGGTTACCTCACTCAATACGATATTTTCTAGGTTCATCCATTTGCCTGCAAATTTCAAGATGTCATTATTTTTTTCTGGTGTGTAGTACTCCATTGTGTAAATGGACCACATTTTTCTTATCCATTCTTTGATCGAGGGGCATTTAGGTTGTTTCTAGGTTCTGGCTATGACAAACAAAGCTGCTGTGAACATAGTTGAGCACATATCCTTGTGGCACGATTGAGCATCCTTTGGATATATACCCAAAAGTGGTATTGCTAGGACTTGAGGAAGGTTGTTTCCTAATTTTCTAAGAAATCACTACACTGATATCCAAAGGGGCTGTACCAGGTTGCATTCCCACCAGCAATGCAAAAGTGTTCCCTTTACCCCACAACTTCTCCAGCTAAGTTGTCATCAGTGTTTTTGATCTTGGCCATACTTACAAGTGTAAGATGGAATTTCAGAGTTGTTTTGATTTGCATTTCTCTAATGAGTAAGGATGTTGAGCATTTCCTTAAGTGTCTTTCAGCCATTTTAGATTCCTCTGTTGAGAGTTCTCTGTTTAGGTCTGTACCCCATTTTTTTCTATTGGATCATTAGTTCTTTTGATGACCAATTTCTTGAGTTCTTTGTATATTCTGGAGATCAGCCCTCTGTCCGCTGTGGGATTGGTGAAGACCTTTTCCTATTCTGTAGGCTGCCGTTTTGTCTTGTTGACCGTGTCCTTTGCTTTACAGAAGCTTTTTAGTTTCAGGAGGTCAGAAGGGAGTTTTTATTGGGGAGAAAAAAAATTTAATCCAAATAGTTCAACAAGTATTTTTTGTACCTCCCATGTGTATCACACAGGAAACCGACCTAACGGTCTCCGACTGTGTTCGCTTCCTGTTGAGATGTGTGCCCCTGTGTGACTTGAGGTCCGAATTTGAAACGCTCCCCATAGGTTCATACACAGAATGCTTAAACTTCAGCTAGTTCATTCTCGTGGAAGGATTTGGAACCTTTAGAAGGTGGGGTCGATCTGTCTGGAACAGACTACTAGGGGACTTTGGCGGATTTAACCCCAGGTCCCTGGTTTCTGCTTTTCTGTTGCTCCTGCTGTTGTAGACTGCTCCCCCCACCCAATGGTGATGGACTGATTCTCTGAAACAAGAGCCAAAATAAATCTTTCTTCTCTGAAGCAGTTTCTGTCGGTTGTTTTCCTCCTAGTGACTTGACGGTGACTAATGCAATGGCTTACAGGCAGAGGGACCGGTGTCCTTTTCTTCTAAGCCACTGCCTACTGGTTGATCAAGTCAGCCTGCCCATAGCGTCTAAGGAGATGGGATATTTTCGCTTGAGTCTTAGATGCAGTTGGAGGATGGGCTTAGAGCACAGCTTTTGTCCCTGGAGTGGAAGACTATCATTGAAGAAATTCCTGGCAAGTTGTAGGAATAAAAAAGAAAGAAAGAAAGAAAGAAAGAAAGAAAGAAAGAAAGAAAGAAAGAAAGCAATGTAGAACCCTTCTATTGCCCCAGTCAGTGATTATTATTATTATTATTGTGATTTCCTACTTAGCAAGTGTACGGGCTTGAAAAAAATGATCCAATAAACATTTGTTAGTAACTACTCTTTTCCTGATAGTAGAAAATTAGAAGGGACCAGATGCATCCACTTTAATTAATTGGCATAATCAGGAGTGGTAGGCAACATCAGGGGTGAAAATTGCTAACTTAAATTGTGGCTTCGCAGCTCAGATGAGGTTCTGTAGTCTTGAAGTCTTTGTTCCCCCCGAATAACTGCGTAGTGAGAGCTTCCATGTTCCTCTTTCCCATCTATAGGATTTTCCTCTTCCTCTCTCTCTCTCTCTCTCTCTCTCTCTCTCTCTCTCTCTCTCTCTCTCTCTCTCTCGTTGTTGTTTTAAGAAGGACAAGATTCAATTAAAATTTTCTCTGGCATGATAGGCTCCAGATTGGCAGTTATTCTGCAGGAGAGTTGGGGGTTATTCCCTGTGTTTTTCTTTGTTTATTTGAAAGACCTGCAAAGAAAGGAGGACCATTAAGAGATGTAATGGGAACCATGAGTGTGGGTCTCCTGTGGACAGCAAGCAGTGCAGGTGCAAGTGTCGGTCACAACCCTCTGCCTAGACAAATGCCTCCTGGTTTTCCTAAGTGTCTCTCCCTGTCTCTGAGAAGACTTTCCAAACTGCCTCACCCACCCCACTTCCTCTGATTCCCTTAGGCTGCCTTCCCCGTCTTAGTCCCTCAGACACTCTATGTTAGCATCTCTTGTGTATTGTCTACATTCTCCTTTACCTGGAATCAGGGTCTGTGTCTTGTATTTCTAGATTTCCAGCATCTAATACAGAGCACAGCATTCAGCCGAGCCTAGTGAAACCCTGAGTGACTGGGTGAATGAATGCAAGCAGTGAGTCATGTTAAACGGTGGACTTCTGCACACCTTAGTCGCTTCTGCGCTCCTCTGCTTGCCTGGTGTACCAGTCACCCATCGCTGTGTAACAAATACTCTAGCACTATCTTCAAGTATCAGTGATTAGTCTGGTTTCTGCAGACTGGGCTAGCAGTTATAGCTCACTCAGCCACATAGTTCTGCTTTCAACCTCATCAACTTCTAGGGCAGAGGAGGGATAAGTGAACTAACTTGGCCTCAACTGGGTGATCTCCTTTATATTCCATGTGATTTTTTAATATATAGCTTCTAGAAGGCTAACATGGACTTGTAGATGTGTCAGGGGCAGGATTTCCAAAAACCAAGCAGAAGTATGCATGGTCTCTTGTGGCCCAAGCTCACACTAGCCCAGTGTCACTTCTGTTGCATTTTGTCAGCTAAAGAAGTCACAAGGGCAGGTCTATATTTAAATGGAGGGAACTAGACTCTGTTTCTTGAGGGGAGGTGCGCCAATCACCCTGCAGAGGGGTTGACACAGATCTACAAACCAGCATCTTCAGCAGATTGCAAGTGCGCTAGAACGCTTGAGCTGTTTGAAAACAAAAAATATCAGAGTTAGTCAGAAAACTGAAGGGCCTTTCAAAGAAGGTAAACTCGGTGCCACCCAGATCAGGGTGGGCCCAAGTCTCTCTCCCCAGAGATAAACAAAGGTCCATGAAAAGGGTTTTTAAACAAAGAGGAGATGTGACCCAATTTCCTTTAAACATCTTTCTGGCTTGTGTAAAGAATAGATTTGGAGGTAGGTGAGACTAGACGTGAAATCCCTTCCAGGCTCTGCCACTAAGACCCGACCCTCCTAGGAAGTGTGAGGGAGAATGTAATACAGCCCAAAAGAGTCACACTAAAGCCACCAATGCTGGCTTGGTGACATTTGTTCAGAGAGATCTGTTCAGAGTGCTGCTTCACAGTCCTTCTGAACCTGTGTTCCATGGGGGCTTCTCAGCCTGAGGGAAACCCAGGGTGCCCACAACAAAGATGAGGGAAAAGCCATCATTGCCAGCTGCCTGGGGACACCTCACCTTCTGACCTAGGCTGTCCTGTCAAGGAAGGGTCCTGTGCTCTGTGTTGTTGCATAAATTCTAGGCAGGCCTTGGAAGTGGTTCCCTTGGGTGGAGAGATGCTGGGTCCTTCTGGGGTCAGGCATAGACAGCTCTGCCTCGCCCGCTCCACTTCCCAGCAATGGGTGCTGCTTTCAAAAGTGTAACTTGTTGAAACCTTTTACTTACGGTACATGTTTGTTAAGGGTGCAACAGAGAGACCCTATTTAGCTTCAGCTTCTGGGAGCATCTTTAAGGGCTACTTCTCAAACTTTGCTTGGGAATGACTGGTAGATCAGGTGTGTGGAACCAGCCAGGTTCGTGTCTGCAAAGCCGTCTTCCTTCCCATGGCCACCCTCAATTCTCAGAGGGCCACGAAGGCAGTGTGGTCCCTGACCAGCTTCTTCCTAATGTAGCGTTCACATCCCTTTCTGGCCAACAGTTCGTTAACACAGTGGGTCAAGCATATCCAGACACTGGCGGGCTCCTGAATTTCAACATCCAGGGTTCCTTGAAAGCCTGGACCTGCTTATCAATCGTGTTCAATATTAGGTTACTGGCAGAATGGAGTCATTATCTTCAATGTTTAATAACTGTGCCACCAACATAATATAATCAAATCTGAGAAATGTAATTTAGAGGGCTTTAGACTCAAAGCTTTTATGAGAGTGCTTTTTTAATCTTTTATGATCTTGTCCCTAAGGCTGAGAAAAATCTTGTTTTCTCTCTGTCTTCTACTTGATTTGTCTCCTTTATTTTTGCTGTTGATTTTCTTGTCTAGGTCCTGATTGACCTGTTTCAATGGTGCCAGAATGTGGGGAGCTGGCAGGTCTGGGATACTGAGCTGGGGTTATATTGCAGGAGTGAGGAGTTGGGACAGCGGTTTGGGGCAAATGGGGTTGGAGTCTGGCATAGTAAACACTTTCAGTAAGGAGAACAAATGACTAGTATGAGCTCTTTGCTCTTGGCTTAAATAAACAAAGTCCCCAGGACCAACGTCCAACCCTGGCAGCATCCATGTCTGTCCAGATGGAAGTCAGCCTCCAGCAGATAACTTCTTTGTAAGGGAAGGGAATACAGGAAGACCTTGGCAGTAAAGAAACAGACCACCCGCCACACACACACACACACACACACACACACACACACACACACACACACACACATTTTCCTGCTTAGGAACTTGCATGCAGTGTAGTTCATTCCTTCTGACTTGTCTTCTTAGAAGCAGCCCAATGAATAAGTCTTTGACTCTTCGTGATCGAACTCTGATTTCCCTTGGGCAGAGTCCCTTGGAGAAATAAAGCAGTTGGAATGTTTTGAGTTCTTCCTTTCAGGAGCATAGACCATAATGGCGGCCCTGTTTTGTATCCTGAGGGGCTATGGACAGGAAGTCTATGGCAAGGTTCATAAAACACTTGGAGTTTTCTCGGAGAAAGGAGCCGTAGAAATGGAAGCCGTTCGTCTGTGTTGGAAACCTCCCACGGAGTCTCCAGGCTCTCATTTCAACCCAGGTCATAAAGGGAAAAGATCTGGTACGGGCTTCCGCCCCTCCCTTCTCCCCCTCTGTTACTCAGGGAAGAATCAAGCGTCAGAGCCTACACCGGAAACTCCTTTCAGAGCTGCTTTCACACCACCACGCTTGTGCTCTTCGAAGGCACAGCTTCCTTCCCCCTCGGAATTCTGCGGTGACCCCTTTCTTGTGTTTAATGGCTCTGTCTCTGACGTGCCCACCCACATCTGGAGTAGGGAGCAGAGACTTACTTGGAGAGGTGAAGTCATGAAGGGCTGAGGCCAGCTTTTGAAAGAAATGTTGGTAATGAGGCTGGGTGTAGGTTCCTGGGAGGTGTGAGTTTTCGAAGATGGTGATATTTTTGTAAGCGTGTTCTTATTTACTTCAGCTCGTGGGGAAAGATTGAAGAGAGCAGGAGCCCAAAGTAGAATGTAAATATTGAAGTGTAGCAGTGTTAGAAACCATGCTTTAGAATGGAAATTTTCCCTTTCCAAATATCAACTACGGTGTCATACATTCTAGGGAGATGTTTCTACACACCATTGATTTAACATTTTAACTCTGAATTAATTAGACACTTAAAACAAATCGTTGAATCGGCCAGCTTCTTAATTGAGTTTTAACAAAACCAAACCAACAACTGCTTGAATCAACTGGCCATTTGTGTGCTAAAGGCCCAGGCTGGGGCAATGAAGTCAAACGGTTCAGTGATAAACACTTATGGTCAGGCTTAAGGAAGATGTGAGAACTCTTCCCGTGGCTCCATGGCTCCCCAAAGAGCAAAACTAAATCACTGGCTTCATCTCTCATGGTCTCATCTCTCACTTTCAATGGTACTTTCCATTCGTGTTGAAAAGCACACGACAGATGTTGTGTTTGGACTCCAGGATGACCCTGTAGCAGGGGCCAGTGAGGGAGCCCCAGAGACGATGTGGATATTAGACATAATCCTATTTTGTGTTTTTTAATTGTTTGTGGAAACACTGTTTTTCTGTGACTTTAAGTCATAAAAGAATATATTCATTAAGCGTCTTTGTTTGTTTAGTGTGTGGTGTGTGTGTGGGGACAGCTCGCGGGTGTCTGTTTTCTTTTTCCCACCATGTGGGTCTCAGGGACCAAACTCAAGTCATCATGCTTGGTGGCAAGCCTCTTTACCTGCAGAGCCACTGGGCCAGCTCTCTCTAAGTACAGTCAGGAAGACAGTTCCGTCTAGGTTTGTCTGAGACTCTGCTTTTAATTTCACTACAAAAGTACATTGACTGTCTTGACGGCCTCAGAGAACATGGAACTGTCTAGAAAGTTTAGATCTGCCTGGAATAGCTTTGCCCAAGATGAAATGTGTGCAAAGACTGACTCATCTTTGTACCCTGTGTCTGGAATGATTTTCACCCCTGTGCAAAATATTCAAGTGTTCAGAGTTTGCCTAAGATACATACATAGATTCCTTGGGTTGGGCTTTGTTTGCAGGTGGGACCTTTCTATAACTCTAAGAAAGAAGCTGTTGGGTCCTGACTGCTTAACTACGTCACCCCCTTCCTACTACTCTCTGCTCTGGGCTGGGAAATGCGGCTGAAGTCCAGAGGACCAGGGGTCTGCGATGGTTTGTATGTTATATACAGGATGTTTCCAGGAGCCAGGGCTCACATTCACAGATGTTCTCTTCTCAGAAATCCCGTGTTAAAGGTTTGCTTTCTCAGTGAGCACATTTCATGTGTTTAATGGCTGTGATTACGTGTGTAGTACATGTATGTGGAGATCAGAAGTCAGGATCAGGTGTCTTCCTCAGTCACTCCAAAGACAGGGTCTCTTGCTGGACCATACAAAGGAATGCCATTTGGTTTTTTTTTTTAAGAGGAGGAAATTCTGACACCTATGGCATGAATGAACCTTGAAGACCTTGGTAAAACAAGCCAGACACAAAAGACTAAGCCCCGTGTGATTCTACTTAGATGAGAGGCTTATTTGTAGAGACGGAAAATGGAACAGAGGTTATCAGAGCTGAGGGGTTAGGATTTAGTGGGTGGAGTTTCAAGTTGGGAAGACAAACGAGTCTGCTGTGTGTGTCGTGGTGGTAGTTAAAGAACATTAACTGTATTAGCGCTACTGGACCGTGTGCTGCAGTATGGTTATGTTGGCAGATTTTATGGCATGTATCTCTTTAATCTCACACGCTCACATTAGTTTATAGAGTAGAACATTGTCAGCTGTACATATAAAAACCTCAGAAGCGAGTAGGGGATGGAAGTGACCACGAGAGCAGTGGAGGCCCCCATGGTACCGGCTGTGGTCACAGCCAGAGGCATCCAGGACTGCGTAGGTGTCCTGTGTTCTCCTGGTTGCTTTTCTGGTGCTGAGAACAGTTCTGGCAAGGGTGGACACTGGACCGGGATGGGGCGACTCTTTCAAGCCAGTTGGGTAGGGGGAAGCACTGTTCTCGTGGAGAAATGAGAACATGCGCATTGGAAGGCTGCTTCTACTTAATGTTCCACTCCATCCAGGAGGCCAGATGGCACTTTATGTGGTTTTCACTGCTGTGAGTTTGGATTGATTATAAAACCTGTTTGTGTTCCTCCTGAGCTCCCTGCCTCGCCTGCCTTTGAGCTTAACTTTCATGCCTGTGGCACTGTGTGGATAGCCACTGTGTCCCCCTTCCTTTCCTCTTTATTTCAGCAGCAGAGCCAGTTTTACCAGCAGCCTTTAATGCCTACCCAGACACTGGCGTAGGAAAACCCACATTTTGTTTTGGTTTTTGCAGGGCTGATCCCGCGGATGGCATTCTTTTTGCGTTTATATTCAGTTCTGATTTACCTCCCTGAATTAGGATCACCCACTTGATGCCTTTTGAGAGAATGAGTTCTGCTGCTACCCTGGCTTTTCCTTTCCTGCCTGGCGTCCTCGCATCTGATGAAGTTTTCATAAGGAATCAATTAATTTTATGTGGAATTCAAGAAAAACTTCACTAGGAAGGCTGTCGTGAAAAGAAATATATATTGACTTTTTAAAAGACTTTTAAAATACTATATAATATATATATATATATATATATATATATATATATATATATATAAATTTTCTTCTGGGTGCTGGGGAGATGCTTAGTAAAATGATGACCGGGTGATCATGAAGATGCCAGTTCAAGTCCCAGCATGCATGGAGGCAGAAGGGGAGCTGGATGGTGCAGCACGTGCTTGCAGTCCCAATCCCGGAGAGAGTTGCTAGCCTGGTAACCAGCAAGCCTCAGGGAACCTTCTATCTCTGACCCCCAAGCCCTCAGTGCTGGGGTTGCAGGGCGCTCGGCTCTAACCAGCATTCTGTGGGTACCGGCATCCAATTGTGGGTCCTCATCCTCGTGCTTGTCCAGCAAGCTCTCCTAGCACTGAGACAGCTCTCTCTCCAGCCCAGACCCCTACCTGTCAAGGAGGGTTTTCCTGTCTTTCATTTATGCTCCTCTACCAGGCATTCATGTCAGTCTTTCATTGGTAGAGTTGCACATGAACTTAAATCTCATTGACCTGTCCACAGGGATGGCTGGCTATGGCCCCCACTTCACGTTCCTCTGGGCTGCTCCCCGCTGCCCATCGTACCGTGTAGCAGAGCAGAGGCTGGCTCCCTAGCCCAGCTGCTCTCTCCTGGAGCTGAGCTCCAGCATGGATCATTCTGTTTCCTGTTGGAATCAATCTTCTGTCCAGTTTTCATTTCCTATTGTATGTTCCTCTGGGGTCAGCAAGGCTTTGCCAGACAAAAGTGGGGCTTTCTCTCTGGGAGATGTTCCTGGCTTCTCTTCAGCTGTGTATTTGTCTAAGCAGCAATCAGGCATACAGTGTATGACCACCCAGCCGCTCTGGCTATCCTGTCTGGTTGCGCTCCAGGCTTTGATATGGCAGAGTCTTTGGTTGTGGGCTAGAGACCCAGGTTACGGTCCCTTGCCCTGCATTCTAACTCGTCGGCACTTTTCACGTGTTATTTGGCCTCTCTTTCCCCCAGACAGCACTGTGCTCTGCAGCAGAGGTGAAATATTACATCACCAACATGCTTACTGTTCAAATGAATTTGGATGAAGACTCAAGAACCTGTGGATGAACCACAAAACCGAATCAGATCGCAGAGAAATAAATCCCCATCTGTTCTCTGCCTTCCTGTGTCTGATCATTTACCTGTAAGTGTTAAGATTGTGACCAACACACCTTTCTACAGTGCTGAGCTGCTGTGAGCACAGAGTTTCCATCCTCATGTGCCAATGAGAATTGCCCCACCATTGCATCCCTGTGTTCTTAATGTCAACACATGTAAACATGGGATTTCCCAGCATAGCAGGAAACTTTGCTATTTTTTTTCCCAGAACATGGAGGATAATGTGGCAGTCAAGACAGGACATGGTCATTACAGGATATAGTAGTTTGACTGTAAATTGGCCCCCATAATCTCAGGGAGTGGCACTATCAGGAGGTGTGGCTTTGTTGGAGTGGGTGTGGCCTTGCTAGAGGAAGTGTGTCACTGCAGGGATGAATGGGCTTTGAGGTTCCCTATACTCATGATATCACCCAGTGCTTCCTTCACGTCCTGTTGCCTACAAGATGCAGGACTCTCAGCTCCTTCTCCAGCACTGTTTTGTCTCCATGTTGCCATATTCCCCACCGTGATGGTGATGATGATGATGATGATGATGATGATGATGATAGACTGAACCTCTGAAACGATAAGTGAGCCTCAATGAAATGTTTTCCTTTGTAAGAGCTGCCGTGGTCATGGAGCCTCTTCACAGCAGTAGAAGCCCTACAACACTGGATGAATGAGAAGATGGGATAAATTAGGGCATTCTGTGTCCTAGGCTCATTTCTTCTAACACATTGAATGACCTTGAGCCAGCTTTACTTTGCTAGGACTGAATTCCCTCATCTGGAGAGAGAAAAGGTCCTGACATTGAGTTTAGTTTATCAACTTATATTTTCTTTGCGGTCTTAGCAGAATTTATTTGGATTTGTTGATTGTTTGCATCTGGATGATTCTTGCTTGCATACCCAACGCACTGTGAAGAGAGCAGGGCATCTGCTAAAATCGACGCCAGAAGAAACTTCTTTCTTAGAGAAAGCACCAATAAAACAGACCCACTGCCACTTGAGCCACACCGCATCCTCTGCCCTCTTTTCCAGGTCACTGGGCATTTAAAATTGTCACGTGCTCCTTCCTCTATCACGGCACCCTAGGAAGTATGACACTTCAGACGGGTACAGTTCCCTCCCCTAGCAAATGTGACACTTTTCTGGTCAATGACTGCTAGAAAGTTCTCCAACTCTGCTGCTTCCCACTTCAAATGAGGACCCTGGGGGTGGGGAAGCTAGCCGAGCAGCAAGGTCACATCACAGGGAGTGCAAATAAGAAGGGCTTCATTGCCAGTGATAAAGAAGCCACACACAGGGGGTCGCGTGTTTCCCTGTTGCTGTAATTTCACCTCTGGTGCTGTGATAAAATACCCTAATTAAAAGCAGTTTAGGGGAGGAAGGGGTTCCAGCTCCAAGTCACAGTTTGTCACCGAGGGGAAGTTGAGGCAGGAACTCAAGCATCTGGTCACATCACCTCTAGGGTCAGGAGCAGAGAGGAACAGTGTGTCCCCGCTCTCCACTTGCTCCTTACACTCGGTTCTCAATCTCCATGCTTACCCAGCTCGGGCCCTGCCCAGGAAACAGTGCTACCCACAATCAGGGGTGGCAGGGTGGTTTCCCATCTCAAACAACAACAGAGATGGTCTCCCAAAGATATTCCTCCAGGCCAACCTGATCTCGATAATTTCTCAGTTGGCACTCTTTTCCAACTTTGACTCTGGGTTGTGTCAAGTTGATAGTTAAAACAGACCAGCACAGCTGCCTTCTGAAGTGAAGCAAAACATAATAACTAACAGGTCTGAGGTGATCTCAGTCTCATTCATTCATAAGGGCAGAGAGTAAAGTGTTGACACATTCCCACTGGAGGCTTTAGCCACAGAGGCCCCCAAACACCCAAGGGCACCCTTCTCCTCTCTGGCCAGTCCAGCTACTCAGCAAGACTAGAGCAAGGCTTGATGGCTGTTGGCAGAAACTTCCGTGAACTCCCTTTCATTGGGGACTGGAGGTAGATGTGATAATTCAGGAAGGTACGTCTCACTCAACGGCACAAAATGAAACTGGTGTCATTTTTTAGGTTCAACCCTGCCTCTGATGTATTTGAATGTCCATCTTGTCCTTGGTACTGGACACTCCTCACCTCCCTGCTTTTTCTAAGGAATTTGCTTGGCCTGACAGGAGCTCACAGACAAGCAAACTATGAATAAAACCTAGGTGGTCCTTGATCATCCTCCAAGTTACTCATTGTGGTCCGAGATCTCCATCCATTGACCCCCCCATTTTTTTTCAGTTTTTCTTTTTCATGTTCATGTGTGTGGTATTGTGTGTGTGTGTGTGTGTGAGTGCATGCTCACACAAGTACACATGCATGTGTGGATGTGTATAAACCTGAGGTTGACATCTGGAATCTTGCTCAATTATTCTTCACCTTATTTATTGACACAGTCTCTCTCCATGGAACCCAGAGTTTTGGGACATGACTAGTCTCGCTAGCTTGCTTGCTCCGGGAGTCCCCTGTCTCAGCCTCACAAATGTCAGGATTAGTGCGAGGCTACCATACCCACCCAGTATTGCTGTGGGTTCTGAGGATCCGAACGCTGGTCCTCAAGCTTGCCGCTTGCACAGCAGATGTTCTAATAACTGAGTCATCTTCCTACGTCAATGTCTAACACTTGGAAAGTGAGATCACCACTTTGCCACACCCAATTCCTTACTCTTGCCATCTGCAGTTGGTTGAGACCACCCTGTCCAATGTGGCCAACAACTTGCTGGTTACCAAGCCAACTACTAATTAAAAGACTCTTTTGTGAGCCTTCGTGAGCTTAAAAGAAATCATCTTGGTACTGCGGGCTCTGTTTCCACTCTGTGAAAAGCTTCCTTTGGCTGTCCTTCATAGTTATATGGTGAGCCTCCGATGAAACGGACAGTCACGTGTACACTTCAAACGCCTCACATGGAAACCCTGTGCATTATGAATGCTAACTGCTGTTGCTTTCTGAAGCATGGCGCTTTCTTGTGTTTATGTTCTCTGCCTTCTTCTTTCATGCTGGCTTTATCCCTTCCTTTCCTCTAGCACAGACACCTCGCATGCTCCTATTTCTCAGCTCTTAAATTGTGCCCGCTGTGGCTTAGCTATTGAGTAGACTTGTAGGTGCAGCTTCCGAGTCTCTCACCAGCACTGGCCACTGCCAAGGTGTGCAGGACATCTGCTTGAGGTCCCCAAGGCCACACATGTCCTCCAAGTTTCGAAGGAGAGCTGTAGAATTGCCCTTGGTTTTACATCTTGCCTCTCTTTCCTCATCCTTCCCTGAAGGTCAGGTGGCTTTGGGGTAATTATGGACATTTTTGATTTCCTACCAAGCAGACGTTCTGGATCGGGGGCATTTAGTTTTCCTTCACAGACTGTGCACATGTGGGTCTCAGCTGTTTCTGTGGCTTAAACGATCGCTGTGTAGAAATGGGCTCCTCCTGACCATGGGCTGAGCGAGCTCCTCCAGAAAGGTGGCCTCATGCTACACTCCAGACACACGTCTTGTGATGTACCCAGTGGAAGTCTAACCTGAAAGTCTATCTGCTGAACTAAATGTGACACACAGTGGAATAAATATTATTTGGCAATAAGAAATTACGTGTGAGTTCATTCACAGAGCATGTTTGGTAAGCGAGGGAAGCCAGGCACAAAGGGCTGGGCATAAGATTCTGGTTGCATAAAGTTTAGAAGAGACCAGTCTGTAGCCACGGAGAAGATTAGTGGTTGTTGGGCAGATTTGGGAACAGCTGACACATAAATCTGGAGTTTCTTACAGGAAAAATGAAAATATTCCACAGCTGATGATGGTTGTGCAACTCTATAAACGTGCTAAAAAATGTAGAATTGTGCACTTTAGGTGGGTGACTTGTACAGATGCGAATTACATCTCAATAAAGTTTTTACAATGTGGAATATAGTATGTCTGAACTCTAACGTCTGCTCATTGCCTTTGAAATACAAGACTAAGAGACCCAATTTCCTTTGGTCTTTTCCAATGGCCTTTTGTTTGTATAGGACTTCATTCTACATCAGCCTGTACATCACTCAGTGTCACATCCTGGCCCCCACCTTCTGGGTTCATCTTCTCCTTCCAGACAGGAGCTCCCTCCTCCATCTCTTCCAGCCCTTTTCATGACCAGCACTATGCTGTCTTTATCATTGTATTTATTGTTATATTCATCTGTGTGGGATTGAGGGCTCCTCAAGGCCAGGGAGCTTGCTTGGCTGTGTTAGCATCCTACACAGCACCTGGCCTGCCCTAGCTGATGAGAACACAATAAGTTTCTGTCACCTGACAGAGTGACAGGATGGGATTTGATTAGGGATGATCCCAGGCATGACACTGCTTTCCTTGCCTCCTTCACAGGGGCCATTAGAAAGCAATTAAGGAGCAAATGTATAAAGACTTTTTTGGGGGGGGAAAAATCCTATCAAAACCACACAGGGTATTATCATCTGTAACCGTGGTAACTATTCAAATTAGTGTCAATTAACTTCTGGAGGCACCCTTCAGGTTCCTTATCTTTGACATTGGTTTGTCAGGATGAGGTAATGTGCTTTTGCTAGGTACAGTTGTCTTTGAAGAGATTGGCAGTGTTTCCTGGTTGTAAACAAAGCTGTCATACACGGGACCATGACAAAGAAGGATGAGGAGGCCAGAAGTCTGTGCAAACACTTGAATCCCTTTCAGCCCCGAGGAACTGTGATCTGGAGGGTAAATTAGCTCCCACTCTGCTCCCCTGGAGCTCTACCAATGAGTGGAGCCAGAGAAGCTTCGTCATGGGTCCCTGCAATTCAGTCTGGTTCAGGTCAAAGTTCATCTTCAGTAGGAATCTTTGATTTAAGCTGATATTTTTAATTAAAAGTTTTTTTTAAATGAGAATTTCATGTGTGAATAGTGTACTGACATTATTCCCCTGCCATCCCTCCAATTATTCCTGTACCCCCACCCCGGCTCAAATTCATGGCTCTTATTCTTTAATTATCATTGTCATAGAAGTATGCATATAAATTTATACATTCAACCTGCTGAGAGCATTTGGTATGCCTCATATGTGTTTAGGGATGACCTCTTAGGATTGACTAATCATCTATCGAGGAGCGCATCCCTAGAGCATCCTGCATAGTCTGGTTTCCCCTTTCTCCGCAATCCTTAATTACCTGTAGCGCTTCTTCTAGGAGCGTAGCCTTGTGAGAATTCCCCCATTCACTTCAACATGCCAGTCAGTGGTGTCATTTTCTTAGGTTTTGTTTTGGCAACCATATTGCTGAGATTTCCCGAGTGCAGCTTCTAGGTCATATATAAAAGACACCATCTTGCAGCTGCTGTCCCTTCAATGTCCTCTTACTCTTACAATCTTTCTGCCCACTTCCTGGATGTTCCCAGAGCTTCCGGTGTAGGGTTTATGACATAGATGTCTCAGTTGGGGCTGGGCACCCCACAGTCTGTTGTTCTCTGCATTTGGACCAGTTGTATCTTTCTATATTGGTCTCTGTCCTATGCTGCTGCTACTGGAAAAAAAATAAAAGCCACACCTACCTTTGGGAATACGGATAAGAATTTATAATGCGGTTAGAAATTATACTGGTTTAGCAAAGTGGCAGTAGTGGATTCTCTTGAATTCTTTAAGCATATTAGTAAGATTAAAAATATTCCGATGTATAGGAATGTAGGGATGATGGTAACCCCACACCTACTTCCTACATCAAACAAATACTGTCTTTCCCCCATCTGTTTTTGAATCTTCCTTCCTTCCTTCCAAACATCCCAAAGGCGGAGTACTGAACCATCTCCTTCCTCCAGACCCACCCCCTGTCCCACCCCAGCTCTCAAAAGTTAACTTCTTGCAGGAACTCAGCTCTGAGGCAGGGGCAAACCCCCGCATCTATGCTGCACTTCAGACTCGCCCGTCCGACCTGCCTGGGTGTGCAGTCCCGCGTCTGTGCTGCACTTCAGACCCACCCGTCCGACCTGCCTGTGTGTGCAGTCCACTCTGAAGCTCACTGCACAGACATCTCCACTTAGTCGACTTATGTCAGCTCCGGGACAGGGGGAGCAATGTGGACCAGGAGGATAGGCAGTTTGTCCCCACATTCCTGTCATTCTGAGGAGGGGAGCTAAAGGGCTGTGTGGTCTCCCTTAAATAGACACATTTGGTGGCACTCCAAGGGCAATTCTGACCTGGTAAGTGTTGTGCAGATAACAAACTCTTAAAATGCCCATCAATCCAATGGCGGTTTGGAAGGGAATGACAGGGAACTGAGGGACGGATGGAAGATAAGATCATGAGACCCAGGCAGGTACTGTGGTTGGCTCTGGAAACTTCCTAGAGGCTCAGACTCGACCTTTGTGATACTGGAGGGAGGTGAACCCTTTAACAGGTGGGGCCTAGACAGGGTGTCTTAGCCTACTGTGGGGATACTCTGGAAGGGCTTTGGGGGACAGTGGTCTCTGGGTTCTTCTTGGCTGCTATGAGGGGAGCTTGCTTTACTGCACTTCCATTGTGACGTGTAGCTTCACTACGTGCCTCAAAGCCACAGGAGTGGTCATGAGCTGAGACTTCTGAACGGTGAGCCAATATAGTCTTTGATCTTAAGTTGGCTATGCTTCAAGGTATTTGGTTACAGTAATGGAAACTTGGCCAAATGTTTTATTTACAAATAAACATGCCTCATTAAAATATAAACTTGAGCTGTCCTGTGTGTGTGTGTGGTGTGTGTGCCTGAGTGTGTGTGTGTGTGCACACATGCATGTGAATACATATGTGCAATTATCCAAAAAGGCCAGGTGAGGGTTTTGGATTCCTCAGAGCTAGATTATAGGAGGTCGTAAGCTGTCCCTTGTGGGTGTTAGAAAACGAATTCCAGTCCTCTGCAAGACAGTGTACGCTCCTAATGGCTAAGCCATCTCTCCTGTCCCAAATCTTCTCCTTACCTGTATAGTCCATTCTATTAGTTTTGATTTTTAGGAGAACTCTAACATAGATATTCTATATGCACAAAGATGTGAGTCTTAGGCACTACTAATAAAACTTGTTTGTCTTTCCAGAGGCAGGTATTTGGGTTCAATGATGTTCTAATTGCTGCCATTGAGGGGTGGGAGACTCCTGTAGGACTCTTAACTGGTTAGCCTTAAGTAATCCTAACACATCAATGGTAATATGCACTTTACACACAGAAGTCCACGTAAGCGTCGTAACAGCATGCTAAGGGAATTGGGTGGAGAAGTCAGCAACCAGCCTTGTTTAAGGTCACATCATCACATCATTTTTGTTTTTAAGACTCAAATCTGAATAAATAAAGCAGATCATCCATTAATTCTTGTGGTGAAGAAACAGGACAGGGCCTCATCTTGGAGGTAATTCAGACAGCTTTATTTTGTATGGAAGACTTCTGTCCGTGTGTGTGTGTGTGTGTGTGTGTGTGTGTGTGTGTGTGTGTGTGTAGGGGTGGAGGTTGTTTATATGTTGTAGGCAGGTTGTGGCTGACCTAAAGGGATAGGGAGCAAGCTCACAGGAAGCAGAATATCTGCAGGAGCCTTTGAGATGTGTGGGAATCCATGCCGGGGGAGCTGCCTGCAGTGTGGCTGCAAATGAACTTCTCATTTTCCCACAGCCTATTGCAATTTACAAAGAGCACTCTCCTGGCATCTTGCATAGCTTGCAAGTATCAGAGCAGGGGCAGAAGCCTCCGTCCTTTGACACCCCACTCTGGCTTCTCTCGTCGCCCCTCCCTTTCTCCCCAGTTCCATATGCACCCCAGGAATTTCTAAATTGTCTAAATACCAGCATGCAGCCAGAGAGGGAGATGAGAACAGGGGTCCTTGGGCAGGCAGGCGTCCTTAGAGAGCAAAGGGAAGCAGAGAACTGGACAGGCTTTGCAGCAGCTTCAAATCATCCTTGCCCACCCCCTCCTGTGGGTACCCCGCTTCTCTCAGTCCAGCCTCTGCTAAGCAAATGCTCATGTGACATCGAGTGGCCCTCAGTGGGTCTGGAGATTCTCATGATGACAGCGCGATGATGTGCTTAATAAAGCCGTGAGTGCTGCTCAGCCTGGCGACCCCTGTGGCATCCTCACAGCCAGCTCTGTGGGTGTTAGCGTCGCCTGCCGTGTTGGAGAATCATCCTAAGGCAGAATCAACCAAGCTGGATCGACATCGGGTTACAAATATATTACATTTGGATTAGAGGTCTCTTAGGAAGAGGGTGGTTGATAATTTGGTCCATCTGCATAGAGCCTAGACGCTACAGACCAGGCCTGCCTGAGGGAAAGATGGGAGCTGGAACTTTGGAATTCCATTCATCCACTTCCTGAGCTGTTGCTTCCTGCCAGGTAAACATTGCTTAGGTGCCCATCTTAGGACTGAAGTGACAGGATGGAACTTGTTCCAAGGAAGCAACTGATGGCCCGTGTCAGGTGCTCAGAGTTAAAAAATATATTTTAATTTGTTTAGCTCTCTGGGGAAATTATCTGAGCCTGGGTGTGCTAATCAACTTTCACAGGAGCTTTCAAGGAACCCGAAATGAGTCAAGCAACAAAATGAGATTTTTAATCTACATAAATACAGAAATCTTTTGCCCCCCCTCCTCCCACCTTTGAGAGGGAGATTAAAAAATTCTAATTCCTTCCTCCCTCCTGTCCCCAGGACTCTGCCATTAGAAGCTATTGGAAAACGTTCATGCGAATAGCATTCAGATCTTTCACATTTCCCTCTTTGTGTGTGTGTAATTTTATATCAGAAGGCCCGGAGCTGTGGCAAGTATTATAGACACCGCCACTGCCACCCCCATAGGAGAAACCAGGTCTTTCAGGATCAGGGGGATTTGTTCGCACGGCTGAGGGGTCACAGCGATAACTAGGACCCGTTCTTGCAGGGACTGGTTCAGCACTGCATCCTCTAACTGCCTCAGTGTTAGCTCTGGCATCCCACCGGTTCCCTGCTTCACAGTGGCATCGTTTGCAGCCTGGGACTCGGTCTCACTCTGTAGTGGAGTGTCAGCATTGATTCTGATCTAGGCAGCAGTGACTAGGCATTCCCTAAAACTACCTAGCCTTGTCCTCATCTGAGTCACCACAAAGATTGTAACTGTCGTTAGAATGCAAGCTTCTCCCTTGCCATGCTGGTGGCCCTCCACCTCCTCTGTTTTTTATGGTATTTTCCTGCCTGGGTTAAGCCTCCCGCTTTGTGCCAGTCAGAGCCTGTTTTCTCTTGCCAAGTACTGGGGTTTTGTCATAGAAGGCATGATTGTGTAGCCCGTCCCTAACTATGTGACCCTCTCTTTGGGGGAAAGAAGAATCGACAGCTGCTCTTACCTGTATGATCTTACCCTCAACACAGGGCCTGGTTAGTGCCTGGGAACACCGAGTAAGGTTTGTTATGGACAAACGGGCAAATGGGGCTGAGAAAACTTCGTGCTGGACCAGTGTGAGATGACAAGTCTCTCTTACGCCCTGGCTGGACTGTGAGCTCTGGATAAGAAGCTTGTTTCTGAGTTGAGATGACAATCTTCTGCTCCTCAGTGGCAGTGCTGAGCTGGGTGGTGACCTCATAGGTTTCTTAGAAGTGGGAGAAATGTCTTACCCATTAAGTTGTTTTCCGTTTCTCTCTTAGGGTTTGAATTTACTGGCTGATACATAGTTCATGCTGAAATGCCAGGAGGTTCCTGGGTTCTGTGCCTGCCACCCCCATTAGCTATCATGGTGGGATCCATGTGTGAGATGAGTGCTCCAGCATCGGAGGGTGAGAATGTCTGCACAGCATGGAAATGAATTCAGTACCACTGAGATGTACACTTAAAAGCAGTCAAAATGGCCAATTTTCTGCTATATTACTGCAATAAAAGTAGATTTTCACTAAAAAGTATATTATTAACTCCAAAAATGTAAACAGAATACTGGCTGAACTAAGCTCTCATACTATGCCGATCAGCTACACAGCACAGTGTGACCTCACTGGCTCCAGCCCACTCTATGCCACCAGACCGGGATGGCTGCTGAGACCCCGTCACATTCTGGTATCTCCCACGCTGCTTATTGAAATGGGAAATGAGACTAGTATTGACTCCTTCAATGACTTAGTGATTCTCAGGTCTGTTCTTTGAACTGGCTTTGGCCCCTTTTTGCTACCTTTTTCTCTTACAGGACTTGCTTTAAAACATAATTCCAAGCCGGGTTTTTTTTTGGGGGGGGGGGGTTGTTGTTGTTCTGTTTTGTTCTTTGTTTGTTTGTTTGTTTTGTTTTGTCTCTGCATTTATAAAGCAAAGCTCAACTCTTCCCCTTCATTCTACCCCAAGTTTCAAAATAGCTAGACTCATATTGATTGTCTAGGGTGGCTGTTTCCTCACGGTGATACACCACCATTGCTGCTTTGGGTGTAATACTTAAGCATGACCCAAAACATGATTCAAAGGGGTGTTGGCAAACCAGAAGCCACTTGATTGCCCATACCACTACCCCTTCGAGGAAGCCGAGAGGTCTGAGTTCTCCCTGTTTCCTTGTGTGTTTCCTTTAAGAGCCCTGGCTGGGGCTCCAGCGGCCAGTGATGGATGCCCCCAGTCAGGAGCACATATTGAAGCTGTTGGCGGAGATCTATGATTCCTACATTTCAGGGCTGATTTGGATTTTCTGTCCTCCCCATCCAGAATTTTGTGGCTCTGTTGTTTGTGCCTTGCTATTCAACAAGAGAAAAATGAATCTAGAAACATGCTTGGAAACGGACATACTGGGCTCAGTTCTACATTATTAAAAGCCCTGAAGAGCTAGGCCTTAATTTTGTTGTCTGTAATAAGGAGAGTTAAGCTGAGGATCCTGCCTGCTGTACAGATTCTCAGATTCTATCTAACAAATAGCAGTATTAACGGGACCTAAAATCCCTTACATTTTTTCCTGCCTGACAAGCCCAGAGGGCTCATTGTCTGCGGGTTTTCACTAGGCTGCCGCTTTCCCCCAGGGTTGATTGATCTGTTTATTCTTAGCTTGAGGCCAGAGCTGGAAGGGAGGCCGTTTGTTTTGGGCACTGCTGAGGAAAACAGACTAATCACCTATATGGGGAGTGAGGTAGATCTGGAGGAAAGGAGCCTGTGCTTTTTAGGGGAGTGGCAGAAGAAGGACCTGGATGTGGTGCGGAGAACCGTGGAAGGGTGCAGTCAGCCACCACGTGACAGCTTAGCCACCATAGGAATTTGATTTCTTCCCTTGTCCAGAGCAAGACCTCATCTTGACTGTTCTCTATGCAGCCCCAGCCTCTGGTGCTGATTGTGGGTCTGTTCAGGGCGGCTGGGCTGGTCAGGGCCCTATGGCAAAGAAGCGTCAGATCTTTAGCTTTCTTGGTAACAAGTTGAAGACTTTCAGATGACTCGGGTCCAGGGCCTAACCGAAAAAGACTTTGGTGAAGCCAACAGGTTGCTGGGTTTCCTTGGAACTTGTGCATACGCAGATGACTTGGAGGGGTCATCGCCATCTGATTTCCAGGCTGGCCTTACATCGGACTGCTCTCTAGAGGTATCTTTACCTACAAGTGCAGCGGGGCAAATTCTTTGTTTCTGCTCAGATCGTCTCTGTCTCCAGGATTAAGAACACAGAGCAGGCCTGAGAGATCCCTGGGTATTAAGATTTAACACCGGGCCAGATCAGCAAATATTTATTGAGGACACACAAAAGACAGGACATGAATCATTAATCGGCACTGGCACTTGTCATTGCCTGGGGAAAAGGCAATATAATGAATGACTGGCAAATACAGGTGTGAATTCCACTCAGCTTGTGTCTGGTTCCCTCTCCTCTTCCCCACCAAGGAACATTCTGGAATGGTAGGGTTTAATCAGCACCAATGGGAGCATCCCTCAGGGAGCTTGACCAACCACTTTGTGGTGTCTCTAGGGGTTCTGCATCATAGTGAACAGCCTAGTAGGCTTCTGAGGCGGTCTTGCTCCCTAGCCTCTGCAGGTGGTACACCAGGGCTGCAATTATCCCAGAGCTGAGGGCTGAGATTTCCCAGCTCTGGTTCTGTGTGGAGGCAGCGGGGGTGGGGGTGGGGTGGGTGGGTGGGGGTGGGGTGGGTGGGTGGGGGTGGGGTGGGTGGGTGGGGGTTCCTGTGACTCCTCAGGGTCATAAGGCCAAGGCAGAAAAGCAGCAAGGATGAGTTTGGGAGCGCCTGGCATATTCATTAGAGCCCTAGGGTGAAAACTGTGTAAACGATACATGACTTAATTCCCCTGCCTGTTGTGTGTCTGTCATCCCTGAGATTTCCCGGGGCCAGAAGAGGTCAACATGAGCTAGTGCGATGAGACCTGACCAAGCAAGGTAAAGAATTTCTCAGTAAGGAGGGATTAGCCTGGACCAAGGCTGACGAGAAAAACAATGGATTGTATTTTATTCTGCGAAGGCGGGAGAGGCTTTTGGAAGCGGAGAGAATGAAGGACTGTCTTGGCCATGGCTCTCTTGGGACTACATAGGAACTGTTATCTTTCTTCCCTGTTCGTTAGCAGCTTTGCCTTAGGGGGAAATCTAAGATTCCCAAAGCATCACGTAGTGGGGGAAAGAGTTGGGGACTTGACAGGCAGGGGAGATATGTGCTATGAGATGTAAGTCACAGGGCTGGAGAGATGGCTCAGGGATTAAGAGCACTGACTGCTCTTCCAGAGGACCTGGGTTCAATTCCCAGCACCCACATGGCAGCTCACAACTGTCTGTGACTCCACTTGGAGGACGTCTGGCATCCTCACACACACATGCAAGGCAAAACGTCAGTGCACATCAAATAAAATAAAAAGATGTAAGTCACTGTGACCATTGAAGAGGGAGAACAAATTCTGAGACACAGGGAGGTTTGGGGAGAGAATGAAACTTCGCCTTTGCAGAGTCAGAAGACAGCAGAGGCCCGCTCTCTTCCTGAGAGAAATGTGATGTGTAAAGGTCCAGAGAGAAAATGTCGCTTGGCAGGAAGCTGCAGCTATGGTGTTGACTCTCTAGATCAAGTGAACTAACAACCTAGTACAGGGCACACAGGCCATGTTTCATGACCCTTCCCCTTTGTGACCGAGGAGATAGGTGGAGCTGGAGCTCAGTACAACCATGAACAATCTTCTTCCTTTTTGTTTTCTCCCAGTACGAGGGATCTAATCCAGCGAGGTCACCACGACCATTTGTTTCCCTAAAGTTAGGACCCCTGTGTAGCCGATGAAAGCATAACACTGACCAAACATCACCGAAGCTTTACAATAACATCCACTTACTGACTTGGCCTCCCGGGACCCGAGTCCTCGCGCGTTCATCTGCCGGACTCTCCAACTTGGGGACTTTTCACAGATGTCGTTGTTTAGTATAAATAACAGCATGCAGAAGAGTGAGTGACCGTATGGCGTTCTGCTACATCTCGCTCAGTGTCGCCCATGCAGTCTCCTGCCACTGGCCACACGCCAGGCCTGACGAACAGCCGTGAAAGTGACTTGTCACGAAGTGATTTTTAAAAGTTACCCTTGCGGTCATTCTATGGCTGCATCTTTTGTGTTTGGCAAAATAGTTATCCCAGTAAATGGTGCTGCTGCGGTTCTTCTTCTTCTTCTTCTTCTTCTTCTTCTTCTTCTTCTTCTTCTTCTTCTTCTTCTTCTTCTTCTTCTTCTTCTTCTTCTCCTTCTCCTTCTCCTTCTCCTTCTCCTTCTCCTTCTCCTTCTCCTTCTTCTTCTTCATTCCTTTGGTAATCAAAAGAGAATATTGGTGGAATATTTTCCTGTCCCTGGATCATACAGACTGCCTGGTGCTGCCTGAGCTCTGTCTCATGCATCTTTATCTTACAGAGTTTCTGTCCATCCTGGGGAAAAAAGCAGTATCTACAAATCGCGGGGAATGAACCTCGTTGAGAACGACAGGCCATTTTCCAAATGGAAGCTCATGTTTGTACGGGTGCTGTGTCTCATCACTTATAGATAAAGGACTGGGCTGTTTCTATAGTAGGCTGGAGAAGAAAAGTATGTACCTGAAAGCATGGCCCTGCGGCCTCCAGAATCTATTTATGGAAGTGTTTTGAGGGTTCGACCCATGACGATCCCATGGAACTTTCCTGTGGTAGGTTAGATGTGGGCTCCTCAAAAGGCAGCGGTTTTAGCGCCTGGAGGGGCCAGCTCGATGCTGTCACGTCACCTGCTGTTTACGGTTTCCGTAGAACATTTCATAACAGCTGGGCAGAAGACGCTGTGTTTTTAGAAATAAGTGTAAGCTGTGTGTGTTTAGGGCAGGACACTGTTGCTTGCAGGGTACTTATGTTCGTGGTCGTACTAGATGGGCAGCCCTGTGAGGTCAACCAACTGCGCTATTCTTCTTGGCTCCAGATGACGGCCAGGAGATTCGGAGCAGCTGTGATGTGGTGAGGACTGCGTCAGAGTCTGTGCTCAGTGGCCTGGGCAGGCTAGCTGAAGGCCAGGACCCCAGAGTCCTGGTCCAGGTCGTCTTCTCCAGAACCTCTCTGCCATGTTTATTCCATAGACATTTGGGTTCATACAAAAAATCTGAGCAAGAACCCGAAAGATTCTCTCTACATTTCTTCCCACTGTCCCCTTTATCAACATCTTGTATTGGTGTGGTGCATTTGTAAGCCAAGATCAATACATTAGTATTAGCTAAAGCTCATAACTAACATTAGTCCTCGTGCCTCAAACCTCATGTGAAGTCTGTGGGTTGAACATATATATTATATACATATACTATACATTTATATTATATATATAGTGCTGTGTATCATGCCGAGCAGGTATCGAGTGCTGATCCCTACTGTACTCTGTCATTGGGCATATGTATGTGTCACACAAAGGAATGCCATTGTTCTAAAAATCCTGTCCACTCCCTTTCAACTTCAAGTCCAGCTCCGGGATGCCTGACACCCACCTCTGGCCTCTATGTGAAGGCACCTATATGTGTATGTACATGTACATACTTTCACATGCACACATACACACATGCTCATAAATAATAACATACAATAGATCTTTAAAAATATCTTTTCAGTTCTAGTGTAGTTACACATGCTATAGATTACATCCTTTGTAATCTATGGCTACCAGAAGAGACTCTAACCCATTGTGATGGAGGAAAGAGCTTACCCAAGCTAAGAACAAAAATAACAATGGAGGCTTCCTTGATCCCATTGACGAGTCCCCCAACTCTAACCACGATGATGACTAGTCTTCCAAAAGAAAGACTGGAAAAGACAAGTGCATGTTAACATTCAAACCATTCAACACAGTAGCCCTGGCCACTGAAGCCAAGGTCATGGGCTCCAGCTCCATGTACATCAGCATTATCTGGGAATTCACTGTAACCAGTGGGAGTTGTCAGTCCTCTACGTTTCAAGGGGAACCAAGAAAACAAGTTAAGACCTTATTTTCTCGCTTCAAATCCAGAACAAGAACAACTCAAACGCATTCCTCCTGTGGAAGGCAGATCTGCACACCAGTTCTGCGTGTGTGCTTGAAGGAGCCAAGACTAGCGTTAGTGGATGCAAGAAGCTGTATTCTGCAGACAGCAACTGGATGGTCAGGGAACCAAGAATGCACATAGCAACTGATGTGTAACACTGAGGCCCACTTCCTCATCATATTTAGTTATTGTATTTTCTGTTGTTAGGCTGGTAGACACTTATAATCATCAGGAACTCCTAAGGTGATAAAAATGATCGTAAACATTTTAAACTTTTTTTATCTTTTTTAAACTAGAGCAAAGAAGGACATTCAAAAATATACTCAAGGAACAGAGAACCAAGGATTTACCAACAGCTGATGCTTCTTCTTGCTCGTGTTATCCAATACAGCTTGAGAATCATTTCATCCTTGTCTCTGATTACAACAACATGAGCTTTGGATCAGCACCGGGATTGTTTGCACAGCTCCCTGTGTGTCAGGCAGGCAGGGTGTGTGTGCATGATACAGGTGGTGGTGGAGGTTTGCGACCTAGCACTGCTGTTGCAGGCTTGAGCAGCTCCTGTGGCTTAGAACTATCTGGAGACCAGGTTTCCAGGAACCCCTGCTGCGTTTCCTATGCGCCTCTTAGTTAACCAGAGACAAAAGAAAGATTTAAAGTAAAGGAGCAGCGTTGGAAGCAGGATTTCATGCTGAGCTGGCCAGGAGCACAGACCACCTTTCCCCTCTCGGAAGCCTCAACAGTTGCAATAAAAATGACAGAGGCCGGCCAAGATCTACTGAGTGTGATTTCCCTAGGAGGGAGGCATGCACATTCAGCTGGCTTGCAGTAAATCTAACTGCTGTTTTCCAAAGGTAACCTGAATGCCATCAAGCAGTAGAGTTTATCTCTCAACTTCGTTTTTATTGCCACAACTGTGTTATGTTTAGAAAGCAAACAGGCCGTTAGAATATTCCAACAGAAATACCACTAAAATGATTTAGTAGGTGGGTTATTCAGTGTTCATTAGCAAAGACGCAGCATTGGTGGACAGTGGGGAATTTGTTTCGCTTCTCTCAGATCCAGTGAAATGGCCTTTATTTCTTCCCACTCAGCCCAGAGACTCACATGCCAACGGCTGTCAGGTTTATTCCAGAGCCATCAAACACAGGTTCTGGGCCATTTTTTTTTCTGTTCCAGGGACCCTGGAGGGCTTGAAAATGTTGACTTTCAGGGAGAGGCCAAGGGAAGCCTGAATGTGTGGCTGTGGGCTTGGCACTGAGAGGGTCAGCTGGTGGGGGCGGGGACAATCGGCTTCCAGGGCACGCACTCCTCACAGAGATGATTTGGGACGGCCTTTGGGTTTCCATGGATTTAGTAGGCCTTTCTTCATCTTCACAATGACATTCAGAACCTGACAGATCGATAGGTCAGTCTGTGGTCACAAAGTATCCTAGAACCGGAAGGTGACTTTAAAATCATCTTTGACCAATTTCAGTCCAGTCTCTCTCTTTGCAGATTAAGAACAGGCCCCAAGAGGCCCAGCAATTTGCAGGGCCCTCTCTCTGCCTTGCTAGTCACCCTTCTGTCAGCATTTCTTCTTTCAGCTCTCTCCTTTCTCTCCTCACTAGCTGCAGTCTGTCTGAAGGGAAAACACAGTAGTGTTGGGACCAGCAACAGAAGCACATTTTGTGAGCTCTGAAGCCTTATACAGTAGGGGCGGGGTGGGTGCCTGTGATCCTGTGCCCACATTGCTGGGTTCAGCTTTCCAGGCCTTGGAGTGTCCCAGGCAGACTAGGGGTCTGTAGCAATGCTTCCTTTACCTTATGGTAATTCCCCCTCTGGCTAGGACCCTTTGTATTTCTTCTCTCAGCCCCACCTCTCCCCATTCATGCCCTACACTGTATTAAACACATTTGAGGTTTTGAACCTGAAACCTTCTTAGAAGAAGCCTTGATTATTTTATGACATCGACTGTCTCACTTGTGTCTCTTCTCTCGCACGGTTTCCTGTCTTGGGTTTTGGTCTGTCCTCTCCTCCTGACTATTAGCTATGAGCCATTCTAGAAATCACCGCTTGCCAAAGGACATAGTAAGGAATCCTGACTCCCAATACTGTGTGTTGAGAAAGGGTCTCGTTTCCATTATGGTGACAGCCCCCATGTGTTGAAAAGCTCCTAGATGTCAGGCATTGTGTGGCTCTGCCTTGTATCCAGGAGAATCGAGAGTCCCTGTCTTGCAGCACTGACCATGAGGGCATCCAGTCATACTCCTTCCACAACAACTGCAGAACATCAACAGACTTTAAGCCATTTTTTTTTCTATTAAATGTGTTTCCTTGTACCTTATGGCTTTAGAACAGTGCAAAAAAAAAATGATCACACACTTTTCCAAGAGCAATATCTTCAGTGGTAACATGGGTCTTATCAGACCTCAAGAACTTGTGACTTTTAGCAAACAGTAATGGTCTATCCTGGGACCGAAGAGAAGGGATATCTTTATCTTAGACATGCCGAGGAACACTTGAAGGAAGAGTGGCAGTGAGGAGACTATCTAGACCCTGTCAGGCCTGTCAGGAGAGTGACAGGTGAGAACTGCAGGGGTCCTGTGAGAAACCCTGATGACAGAGCTACATTTAGCTGAGAAGCCCCAAGGGGAGGGATCTTGCTTGGGGGCAGGGAACCTTAGCTATTTACTCTTTGTCACTTGGTCCATGTCATAATGGAAGAGTCGGCTACTCATCTGGGATGATTCTCAGGCTCAGCAATTTAAAAAAAAAAACTGATTATGTCGGGACTAAGGGGTCCTTTGTAGAATTCAGTCTGTTTCTCTATTGATTTTTTTGTTGTCATTGTTTGTTTGTTTTCAGTGCGATGGATCAAGCTTGGGGGTTCAGACGTGCTAGGCAAGTGCTCTGCCATTGAGGCCCCATTTCCTGTGTTTGTATTGTGTACACGTGTGAGTGTTCATGCCTGTATGTGGAAGCCAGAGGAGGACGTGGGGTGTGCCTCCCTGCTGTTCCCCTCTTTATTCTTCTGAGACAGGCTCTCTCACTGACCCTGAAGCTCACTGTTTTTCATCTAGGTTGGCTGGCCCGCAAGCCTCAGCAATTCTCCTGTCTCTACCCCTTGTCCCTCAGAGATGAGGTCATAGTTGCTAGCAGCCACATTTTTGTGGGTTCTGGAGATCCAAGCCCAGGTCTTCACAATTACGCATAGTAAGCAGGGTTACTACCCACTGAGCCATCGCTTTGATCTCGTCTTCCTACTTGCTTTTCTTTCTGAACATACACCTCTAGCAGAGGCCAAGATCGTGAGAGATGGGAGTTGCATTTTTAATGGGTGAGACTTTCTTTGTTAGTTACCTGGATACCTGTGTGAGAGATGGATCAGATGCCTGTGTCTGCTGTCAGCATTGTCTGCCTGAATCCACGCTCTGTCTGCGGTGTGACTTGCACATTAACTCCCCCACCAACAGCTCTGGGAAGACTTCACTGGGCAGGCGAGCGGGCGTGAGGCCCACAGAAGGCAGCCACATGGCACTGAAGAGGAGCAGCAGGGAGAACTGCTGGGTGGGTTGGGGTGCATGTCTGTGTGGGATAAGGTTTGATTTACTCACTGGTCCCCTTAATGACTTCAAAGTGGGTGATCCCAAAAGATGCTTGCCAAGGAGTCTGGGGGAACCCCAGAAAAGGCAGAGAGGACAGAGAAGAAGGGGATGTTGGGATTCTAGGGGAGCGGGTAACCCTGGCTTTGATGTAATGATATTCAGCAGGACTCCTTAGAGCAGGAGTGCAGATGTGACTCCGGGGTGGTGTGAGTTTGCCGTGTGCTCCAAGGCCTTTAGGGTGACAGAGTAGAGCCTGTAGCTCTGAAGGCCAAGCTTTTCTTCCTGGTGTGGGTGATCGAGAGCCTGGCATTTGTTTGCATGGTGAAGCGGTGAGCATAGATAGGCCTGGTGTCCGACCTCAGAAGGATGCACATACATACGTGTGATGCCCACTGTGTCCCGTCATGGAGTGCCCCAAAGATGTGTGATGTGAGAAGGGTCTTACAAGCCAGTTTTGAGGGTGAGCAGAAACAAGTAGAGAAATACAGCAGCCCCCCTCTTTCTTAATAAACAGAAATACCAAAACATTGAGGAGTGCCCAAGAAACCCCTCCCTGAATGAAGACCGGAAGAAAAAACAGACACGTTAGCTTTCTGTTGCAGTGATGGAACCTAAAGGTTTGTTATTGCTCCTGGTCTCAGGTTTCAGTCCACGGACACCTGGTCCCATTGCTTTGGGCTTGTGGTTGTATGAAACATATATCTGAGTGCTCTTTGAACCACCACCATCCTTTCTGAAAGATGACTAGAAGTGACGTAGCTGGGGGCAGTGAGGTAGCTCGGTGGATGAAGCCTGATGACGTGTATTTGATCTCTAGGAGGTGATGGAGGAGGGTTATCTGTCTATTGTGTTATTTTCATTGGTCAATAAAGAGACTGCCTTGGCCCCTTGATAGGACAGAAAATTAGGTAGGCGGAGTAAACAGAACAAAATTCTGGAAAGAGGGCTATGAGGCAGAAGCCATGGAGCCAGCCATCAGGTCAGACATGCTAAATCTTTTCCGGTAAGCCACCACCTCGTGGTGCTACAGATTATTAGAAATGGGTTAATATCAAGATATGAGAGTTAGTAACTAACTCTCTAGAGATAATGGGCCAGGTAGTGCTTAAATGAATACAATTTATGTGTTGTTATTTCTGGGACTAAGCTAGCCGTGCGGGAGCTGGGTGAGGCGAAAAGCAGGCCTGCCCGCAGCCCCTCACTACAAGGAGGCACATGATAGAAAGGGAACCAACTCATGAAAGTTGTCCTCTGACGGCCGCTCATGTGCCATAGCATGTACCACATCAGTCAATCAATGAAAGTGTAATTAAAATGTTTACAGTCACCACTCCTATCCCTCGAGGGTCGGATGAGCAGTGGTTGGAATGGGAGTTCTCTCTGTTCATGACTGTTCACTCCTCAATCAAGACAGAAATTGAAATATTATTAAATTTTTTGTGGAGTCCCCAAAAGTCAGAGGTAGGCTCTTCCTTTTTATTTTACCCAAACAAGTCTTGTACTGAAGGAGCCTCGGTCTGCTCTAATTCTCCTTCGCTTGGTCGGCTTCCATCTGCCCAGATTTCTCTCATGGTTCTCTCAGCGTACCTCCTCTGGCCCCCATGGCTAACATGCCTTCCTTGCCTTTAGCCGTCTCAGCCCATCTAGAGTCACACTGGTGACCAGGTAGCTCTCTAGTGAGAGCTCCTGATCAAACACAGTAGAGGGGAGCTACCAATTTGCTGGCTCCCCACTGGAACTTGCTGTGGCTTTTGTTTTTTATCACATCGAGGCTTCTGTGCACAAGGAGGGGTCTGCCTTTGTTGGCCCGTGGCTGGAGTGGACGTGAGGCTGGAGGGGACCGTTCTTGTTCATGGACTCTCCTGGTAACTCTGTGTGCATCCAATGTGTGCCTATTCAAACCAAATCCAATAGAATGAGAGCAAAACGTAGGGCAGGGTGCCAACAGGAAACTTCATGGGAGCTGAAAGGTGGGTTGGGCAGCAATAATCAGACAGTTGGTGAGGACTAGAAGGCCAGCCTGCAAGTGAAGGCGAGAAGCAAAGCAACAGATCGGCTGAATTGATGCAATACACAGGCTCCCAATAAACGCCGGTGAACCCATGTTCCCGTTAGCATTGTCTCAGTCAAAATGGAAACAATCAAGTGTCCAAGGACGGTTCACCCAAGGAGGGTATGGAACTTTACATGCTACGACACAGGTGAACCTCAAAGACACTGACCTTGGTATAATAACTCAAACACAGAATGTACAAACACAGTGGTTCTCGTGACAGGAGAGAGCTGGAGTGGGCGGATCTGTACAGACAGAATGGAGGAAGGTGGTTTTCATGAGCTAGGAGAAGAGAAGGGTGGAGAGCCATTGTTTAATGAATCCAGGGCTCGGGTTTGGGAGGATAGAAAAAGCCCAGAGGTAGAGGAGATGACGAATATACAGCAATGTGAATATACAGCAATGTGAATACAGTGAATATTGTAGAGGAGATGACGAATATACAGCAATGTGAATATACAGCCTGAATACAGTGAATATTCGGCCACTGGACCATGGCCGAAATGTAAAATTTTGCGTTATTTATGTTTTAACGACCCAGACAACTGGGACTCCCTATATTCTCCCATAGATTCTTAACATCTTTCTTTTCCAGATCTTTAATTTAGTTATTGCCCCTATAAATTCATATGAAATGGGGGATTTATTTGGGATTTAATTGAGAGTAGAAAAGTGCAGACATTCTTTGTTACCCATATAGTGAAGTACTGGAACGAGTGTGAGTGTGTATGTGTGTGTGTGTGTGTCTGTGTGTATGTGTGTATCTGTGTGTATGTCTTTATGTGTATGTGTCTGTGTGTGTGTGTGTCTGTATGTGTCTGTGTGTATGTGTGTCTGTGTCTGTGTGTATGTGTGTATGTCTTTATGTGTGTGTGTGTGTGTCTATGATGGCTGGTTTGTTTTTCCTGTGCTGAAGAAGCGGGGAAACTCCTCTGAGCATCTTGTATTCTTTCAAAGCAGCGTTCACATTCACAGGTGTGTTTGCAGTCATCTTGACTGCCCACTGCCCCAGCTTGTGGTTTGTTCACTCCTGATACCCAGGAAGGCTGTTAAACTCTTCTTTCCTGGTCCTAACTAGGGCTGTTCAGTCCTTGTAGCCTGGCTGATTAACAGCGGGTGGGGGGGGGGGGGGATTGCCCTTCATTTCTTTGTCTTCAAAACATTGCCACCTGGGTCTTTACTACCCTCAAAGCAGACGTCCTGTGAATGAGTAAAATTCCTCAGTTAGTCTCTTCTCTTGCAGCACATAGGTGAGAAGCCCCAGGGTGCACAGTAAGGGTGGCAGGCGGGTCCAGCCTCGCAGGTGCTGGCTGAACAGTGACTTCCTCTAGGGTTAGGGGGGTTAGGCCTGGGCTCCCTGAAGAAACAGCAGAGAACAAGGACCATTTTCCAGCAAGAAATGTTCATGCCAGGCAGGCAAGTGACCAGAAAATAGGAAGAAGTGTGTACAAATTTGCAAAAGAGGGTAACTAACCCTTCTCCCACACAAAGGCCCATGGCCGACAACTCCTTATGAGACTGGCGGACAATAGAAAAGCACAGCTTATTTACTGAACTTCAGATATACTTGAACTGAGTTCAGGCTGAAGATCCCAGGCCCCAGGCCAGACCTCAGTCTGTTCCCAGAATCTCCCAAACATTGACAGCTGAGTACAAGATGGCTGGATGCACCGGACATGAGCTAATATTCCAGACCAAGGAGGCAAGCAGAATCTGCTGGGTCATTCTGGTGAAGCATTTCTTTTTCGTCACACTTGTGGGGCAGGAGGCCTCTGGAATGAGGGGATTAGAACCTACAATAAAATAAAATAGGCCAGAGGGCTTTAGGTACACAGAAAGGCAAGATAGGAGTGTGTGTGGAGGGGATTATAGTGGTATTTTTAGGTTTATGGCTGGCTTAGTGGGAAGGGGCTCAGCTTTCTAAGACCCACATGGGGAAGAGGAATTCTAGTTTCTATAGTGCAGTTTGGGGGAGACCGAGACTGAGAGACAGGAGGAAGCTTAGAAAGAAGCTGCTTTAGAGACCTTACGTTTTTCGGAGCCCCAGAACCAGTTTTAGTTACATGAAAGGTGATGTTTTCCAAGCCTGTGCTGTGAGGCTGCCTCTGCCAAGCAGCCCCACGAGGATGGCGTTGTCACCGTCTCGTTGATACAGATGAGGAAGGCTCAAAGGGATCTAGGTTATTAGACCCCGTTCACGTGAGACGATCTGTTGAAGCTGGGGTTGTACAAGGAAAGAGTTGGAGTGAATCTGAACTTCTAGAATATTCCACTAGTCCTACAATTTCAATGACCTTTAAGAAAGTAGGGAACAGTTAAACACCATTGGGCCCAGAACCGGTATGAGATCCCTGCCTGCCTTTTGCCCAGCGATGGGCTTACTTATCGACCTCGTGTCTTGATATTTGCTAGCAATCATTGGCTTTGTGACTTAGCATCAGATGTGGTGGGTTTGCTCGATAATCTTCTGCAGTTAATCCCTATCTTAGATTTCTACTTACTCTGTGTCCCCAACCCCTGCCCCCATCGAATAGATGGAACCAAGAAGCTGGTATTAGCCTGAGGAATTGCCATCTATAGGATCCTGGGATGAACCACTAGAGTCCCAAGGAATTGAATTCTGAGGAAGGGGCTTGAGAATGGAATCAGAGTGGAGCTCCCTATCCACCGTTTCCTGGATGTGGTGGGCAAGAACATTCTCCACTGGGAGAGCTGTCCCATCAGCCTCTTGGGCTTTGTTCTATACATATCTTCCCTGGAGGAAGTGCATCTACTGTTTCCAGACATAGGACAAAGAAGAGAGACAAGGATGCCTAGGAACCAAAGACATTTGTGAGTATTTAGGGGCACACGGCAGGAGTACACGGCAGACACTGAGTCCTGGCTGTTAGTGTGCACTGCCAATCTGAATGTCACGGCAGATCTTGTCACCTGGTGAGGGCCGCTGTGCCACTCATTTGCTCTGGGAGGGCTGTGGTTCTGCCTGCTCACAAATGGGCACTCGTGACCCGAGGCACTGGAGGGAAAATGTCACCGTGATCTCCTTTCTGTAGCCACTTCTTGGGAGTCCCTGGGCTTCTCTGGATTTTCCTCTGTCCTCCTCATCACCTTTCAGTTCTCCATACTTTGGTTCTTTTCTCTCTGGAACACTGCTGATAGTCCTTACGTTTTCTTTTCCCCAAGAACTAGGCACTCACTGCCGATCCAACTTCACTGACTGGGAAGGCAGCATTTTGTTAATGAGTCCATTTTAAGTGAAACTGGAACCCAGGCTAGGATTTTTGCTTCGCCTCCCAGACCACAGGGTTTATAGCTTCATTAACAGTTGAATAGGCAGTTTTAAAGCCTGGAGGCCCAAGCTGACCACTTGGAACCCTGCAGCGTGCTAGGCCCCCTGCCTGCTGACTGGTCTCTCTCTTACCTCTGATTCCCTGAGGGGGTCACCCTGGGGAAGAAAGAGGCAGGAAATGAGAAACAAAGAGAAAACTGGAGTGAGTGGGCATTCCGGTTTATTAAGTAAAACTTTTTATTGGAGGGGAGGGGAAGTGCGGGGTGGTGGGGGGACGGCAGCTTTAGAAGTTTTGTAACCTATCATTTAACCTGGTGACCTGGAAGTACTTAGGGATGTGTGTGTGTGTGTGTGTGTGTGTGTGTGTGTGTGTGTGTACACATGTGAGTGCACGCGTATTAGCTTTGTTAAGAGCTATGTTTACTAATTTAGGTCCATTTCTCCTTCAGAACCTAAAATGATTAGGCTGGCTCAGTTGTGCATTTGTGGTGACGTCAGCTCTGTGTTGGCTGCTCTGTTTGTTTGTGGTTTACTCTCTAATCTTGTGTTTACTGATGTGTTGCAAGTACTTGTAGCAGTGACTGATATTTAAGAATTCAATATTTACTGAAGAAGAAAATGACTATGTGTGTACAGGTGCACACATGCCCATAAAGTGGTCTCTTAAATGTAAATAACTTTTAAAAAAATTGAGTGTGTGTGTGTGCAGGCTAGCTGGACAGTGAGCCTCTCAAATTCTCCTGTCTTCTCCCTGAAATGATAGGGTTACAGGCATGCATGGGCCATGCCCCCCACCTTTTCATGCATTCTGGGGATTTGAACTTAGGTCCTCTTGCTTTCATAGCCAGCAGCTATCTCCCCAGTCAATAAGTGATTGATGGATTGACCTTAAATATGTCAAGTAAACGAGGAATTAGAACATGAAGTCTATGAAGCAGCTCAATAAAAGTGGTAAGTCTCACATTTGTGTTTCTTGTCATCATTTGCAGTCTGGTCACTTTAGATGCTGTTCTTGTCCCAGAGCAGGTCAGAAATGGCATATAAAGATAGAGATGGTCAACCAGACAAACTAACAAAGTGACCGTTATTAGCCTCACAGGAAGAGCAAAGAAAAAAAGCAGACATGACCCCTCAGAGGATAGCCATCTGGAACCACTTGGTTCAGGAAAAACAGTCTTTGGTGCTTTACTGTGTCTTGGAAACCATGTCATGTGACATGGTAGACACTGAATCATACAACTTAAATTCTCTTCTATAATTTATCAGACGAGGCCTCCTCTAATGCTTCAGAAAGGTTCCGCAGACTTTTAAGACATGCTTTGAGTAATTACTTCTTGAAGAACATAGACTTACTTTATATACAGCAGGATGCAGAGAATTATGGCCGTGTTCCTGGAGGCCAAACCTAGTCCACTTCTTATTTTTATAAATACAGTTTTATTTCATATATATATATATATATATATATATATATACTCATTGATTTATATATTTACCCATGGCAGCTTTCTCTTTCCTGCCAGCAGAGTCCAGTAACTATATCAGAACCTATATAGCTGACAAAGCAAAGTGTTTGTTGTCTGGTCTTCCATGGCTAAAGATAGCCAGTCCGATGTTGATGTAGATGCTGGGTGCTCCTTGGATGTTGGCTTCTACATCCATGTGCCTTTGATCCATCTGCACGTATTGCCAAATGCTCCTTGTCCACATGTTCATCCACAGTTCTGTTGGATAGCAAGCACAGTTAAATGTTGGGTCTTGCATTCTCTTATTTCTGAAACGTAGCTCTGGGGAGCCTGGGTAAAATTAGTTTTCATTCTTCTTGTGCCTCTTCGCTGATGACAGGGGCAGCTTGATGTAACCTCTGAAAAAGACGTTCTGGGGGAACTCCGGCTCCTCGGAGACATTGGTGTGCAGGTGCCATCCTGCAGTCGCATCTTAAGGGTGTCCACATCGATTGCATTCAACGCTTGCGCTTGGACAAGATGGATGTCCTTGTATCGTGAATCAATGCGAGGGATTCGGTGAGCACATAGCCCAGACTACACAGGGTCCCGTGGGAATTTTAAATAGCGCTGGAAGTTGACTGCCAAGGTGAAAAGTACTATTTGCTTCATCGGGTAGAATTTTGTTTTCGGGTTATTCTTTTGGGCTTCTTCATTAGTGGAGAAAGCGTCCTCAGCCATGGCCGCTGCGCCGTCTCATTCTATACTAATGTGGCCAGTGCCACTTCGTGTCAGGTTATAATAGCCCTGGCTTCAGTAGACTCCTCGCTCAGTCAGTATCATCCTTCACAGTAGCCTCTGAATTTCCAAGGAACAGGAGCTAGCGTTTGCGACGGAAAGTAGACTTTGGAGACTGCAAGTAATGTGGGCAAGTGTCTGCTATCATCAACGTAAGCATGAAGACAAGACTTGGATTGAGGGTGGGGAAGGACATACCTTTCTATTTTTGCTCTTATTGTTCAAGTTTTAAGTGTTAGGGTATTTTGCCTGCTGGAGTGTCTGTGTCCTGTGTGTGTACAGTGTCTGTAGGAGCCAGAAGAAGGCCATCAGATCCCTTGGAACTGGCGTTCCGTTTGGTTGTGAACCTCTATATAGATGTTGGGAAGCAAACCCAGGTCCTCTTGAAGAGTGCCAGGGCTGAGCCACCTCTCCAGCCTCACCCCTTCACTTTTGGGATGTAGTTCATATGCCACAAAATTGGCTTTACAACTCAGCAGCTGTTTGTAAGTTTGCAAAGTCGTACAGTAATTTTTTTTAATACGAGAAGGATTGGTTCATTTTGAGGAAATTTATCTGGACATTTGCTAGTTGGAACTAGTTGTGTGCCACAGACTTACTGAGGATGGGTATGACAGTCCCAGGGCCTTGAGCTTATATGATACATGGAATTGTTCTGGTCAGTGGGCAGGGTCCAGAACATTGAGATCAAATGCCTAGGCCTCTATCCTGACCACAGACTCCGGGGGTGACCAGTTTCTCCACCTTCTGGGATTCTTTTCCCTCTAGCTGGCTGTAGGCTAAAAGTAGTCTTCCTTTCTTTGATGCTGTTCTTGTCAGGGAACTGGGGTGACAAAACGTGCCAGCAGAATGTACACTTGAATGTCAACGCACTGTCTAACCTTTCTCTATCCTTCATCCATCTCTACCTCTTTGTCCTGAATGGGTCCATGCAAATGAACCTTCCTTGGCTCTCTCATTGGCTCCCAAGAGTCATTACAATTCCACTACGTGTAAGGTAAGATAGAATGATTCTGTGTCCTGTAGGGCTCCTCCCTAGGTCCTGAGAGTGTATGGAAGTGAGAAAGGCAAGACCCTGCTCCCACAGAGTTTATATTCAATGAGTAGAAGACATTTAGCAGCCGATCCTGCAATCAGTCTTATGGACGCCACTGTGTTGTGAACACTAAAAGATGTATTCAGCATTATTGCTGGAAATGTGAGGCATGGGGCTGTCCTGGTTTGAAGGTGGGAAATTCCAGCCAAGAACCGAGGGATCCACGGGGAAGGCATGAGTGTACAAAGGCAGGCGTCTGCTCAGTGATGGAAGAATGGTGCAGAGAAGCGAGGGGACTGGCTGTGGCTATGCCACAGAGAATGTGCTAGCAGAAAGCTTCAAAACTAAGCAGTGGAAATCTTGCCATTCTCAAGCTCCATTCCAACTGCACACACTGGATGGTTAGAAGCAAGCTGGAGTGCAGAGATGTGTGTGGTTATCCAGGGGACAGGAGGCGGTAGCTTCAGCCTAGAGTGGGGACAACAATGGGTCCACATTGGGTTTGAGAAACACTTAGGAGGTGGGAGGGGCAAAACTCACTTCCTTTCACTGGTTTATTTATTTTGCTCAGGGTCTTATTTGTCAACTTTCTGTTGTTGTGACAAATAACCTGGGATAATCAATTAATAAAGCAGAAAGGTTTGTGACAGCTTGCAGACTTGGAGGTAGCAGGCTGTGGGCTGATGGTCTTGTGGCTTTGTGGCCTGGTGTGAAGCAACTCCATTGTGGGATTATATGCCCAAAGAGACTGCTTCGTGCCTGACGACTATGCAGCAAAGACAGCGGCAGGACCCAGACTCCTACATTTCACCCCAACGCCACAGATCCGGTGTTCTAAGTCTCCCCAACAAGGCCCTGTTTCCTAAAAGATTTTCCATCCCCCAGTGGTGCCCTGGGTTGGGGACCAAGCTTTTAACACATGGGCCTCTAGAACACTCTAGATTTATGCTATAACTGTGTCTGTCTTTTCTTTCTTAGACATTCTTGTTTTCCTGTTTGGCTAATCGATAGCCCAAACCACGATGCTCCCAGAGTTGAGTGGGGCTCTGTTTTTTTGGGTCCTTCAGAACTAGGTCTATAAAAGTTAGAAAGCTTAGAGGGAAGCTTTCTTCGGACATTTGTGTAGCTTAGCTGTCATCTCGCCACAAATTAGTCTCTTGGGAAGAGGGAGCTTCAGTTGAGGAGTTGCTTCTATCAGATTGAACTGGGGGCAAATCTGTAGGGCATTTCCACGTCCTGTGATGGATGGTGGAAAGCCCAACCCATTGTGAGTGGTACCACCCCTGGCAGAGCTCCGCCTTGGACTCTGCTTCAGGTCTTGCTTCCAGATTCCTGCCTTGGCTTCCCTGAAAGGCAGCCGGTAACCTGTCAGCCAAATAAACCATTGCCTGCCCAAGCAGGCAATCATCTGATTTACATCATATATAATATATATATATAACATATATATGATGATAATACATCAGGGTTTTATCACAGCAACAGAAAGCAAATTAGGATAAGCAATTAACGTATAATTCCTGTGAACTTTAGCTGCAAAGCTGAGGGCTTAACAACAGCAACAAAATGGCTTCCAGAGAAGGTAAACAGAATCACCGGGACAAAAAGACTTGTTAACAAATGTGTTTCAACACAGGAGACTACCGTTTCCGTGTTGAGAGGGCTCTCCATTTTTGCATCTTATTTTTATTTTATCTTATTATTTTTTTTTAGATTTATTTATTTATTATGTATACAGTATTTTCAGTACTCTGCCTGCAGGCCAGAAGAGGGCACCAGATCTCATTACAGATGGTTGTGAGCCACCATGTGGTTGCTGGGAATTGAACTCAGGACCTTTGGAAGAGCAGAGAGTGCTCTTAACCACTGAGCCATCTTTCCAGCCCTTTATCTTATTTTTATTGACATTTTATTATATGTAGGAATGGAGTTTAGTATAATACCACACATGCATATATTATATACTGATCCAATCTAATATCAAGATGATGAAGGAATCACTTACTAAATGGATGGATGTGTAGAGTGGGCCAGGAGGTAGGGCAGAGATAGAAGGGGCACATGGTCCCTTGTTAAATTTTCCATTACTCTGTACTTGGACCCCCACCTCATGCCATTACAGGCCACAGATGTTTTACCACGGGATGGTGATGTATTTTATTTTTGACGCTGGTTCTGGACTTTCAAGTTCTCCGACTACAGATTGAGTTGAAAGTCAGTCTTATGGCGAGTAAGAATCTTTGCTGGGGAGACACACCAGGTGGCCAGGGAGGAAAAGGGTCCTTTGCTGTCTGACTGTTAACACTTACTTCTGAGCCCCTGGTGGGCAGTGAGACTAAATATGACCTTTGTGTGCCTGAGCAAAGAACACACCTCTGCCTCTAACAGTGGAAGACTTTCCACAGGGTTAACCCAGTAAACGGCTTCCTGCCTCTTGTGGGTTTTTCTTTAGGGCCAGCATCATCACACTGAGATGGCAAAATTCAAGACTTCATGGCAGCAGAGTCAGTTAGCTGACTTCCTAAATCCAGCCCCACCCCTGCCCCAGAAGAGCAGACAGGTCTTTGGATGCTTTACTCTTGCAAAACTTGTGTTGAGTAAGTGCTGTCAATGTAGTTCTGTGTAGACTCCTTGCACGGTGAGTCCAAGGCCCTGTGCTCCACCCTCAGAGCCCAAACAAGCGAACATGCTGTTTGTTTCAAAGTATTTATGCTGTCTTTGAAAACAGAATGAGTAATATGGATGGGGAAGAAATGGGGTTCTCCCGAAGATGAGCCCTTAGTCTATGATTCTTTTTTTTTAAGCTTTTTGCTTCCAATATTTTTTCCCTGAAATCACTCAAAACAACACTTCCTTCTTCCACAGTTATTTTTTTCTCCAAGGACTCAAGGCTGGAGACAGGTGAAGTGACTGATCCCCTTTCTCAGCTCCCCACCCCAGTTTGTCAAAATTAGCACTCGGCACCATGGACTTGATGGGGTGGGGAGGGGAGGGTGGGCAAGAGAGCAGCTAGGTAGCTGAGGCCTTCATAAGAGTCAGGGGGTGGGGGTGGAGAGATGGCTCAGAGGTTAAGAGCATTGCCTGCTCTTCCAAAGGTCCTGAGTTCAATTCCCAGCAACCACATGGTGGTTCACAACCATCTGTAATGGGGTCTGGTGCCCTCTTCTGGCCTGCAGGCATACACACAGACAGAATATTGTACACAAAGTAAATAAATAAATATTAAAAAAAAAAGAGTCAGTGGGTGAGAAGGAGAGGGAACGTGGGGGAGGAGCTAATTGAAGTACTTGGAAAGAGCAATCAGAGACGAGGCGTTTTGATTAATGTCCCTCTGGAAAAGAAACAACCAAAAATGCATGTTCCAGTTGTCTGTCTGTTCTGAGTCTGTTTATGCTGAAATCTGCAATCAGCTTCCTTGGGGGCTCTTGAAGTTCTTAGTCACTTGGTGTGATGTTCTGCAGAGGACAGTAACGACGGAGGGGGTCTGAGGCGTAAGACTGCAGCTGGTTAATGTCTTTAATATGTAAGAACTGTTTAAAATATTTAAGACTTCCCCTCTGCTCTGTCTCTCCCATGGGAAGTGACTCTGGGTGGCGTTTGAACTGAGAGTGTGAGACAATGCCCTGAAATGTTTCAGGTCAGTGTCCGAATCAGTGAAGTGAACACTGACGTGAACGGAATAGAGAATTTTGGGACTCTCTCTCTCTCTCTCTCTCTCTCTCTCTCTCTCTCTCTCTCTCTCTGTGCACGTGTTTGTGTAGACATGTGTACATGTGTGCTAGGGGCTAGAGGTTGACGCTGGGTGTCTTTCTCTGCCTCTTTCCACCTCTTTTCTGAGACAAGGTCTCCCTGAACTTGGGTTCATCAACCAGGCTAGGGTGACTGGCCCCTGAGCTGCAGGGACCTGTCTTGTTTGCACCTCCCCAGGTCTGGGATACAGATGTGTGCTGCTGAGTCTGCCCTTTAAATGGGTGCTGGTGATCTGAACCCAGGTCCTCATGTTTGAGTGTCAAGTGCTCTATTGACTGAGCTATTCCTCTGGGCCCTTCCTTTATCCTTAAACTTTATATTCCCCCTCCCCGCAGTAGGTACAGGTTTTTTTTTCCCCTCATAACCGATAGCGACTCCATTCATGGCCCAGGAGCCCAGGTGATGACTCTCATCAGTGCTTGAGAGACCAGGAAAAAAAAATCCCTAGTCAAATAAACCTGGGCGTGAGATGCTGACTTAAAATTCTCAGACTTGCAGCCTTCCACCTGTGAAGGAGACCTGGGGATAGTGTGGCACAGACTGAGGTGGTGGAATCCCAAGAAGAAACAGAGGCTTCGTTTTGCTATCCTAGCTGTCACTGCAGGTAACAAGGCCAGAAACCAAAGACCCTCAGGCGGTACCTGGCCAGTGCTTTGCAGCAATGCAATGGCTGCCGAGGGTTTCCCTTGTGGAGTCTCTACGTGGTCTTGCATCCAAGTAGGGCTCTGGCTCTTCTGGCCTACTCGGGCCAGATCTCCTCCTCCCCCACCTTTCCTTCCCTACAATCATCCGTTTGCTTCCACTCACTTCTGTGTAGAATTCACTTGAAAAGGCATTTCTCTTTCTTTCTTTCTTTCTTTCTTTCTTTCTTTCTTTCTTTCTTTCTTTCTTTCTTTCTTTCTTTCTTTCTTTCTTTCCTTCTTCCTTTCCTTCTTTCTTTTGTTTTTTTGAGACAGGGTTTCTCTGTAGCCTTAGAGCCTGTCCTGGAACTAGCTCTTGTAGATCAGGCTGGCCTGGAACTCACAGAGATCCGCCTGCCTCTGCCTCCGGAGTCCTGGGATTAAAGGTTTGTACTACCACCGCCCGGCAAAAAAACCCAGGCATTTCTACTCTCTTTAAAACCAGCCCATTAAGGATCAAGTGTAGGCCTGCGGATGGTATACCGATTTGCATTGCATACAAATCTGTCAGTTTCGGGACAGGCTGCATATGGTAGCCTGAGGTTTGCTGCGGCCGCATTGTGCTGGACACATCTTCTTATAACCTCCACGTCTGTCTGTGTCATTCCATATAAGAAGAAGCAGGGTTTTCTACCTCTTTCCTACATATCCTCACCTCCATCTGATGTACTGTTGGCTAATTCTGGAAGAGATGCTCCTCCATACTGCATTTTCAAACATGGAGATGGTTACACGCATGTGTCTGTGTGTGTGTGGTATGTATGTGCATGTGTGTATATGTATGTGTGTGTATGTCTGTGTGTTTATGTGTTTGTGTGGTATATGTATGTGTGTGTTTATGTGTCTGTGTAGTTGTGTGTATATGTGTGTGTATATGTGTGTGTGTGTGTGTTTCTCTAATAGCTACAGTAAATTTTGTGCTCTCTTGGACTTTTTGGCGCAGTATGCTAGTTAGCTTTTATTGTTAACCTGATGCAACGTAAAGTCACCAGAGGAGGAGGAACCTTAACTGAGGAACTGTCTAGATCAACTTGGTCTCTGGGCATGTTGGTGGCATTGTTTTGATTATAAATTAATGGAGGATATTCCCACCCACTGTGGACAGTCCTGTTCCTAGGTAGACTGTCCTGAACTACATAAGAAAGCTAGGTGAAAGTTGGGCGGCAGTGGCACACGCCTTTAATCCCAGCACTCGGGAGGCAGAGGCAGGCAGAGCTCTGTGAGTTCAAGGCCAACCTGGTCTATAAGAGTTAGTTACAGGACAGACTCCAAAGCTCAGAGAAATCCTGTCTTGAAAAACCAATAAATAAATAAATAGATATAGATAGATAGATAAAATAAAATAAAAATAAAAAAGGAAGTTAGGTGAGCTAGCCAGAGAGTATTCCTCTGTGGCTTCTGTTTGAGTTCTTGACCTCCCCCAGTGATGGATTGTGTGACCTGGAAATGTAAGACAAACAAACCCTTTCCTCCTCTGAGGTGTTTCTAGTGGACATGGTTTATCACAGGAAGAGGAAAAGCAAACTAGGACCCTCAGCCTTTGACCGTTGACATCTGAACGTCACTTGTTGACGGTTGACCCAAAGGAAAAGAGGTACAAGGTTTTGTTTTTACATTAAAGATGGGGCTAGTAGTCTGGGGCCCTCACTCTGTCTCCACCCATCTCCAGCATGTGTGGAGATAGAGCCCAGAGCTCATTCCTGCTGGCGACCCCTCTCCTCCCTCCAGACACCTCTTAGCCTCCGCTGACAGTTGTCTGGGAAATGTCAGAACTCAGAACAGCAAGCCTTTTATCCCTGTTTGTGCCTCTTGCCACAGGAAGCTGGGGATGGAGTCATTCCTCATCTCCTCTCTGCAGCCTAGCTGTTCACTGTGACTTAGCATGGAATGCAGGTTCCACTGTCTGGGAAAGTCTCCATGCCTTTGGCCTCTTTTCTGCCAGGGCCTTTGATCTTCACTCTTGCTGTTCGGGTCACATCTGTTTCCCCCCATGCCCTTGACCACTAAATGTGGTGTCTGCTTTTCCGCCATTGTCCTGTCCATTGAAAGGAACAGAGAGTATGACTCTTGATAAAAATGAAATGTGTTTGGGAGCAAGCAGATCAGCACCTGTCTTTCTATTGGAGTGTAAAAATGATGTCATTAACTCCCAAGTTAAGCATTAAAAGCTCTCTTTTTAAAAAGGCATTTCACTATCACTGTGTGTGTGTATCCTAAGCCGGTCGTGGAGGTCTTGATCTTCAACTTTTTTTCTCTACACTTACTCTATGTGACTCTACCTGTTCCATAATTTTAATCCTTCTTACTATTGATTTCCTCAATTATGTTTCTATCCCAAATTTTGTTCCTGAAGTTGATGCAATATCCTGTTGGTCCATTGGTGCTGCTTTAATGTAACACCACAGCCCTGATGAGTTGTAAACAGAAGTTTATTTTCACAGATCTGCAGACTGGGAAGTTGAAGATCAAGGCACAGGCAGATTTTGTCCTCATCTTATTGTATTCTCCCATGATGGAAGAGCACAGGAGCTCTCTAGGGCCTCTTTTGTAAAGGTTAGTCTTAGTGCTCTTGGGCCCTTAGTGTCCTTGGGTCCTGACCACTTTGCAAAGTCCAAGGTTATAGTGCCGTCACCTTCACATCAACTTAAAGGATTTGGGGGACGTTTGTTCACTACAACAGTCTCAGGGACCCCCTTTTCCACCATTTCCCTCTTTCTTCTCCCCACTGTAGCCCAGCTGACTTCTTGCTGTTCTTCATCACAGTGACTTTTTCGGAGGCCTTGGAATGTACCCACTGCCCTGCCCGAGTGATCTTCAAGGTGACTGCTCTAATTCACACCCACTTCCTTCAGGTCTCCCCCAGACCCAAAGTACCCCTCAGCCAAGAGGCCATCTGTGCCCCATTGTGAGAAAGTCCTTACTCCAGATCCCCAAAGCCCCCTTTCTCCTGCCCTGCCTATTGTTTCCCGTATGTCACGTGGGCTGTGTCATTCCTGCTCATTTACTCCATGGTAGCATGTTTGCTTTTGTTTATTGACCTAGCATCATTTCTGGGGGCTCAATAAATTCATTTGCATATTGTTGCATAAATTTGTTCCCACAGGAATGTGTAGTCATAGCTTCCAAAACTCCATGCACTTAGGTCTTTTTTTCCTTTGTTTGTGAATTCATTCCCACTTAGAGACTGAATAAAATAATATGTAAGTCATATTTCCTCCCTTTTTAAATTTTCAGACACATATAAATGCGCATAAACGTAATCAAAGATTCCAGAAAATTTTGCAGCATGTTTTCAGCTGATGGTTGTAAATAGAAATGGTTTAAATAACATTAACAAGTTATGGTCTGGCTACAGGGCCAACGTATTTTGAGGAGGACAACATCAATAATCCCATTTTACTACTTCCCCAAGCCTTTGAAATACACAGAGCTCATTAATGTTGAGGCATTTAATAGAAATAAAAGAAAACAGCAAAAAATTCACTGTGATAGTAACTGCCAAGAGTTTAAAGGTTTTTAATAATGCCTCAATAACGTTGGATTAATGAATTAGCTCTACAGAAAAATGGCCTGGCTCGGCTAATAAGTCAGGTTACACTGTTTGCAGAGGCAGCAGCTAGAACTCTGCTTGTAAATAGTAATGGGGGAAAGATCTGGAATGAGTTAAGCCGCTGTCACAGCTGGGCTGTGTTTTCAGTTCTCAAACACAGTAGAATTAATATTGAATATAACTGTATTTGAAGTTTAACGAATACAAAACGAAGTCCTTTGAGAATAAGCTTTTGTGAAAATTCAGTAGGGAACAGCATGAGTCAGACTCCCAAAGGCTTTGTCTGGGAACAGTTTTAAAGTCTTGGGGGGGCACCTCTTGGCCCTGCCATCGTGGGTAGACAGTCCTGAGTGCAGTCTGGATAGAATTGCCCCAATCTTTCCCTAATGGATAGGGGCTTCAGTGACCAACCATGGAGTCAGCTGGCCTGGTGCTGCTGGGTCAGTGGGCACACTGAGTCCCAGTCAGGTGCCAACTCAGTCTGTACAGCGGTAGGTATTGTGTGCCGGGAACATTCTAGGCACTGTAGAGTTGTTGACTGTAAGATCTTGCCACAGTGAGAGTCTTTTCTTTTTTGAAGAGGTTTCTGGAGATCCCTAGCCGTCTCTGGCTAGACAAGGCCAGGATGCATGGAGAAGTACACCCTTAGGTGGTTTCACGGAATCCAGGAGACACTGGTAAAGATGCACTCACTCTGAAGCCTGCCTTGTCTCAGACCATAGACACTGCCAGTAGCCTGGGAGAATATGAGAATATGACATTGTCATCCTAATCTGTAGTGTTTCTCCAGTCTGTGGGCTGGTGTATCTGCAGAAGAAATGGCTGCTGCTTTCTTGACTGTTGGCCATGGTTAGACCCACAACAACCCACAAGCAAGTCCTGAAACCACCAGACCAGACAAGGCTTCACCTGAGCTTTCTTCCAGATGTGAATGTGCAGTGCTCTAGCGATGGGCCACAGGGCACTCAGGCCTGACTCTCGGAACCCAGGTCTGGGCTCTGAGAAAAGCTGCTGGGTAGGCAGGCCTTTGTTTAGTGGGAACATCTCTTCTAGTCTGCAGCTTTTGGCCTAGTCCAGGATTCCAGAGCATCTGTATGTGAGTTCTTCCTAGCTGCAAAAACTCTCTCAGCAACCATCTCTAAGCCACTTGTTCTCTTGGCTTGACTCTTAAGTGGGCTTATTGTAGACATTTGGATGGCAGGAGACTATTGGTTTGTTTTTCTAGAAAGTTCCATTCGTCTGTCTGTCCACCACAGCAGTGAGAAGCAGCGGCAAGGAAGTGACTTTTCGCACAGCCTGACGATGTGGGAACTAATGAAGACCAGGCAGAACACGCATCATGGTGGTCTTTGTTTAGACCCACCTGTTGTGGTACTCAGCAGAAGGCTTGCTCTGTCTGGAGGAGGGTCAGCAAATGGAGGGGGACATTGGATTGTCTTGGCCCTTTCCTCTTGGCCCTTCGAACTTGAAAGCTTACCTGGATACTCCTCTTGACTGTACTGTGCTGTCACCCCTTTGAGACTTAGGCCTTGACCCACTAGCTCTGAACTGAGTTGCACACTGATGGGGCCCGACTTACATCCCAGCTATGCTTTTTCACATATTAAGCACTGGAAAAAAACTTGATATTCATTAAGAATTGCATGCTGTGTTTTCAGGACCCGTCATAAAGTGCTTGTTCTGTCTGTGATTTTCTTATATCCTCATGTAAATACCCAGGGAGAAATAGTCTACTTGCCTGCTTGATAAGGAAATTTAACCTCAAGAGACTGAGTGGTGTGCGGGCAGGGAGATAATTCAGTAGTTCAAGTGCTTGCTGTCCAAGTCTGAGAGCTAGGACTCAGAACCCCAGAACTCATGTAAATGCTAGGGGCCTGTGGTGGCCTAAATATAATCCCAGCCTCAGCAGGGGAACAGGATCCCCAGGACAAACTGGCTCGTGAGACTTGCCATGTTGTTGAATTTTGGATTTGAGTAAGAGACTGCTTCAACAAATAGGGTTTAAGAGCATTTGGGGAAGACTCCTGACAGCCACCTCTGACTTCCACATATGTGCACATGCATGTCCCCACACATGTCACAAATACACACTACATATACACACTTGAAAAATGGAAAAGAAAAAAAAAGATTGAGTGACTTTCCAAGGTGGTAAAATTAGAAAAGAGCAAAGCTTATAGCTTTAAACTAAAACCTGAGTATTAGGAATGAAGTCCAGAGCTGTTCACCAAGTTCCCATATGAAGAGAACAGACTGTTTCTCTCTTGAATCTTTAACTGTAGTATGTTTTACACTATCTTTAAAGGTCAGGGCCACATTATCTGTCTAACATGTACCGAAGGAATTCACAAGCCAATAATAAATAAACAAGGGATGAATGACGCTGTTGGATGAAGAGACAAATGAGCGAATAAACTGGATAGCGACTAGATCTCCCTCGCAAAGCTCCACCCACGTTTGTATCGGAAAACTCTGAATTGTAAAAAACTGTGGTCCATTTTAGGACCATGGCCACATGCGGGATGTCACCGCTAAGCTTTTTCTTTCTTCTTATTGATGGGTAATGTGGACAGGCCAAATCAGGCTCACACCAAGATTCTCAAATGGTATTGATAAATCCATAATCAAAAGTCAAAAAAAGCAAAACCTAATGAAGAATGTCTTCTCCAGTATTGTTCTCCTACTCTTATTTCCCCCTTACAGCTCCCTAGAAAATACTCAGGGCTGAGCTTTTATGATCAAGATTTTTCGCTAGACCACACAAATCACTTTATAAACATTTTACAGGCCCCTTCTTCAAGGTCACACCGGATGCGTGATAGAGGCAGGTATGGGAGAGCAACAGATTTTTTTCCTGTTTGAAAATCTTAACTTACAGCCAAACCTGTTTTCTAAAGATCATTATGGAAAAGAGGAAGGAAGGTCACTGAATCCACTGTGACTTGGTCCTGCAAACTTGACTGGCCTAATACAGGCGTGAAGAAATGGCAGCTGCCAGACCTTCGGGAAAGCTGGAATCAGGTGGGCTCCCTTGCTTTGATGGGAGGCACCTATCATTCAACCCGGAAACTCACTGATTTTGTTATGTCCAGTCCATGGAGGAGGGGTCTGCTAGTCTGAATGGGACCTCTGGGATGGGGGTGGGGAGAACGACAGTCTCCGATTGCAGCCATCCAGGAGTGGGAAGCAGGGATTGCTAGTTTTCGCATTCACTACTCAGTTGTTCATTAACACAGTACTTGGGCCAGAGAGAGTCTTTGCCATTTCCATGGGTCTGAGACATTAGAGTCCTTGACATGGCTATGTCCATGCCAGCAATACACATTCACTCAGGACGTCATCTCCTCCCTACAGAAGGTAAGGGGTGGGTGGTTCCCAGCATTATGTATTCCTTCCTCCCCAAATAAGTAAGCAAGCGTTTGGTGAAGGACTAAATTGGAGCATCATAAGTAGGTCTAGAAGTTGTTGGTTTGAGTATAGACATCCTGTGCCAGATTTTGGTGGGCGGTCTAATCGCTACTCCAGGGTGTGCTGAACCATTTCTAATGTGTCCAGGATTGAAATAAGAAGGTGCAATCAGGGGGCTGGAGAGATGGCTCAGAGGTTAAGAGCACTGATTGCTCTTCCAGAGATCCTGAGTTCAATTCCCAGCAACCACATGGTGGCTCATGGCCATCTGTAATGAGATCTGGTGCCCTCTTCTGGCCTTCAAACAGACAGACAGAACATTGTATACATAATAAATAAATAAATCTTTTAAAAAAAAAAAGGAAGAAGGTGCAATCAGGGCAGGGGACATGAATCCATGGGTAAGGTGCTTGCCATGCGAGCATCTGGAATTGAGTTCAGATTTCCATGTAAAAGCTGGAGACAATAGCACAGTCTGTAATTGCTGCCCCTGGGAGGCAGAGACGGGAAGATCTCTGGAGCTCACTGGCCAAAGAAATGAGCATTAGGTTCAGTGAGACACTTTCTCAAAATACAAGGTAGAAAGTGCTTTGAGAAAGATGCCACTGGTCCCCACATGCCCATGACACTTGAACACATAAACATAAACTGTGTATCACTCACGTGCACACGCACACACAAACACACATACACACACACACACAAACACACAAATATATAGCTTTTCTCCGACCTCTGAAGGTCTCCTTCAACCTTGGACATTTAGGTCAAAGTTTTTGTGACTTCCCTCACCAAATAAACCAAAGTCAGTGCAGGCCTGGTAAATGGTCTGAGCTACGTAAATGTGGTTTTTTGAAAGAACAAAGAAACCCTTGGTCTCTTCTGTAATTGCACCAAATTACATCTTCAGATGACTCTGTCTTCTCGTGGCGCTGGTTTTCCTTCTCCAGAAGGGAAACTGCACAGTTTACCATGATGTGAAGCCTGACTAGAGATTTGACATGATTTTATAGACAAAGCCACCTCAGTTGTCCCCATTTGCAACCCCAGATGTAAATGACAGCCTCCAGAAGCAGCCCTTGAAGCCATTCACCAAATCCACATTTTCAAGTGACCAAGAACCTGGGCCACAAATCCTTTTTCCATTGCATGCTTGCTTAGAAATAGCTGGTGACTCTCTGAGCCGTGCCACTGCTGCCAGGAAGGGTGATGTTTATGATGCTCGTTAGGGGAAGGATGGAGACTGGCACAAGTGGTCCAGGATGGGACCCCCGCCAGCATGTGCTGTTTTTAAGTTGCGTGAGGGATGTCACACACCTTCCAAGCTCAGCTCCACTGTCAGCTTCAGCTGGAGTGGAGCATTAAGGGGACAAGCCATTTAGAGTTTCATGTTGATGACGAAGGGAAACCAGGGAAGGGAAGAGCTGGCTGTTGGTCTGGGTGTAAAATACCAGCCTCCTTCACCATGCAAGGGACCTTTCTCCATTGAGAGTCATGGGGGAGGGGTCCTGTGAGAGAGTAAAGGTTAGCATTTCTGCCATGACATAGGGTTATTGGGGGTTGATAACTATTTATTAAAGAGTAGGGAGAGGGCACAACCTCTGCTATGGAAGATGCTTAGCAGCATCTTCGCCTCAGCCACTAGCTGTCACTACTCCCTCCAAGTTGTGACGGAAAACTAAACACACCAACTGAATAGTTTTTTAAGTGTGTCCTGGAGGTCAGAATTGGCAGTGTCTGAGCACCACTGGCAGCCAGAGGGAACTGAGTGAGGGAGCCTTGTATCTCGTAGCCCTATCTTAGCCATTGGACTGGACCTCCAGAGCACTCGTCATAGCTGGAACATTCCTGGTAAAGAGTGGCCACCTAGCACTGCCTTTCTCACAGGAGACACCGTCACTGAGTAGGACAGGGGTTTCTCATCTACTCTGTTCAGGCCACAGTTAAGGTCACACACGTGAAGCAATGTGGCAGGAATCCCTTCTCTTCTTATTTCTGTGTTCCCTTTCCTCTGTGACCTCCTGGAGGGCTCATTAGCTCATGGGCTCCAGAGCCCCCTCTTCCAAGATGCCACCACATGCCCGTGGGCATCTAAGGGAGGACAGAGCTGCTACTTAGGGTCTCACAGGGGAGCAAGGTAAAGTGGCATCTTGACACAGAGGGGGCTAAAAAGATGTGGGGGCAGACAAGCCCTCCTGTCCTGTCAGGACACTGAAATGTCTTGACCTGGTCACCATCTTGAGAACAGACTCCAGGAGGCAAGAATGAAGGTTATCCTCGAGATGAAACATCACGACACGCTTTCTGCCTCCTGGGTATTTGCAGTGATTCTGACGATAGAACACGCACCTCCCTCATAAGGAAGTGTTTGCTGAGTCCCATGACTTGGAATAGACTGACGCTGAGCCCTAGCATGAGTAAGATATGTGTGTGTGTGTGTGTGTGTGTGTGTGTGTGGTTTTGCTTAATGGATATGTAAGTGAGCCATAGTAAGTGGCACACATTTAAAATGTACACTTTGGTACATTTGGACAGAAGGGCACAAACCCACCAAGCCATCTCCAGTGACAATAATAGCAAACCCTTTACCCTCCTGAAGTGTCCCGTGGTCTCAAGAGCAGATAAGAACTGTTACCAGAATAGACACCCCAGTAGAGACACAGAGACAGGGTGTGGGGGGAGAGGATTTCAAGGACTTCTGTGGAACATAGGGGAACCCATGCTGGCCCTGCAAGAAGATCCCTGAGCAACCAGGGCAGGTTCTGACAGTCAGCCTGAGCAGTTAGGTGAGGCCTGAGCAGTTGTGAGCACTGGGCCACAAGCATCCGAACTTGGGAAACTGTTGAACCACTCAGATTTGCTTTGGGAGATGCTCAGAACAGAACTTTTCAGCCTCTTAGTCTTTAAAGGTCCCATAACTAAAATTTAAGACTTTCACATTTTGTAATAAATCTAGGAAAACACAGCTGAGCACAGTGACTCAGTGTTCCATACATATAAAATCAATTAAAGGGGGCTTCATAGCTAGTTAACAGATTCTAAACAGCCCTCTCCAGCTAGAGCTCCTCCCAGAACGAGTATGCTCCATTCCTGCACCTGGTGGTGACCTGCAGCCTGCTCAGCCGCATGCTTGTGGTGTTCGTGGACGTCAGTAATTGGAAAGCAATCTTAGTATGCCACATTAGAAACCTGATTATTCCTGTCTTTGCAAAGTTCAGTGTTCAGGTTTGTACCGTGACTGTGAACTTGTAGGTATGGAGGCCATTTGGTAATGTGGCAGGAGTATGCTTTCTCCTCGGAAGCTCTGAACCTAGCTGTGACTCGAAGATGTTTTCAGAGGGAAATGTGTAAACGGGGAAGCAAGAGTCTCGGGTGTGAAAAGCACGAACTCAGTTCTTGTGGATAAAGTAAGCGGTAAGGTAATTGCCAGCATTATCGCCACCCCTGCCGCTGCCACCGCCCCATCTGAAGTGTGACGCCTACCCCAGGTTCTGTGTTCCATAACGAGAGTAACCACCGTGGAAAGACTACTGTGGCTGACCTAACACTAGTAATAACGACTGTCACTTATTAGCAAGTCAAGGACTGCGCTAAAATGTTACGTACACATCACATTGTATCCTTACCAAACAGAATAGGTATGATCATAAGTTCCCGTTTCTCTATTGAGGGGATTAAAGTATGGTTAGGTTTTAAAAAAGCAATGGTTCCTGGTTATGGATACTGAGTGGTAGAGCCAGGGCCTGAGCCTCTCAGACTCCACCAAGAATTTTGGAAGGAACCTGTGGAACTGTCCACCGTGGCTACCTGAAAGGCTGTGACCTTGACAGATCCCCTGTGATCGATCCTGATGAGAAATACCGCACCTAGCTTTTGACTAATTCATGAACTTTTACAACCATATTTGAGGGCCTGGGAGATGGCTCAGCCGCTTGCTGCACAAGCATGAGGACTGGAGTTTGTACCCACGGCAGCTATGTGAATGATGGCAGTGGGATACCCTGCCTGTATCCCAAGGCTTGCAAGGCGGAGATCAGTGGATCAAGCTGGCTACAGACAGATGAACTGGGAGTTCCAGGGTCTATGGGAGACCATGCTCTGCCTCAATATATACTATAAAGGGTGAACAAGGAAGAGAACCACCATCCACCTCTACTTACATGCACACATATGCATCTGAACACTCTCCATCTGTGCCCATGCATGTGTGACCACCCACAGACTTATACCACAGACATACATGCAGTAATGATAACAAGAAAGCAAAAATAAAGTTCTCCCCTTTTTTAAAGTAGGAAGGTTTTTTTTTGTTATTATTACTGAAGTTTAGGTACGATTTATTCAATCTCTTACATGTCACGCTTTTGAATTATTTTTGTTTGGTCCATGTAAGTCTATAATCTGGGTGGTATTTCCCACGTAACCATTGACAGAATCAAGGCTCAAGGCAGCTTTGCCCGTGTCATCTGGCTTCCAGGATCCAGGAGAGAGCATCCTCACATCCTGCATCTTCATCTTCTGCACTCTGCTGGTTACCTCATATTGTTGACAGGACTGCTCTATTTGCTCATTTGACTTTGTAAATGTGTGTTCCTCATCCCCGTCTCTGGGATATCCAAGAGCATGGTGCTGGCACTGGCTCCATCCTAGCAACACGAGAGGCACGTGATGTTCCCTAGTGAGAGGCAGAGGATGCGCATGTCTGTCTGTCTGAGCAGAAAACTTTCATCTACAGCACCTTTTCATGTCCCATTAGCTGCTTGCCACCCGCCCTCGGTACTGCTAAGCTCAGAAGCCAAGAACACTTGCTTAAAGCTTCTCTGCAGTGGTCCAGAGCAGAATCACACAGGCTGGGCGCAATCATGACATCTCAGCCTAATTTAGTTTCTTATGTAAAACAACTCTGGTCTGACATTTAACATCTCTCCCTGCGGTGGGTTTTTCTCTCCCTCTGTCTCTCTGACCTCATTACCTAGCTTTGCCTTTATGCTTTTACTTTCTTTTCTTTTTCTTTCTCGCTCACCAGGATTCACATTCACGTGCACACCAACGTGTGATCTTCATTACTGGGGAAGTGCTACTGGCTCACAGGACAGACTTACAATGCTGACAAACCCTGGGTCCAGGAAAGGCAGCCAGACGTTTCTATAGATGTTGTGCGCTAATGAAGTAGAGCTGTGAGCAGACTCTCTCACACAGGCAGCAGGCTCTCTCACACAGGCATCTCACTGTGGAGAATGTGTCCCCTGCCAGTCAGAGGGACCCGCTCAGGGACTAACTTCAGTTCACACATTGCATCAGTGAGGATGGCAGAGCCCTTGAGGCTGATCCCCTTCCTGCAAAGAGCAGAAGCGCATCATGACTTTGTCCAACACTCTAATTTGTTTCCTGGCTCCTCTCCAGAAGTAGGCACAGCCATTGTCTGTGGTCTGGGAATTCCACGAACAGCCAGAATAAAGGATACTAACTTCAGCTTTCCCCGCTAGTTCTTGCTCAGTAGATTCACCATGCTAGGAAGGTGAAGGACCATGCTAGGAAGGTGAAGGAGAGTCTGGGAGATGTCCTTTTTAGATCTCACGAGGACTCTGCTTTCAAATGTCCACCATCAAACCCCTGAGAGAAATGACATGGAAACTCAGGAAACGAGAAAGATCATAAAAACCAGAATTTTCTTGGGGAAGAAGTGCTTGGTGGTGGGGTGGGGAGTCCCCCACCAGTGTTTAAAATGTTCTTGCTTATAAGGCCGAGTACGGAATGGCCACATTCTTGAAGTAGAAACCTCACTTCTCTGAGAGACACTTGTGTTCAAATAGTTGGGCTCCAATGGGAATAAGCAGTGATTACTGGGTCTACTCTACCTAAAGTTTGCTACCTATTGATTTTATAATCTTAAATTTTGCAATTTGCCTTCAGAAGATTCATTAATAAGGACACCTGCTTTAGGGAGCAGAGTGGCCATAAAGAACACCCAGGGAGAAAGGACACTCAGCAGGAAAGGTGACAGGGTGGGAATGCCAACCCTAGGTGGGGGAGGGGGGAGTCTCCAGGGTGTGAAGGTAAATCCCCTTGATCTGAGATGCTTCCTGCCGTGCAAAATAAAACATTTTATTCTCAGGGCCCCATCTTCTAGCCAGGCCTGAGGGGCAGTTGTTTATGGACGGAGAAACTTTAGGAACAAAGTGGAAGGAAACGGCCTTTGAAAAGCAGCTTACCTCTTGTGCAGCCCATCACCAGAGACCTCTAGAATAATAAACCTGGAGCAAACATCACCAGGAATTTGTACAACACATGCTGGATGCTGACTCCAGCTGTTGCCTTCATTACAGACCCAGAGGCTTTGGAGGAACACACGCGAAGCACTCTTCTGGCTAAAACAATGCACAAAACCATCCTGCCCTCAACAATGGCATTAGTGTTGATTGCTAAGCAACCCACCCCCTCGGAGGCTGAAACACGGAGCCGAAAGCAACCAGGAGCATCCGTAAACAGCACTGTTTGCCTGGCCAGTGTTTTCTTGCCTGGGCCCTGCAGATTCCACAGCCCTCGTTACCAGTCCCTCCTCCTTCATTGAGAGTCTGCCACCACCTGCTTGCTAGGGGGGCCATCCTCAGTGAACCATGAATGGAATATTACCCTAGAATTTCTCAGCTGTACAGATGATTAGGGAATAATGGTTTTAGTTCATCCTATGTAATTGTTATCGTCTTAGAAATGTAGGGAAAAGATGAAAACATTGGTTGTGGGAGAGAATCTATTCTGATATTAAGATTCAGTCGAAGGAGACCACATGAGGCTCTTTAGCTAGTCCCAGCGGTTATGACTGGGAAGCTGCCTGAGCCTGAGATTCCAAAGCTTCTGTTCAGTGTCCCTTCAGCCAGCTGGCTCTCACCTGATAGGCAAACACCTGAGACAACCAACTTAAACTGAGGAAAAGTCTATCTGGTCTCATGGTCACAGATTTCAGTCCATAGGCAGGTGGACAACTGCTTTGAGCTGGCTGGTGAGAGTATCCTATGGCAATGTGGGGGGAGCCTGTGTCAGGGTAAAACTGATCACTTCCCCACCAGGAAGTAAAAGAGGTGGGAAGGGGCCTGCAGTTCCTTTCAAAGGCCTGCTCAAATTTCCCAAAGACCTCATTAAGTTTCCATCTCTTAAGGGTGTAGTAGCACTATGGAGGCCAAAGCCTTTGTTCATGAGGCTTTGGGGGAACACTTAAGATGCATATTGGCAGGGATTCATTTATAAAAAAGCAAATGAGCGATGGGCATAGAATGCATCTGCTCCTTAATCTCTATCATTCATTCATTTCATGAGGATTTCTTGTGAGAGTCCTGTGTAATAGGCATTGTGGTAAACATTTAAGGACTTAAAAGCCAAAAAAAAATTTTTTCTCTTACACAGCTGAGGGTCTGGTGGAGAAATAATTATGCAAATAACAATAACATAGACCTCAGAAGTGAAGTTTGAAAAGGAAGAGACGGTGCCATCATGTATTTTATCACAGCCATTGCAGGCATAGAAGGAGGTCAAGGCTAAGGGTAGGAGACCGTGTGAAGTGGGAGATGCTAAATTCATTGGCTGTGGGCATCAGAGGGTAGGTTAACCTGGCCCTGGTCGTGGAAGCAACAGCAGGAAGAGGAGGTGTGGGCTAGAGGCCTTCTAGGAATTTCCATTTTGCGAGTTTGGTGATTGGATGTGAATGTAAAGCAGACAGAGATGATTCTAGATTTCCAGCCTGGGCCCTTCGAAAGCTAATTGTATTATTTGCTTAGGTAGTGACTACTGGAATGGAAGAAGGTTTAGGAGCAAATGAATTTAGTTTGGAGCTGTCAGTTTGAAGGGTGGTTTTGAAGGGGTAGGAGTCTCTCAGATGTGTGACCCAGTCAGGGAATCAGACTGAGAGAAGAGCCCTGTGGGCTGTGGCAGGAGACCTACTTTTCCTGAAATACTCTTAGGACAGTGCCAAAGCAATGATGGCACCAGAAAGCCACATTAAGGGGTTTTCTTTTTTCTTTTGTAGCCATTACTAATTGTGACAGATTAGATGCATGAATATTTACTTCTCCACCCCCTTCCTTCTGGGGGCTGCTACCAGGTACTCATACATCTTCTCAAGTTCCCCTTCACGTGAGAGAGAAGACAGAACTAATTTTGTGTGTGGTTTATGCTGCAACAATTTGTCTGTTTCCTGAGGACACAGGGTGGGTCAGAAGCAGACAATGCAAATATCTCAAGGCAGATGCCAGACTGGGTGCCTGCGTCTCTTTCTCTGGGTCTGCTGATGCAGGAGTTCCTCCTACGCACATCTTCTGGGTCCTGCAGTCCTCTCTGTGCCCATGTCAGGGATGCCCAGCCTGTGCTGTCTGCTGTCTCCAAACGCTTCCTGCCATTTCCTTCCACTCTCCTTGGGTACCGAATCCCCTCTGTCTTAGCACATACAGAAAACCGTGTCTGTTGACCATTCCTCTTGGTAGTCAACAATCAAACTAAAATATTTATAATGTGTAGAAAAGCCCTAGAAAGACATTTTGGTCCCCATAGATGTCTCTCTTCACTTATTGAAACCTCAGGGTGGTATGAGGTATTACAGGGCTTTTGCACCAAGGACTGCTTACGTGAAGGAACATCTCCTACCTATCATCCGGCAAACCATTCCTCATTCAACAATTGTCTTAGCCTTCCTCTGCTGGAGATAACTGACAACTTCTAGGCTGCCTGAGCCAACGTACTGGAAATAGACCCAACTATGTCATTGTGGGTTTGTTGGGTCTCTCAGGGCTGGTGTTGGTTGTGTGTGGGAAGGAGTGGTAAGGAGTTAGAGCCCTCAAAGATGGCTGGTGGACCAAAGAGCCACGGAGCTTCACGGTGTGTCTGTGTTGATAGATCCTGGAGTCATTTCAGATCAGACTAAAGGGGCAGCAGGAGGGTGTGGCATTTGACAATCTAGGAGCCAGGAAGACCTTCTGGATATGAGCTCACATAGGACAGGAGTTATTCCCAGCTCCCCAGCGTGGTGTGAAGCTAATATATTAATTTGTTAAATGTTGGAAATTGAGCTATGACAACAACAGGCTGAATAAAGAAGGGATTATTTTGGGGAGGGGGATAAAAATCTAAGAGAAGGGTGAAAGGTTCTCAGAACCAGGGGTAGCTCATGAGCTCTGTAGAGCAGGTGTGTCTCTATGTAAATCGAATCCAGAAACTAAGCCACGCACTCCAAATCCAAAATATCAGGAAGTGTGTGCACACTTTCTCCTGTAGCCACTGTGGTCTTTCTTCCTGACATTTGAGATAACAAAGGTAATATTTTAGACAGGGTCTTATGTAACCCAGCATGGCCTGGAGATCACTCTATAGCTGAGCATGACCTTGAACTTCTGATCCTCCTACACCTGTACTTCCTGAATTCTGGAACAGAAGGCTTGCATGACCACATCAAGTTTATATGGTGCCCTGGATCAAACCCATGACTTTGGGCATGATAGTCAAGCACTCTACCAACTGAGTCAGGGTCCCATCACTGCAAACACATTTTAAACAGGCAATTAAATCAAGGCCTCTTGAAACCCAAGACATTAGTGGTGGCTTGAAGTCGTCTGTGGTTGGTTATGGATGTTCTTTGACTCTTGAAATGGAAAATCATGGACAAGTCAAGATGTCTGTGGGAACTCCAAAGTTTTCATCCTTTTGGATCTGCTTGTTTGGTAAACTGAGGCAACCGTCTGCTCTAGAATGCCCCTCCCCCCTCAGCAGTTCGTTCAGGTCTCACACGCTCTTGAGCTATGACTGACTGTCTGGACAAAGCAGCTGCCTCTTAGGAGGATGCCACAAGTGACTCTCATCTGGTTTGCACGGCTTCTCCAGGTGGAACCTGATCATCTCAACCTCTTATTGCTCCAGCCACTTTATAGGTTGCCTTGGGTTTCCGCCTCTAGTGCCTTCCTTGCTGCTGCTCTGTGAAAAGGCCTCTTGATTTATTAATCAATTAATCAGTGTATGCTGAGGAACTGCTCAGGGTAGTTAAACAGGGAAAACAAAATACTGGGGCCCATCACCCAGACAGATTGTGGTTAGGAACCAGCCTCCCACTGACGGTCTTCCTGCCCACCCTGGCTCCCCTGCGTTACCATCCCTGCACGCCGCTCAGTCCAGATGGATCTCTGCTCCATAAAAGCTGACAGCGCTTTTTTGAAGAGCATATTTTTTTTGGGGGGGGGTGTCCTAGAGGAGACAAGCTTCATCTGTTACTCACAATAACTGTTGAATTTTGCAAATTCTGCTAGGCCCAAAATACGCCTAGGTGGTTCTGCTCATACGTGCATGGACACGTATCCTATCCTGCTTTCCCCACAAATAAAGTCATGGATCTGGAAGGATATTAAGCAAGGACAGGGCACAGTGAGGAGAGGTTCAGTGCAATGGGTAAGATATCTAAGGTCATGCAGAACTCCAGGGACACAAGGAACAGAAGTGGGAAATGTTTGGGCACCCATTCACATGCCCGGAGCTATTTCTTTCCATAGTCCTGTTTCTGTGGAAGCTAAAGCAAAGTGAAGGAGAGCTAGCATCTTCATCACCCCCACTTGTCTTTTAGAGATGACCTTGGGGCATAAGCTATGGGATTGGGGGTTAAGAAATGGGCCTCACTACGTAGCCCAGGCTAGCCTGGAACTTCTAGCAACCCTTCTCAGCTCCCCTAGTGGTGGCAGGAGGCAGGTGCAGGTGTGACCCACTACACCTGGGTGAAGAGTTTTTTTTTTTTGATTTTTTTTTATGATTTATTTATCTTTTATTTTATGTGCATTGGTGTGAAGGTGTCAGGTCCCCTGGAATTGGATTTCAGACAGTTGTGAGCTGCCATGTGGGTGCTGGGAATTGAACCCGGGTCCTCTGGAAGAGCAGTCAGTGCTCTTAACCGCTGAGCTATTTCTCCAGCCCCGGGTGAAGAGTTTTTTGTGGTGGTTTTAGGTAAAGCCTGTGGAGGATATGGGGGAGCAGGTACAGAGGACAGCTCCTCATGGGGGCCAGTGAGGGATCCGAGGTGCCGGCAGAGGAGCATTGGCTGCTGGAACAGCCGGATCCTCCATCTAGAATCTACTTGGTTAGTGTTCTTCCCGATGGCACTGACTTGGCACACATGACGCTGAAGCCGAAGTTTAACAGGATAGACGCTCTGTTCCCAGTCACAAGTGGCACCTCTGTCCCTTGCCAGCTTTCTGCCACCCAGAATGGGGCACTCACCCCCACCATGCTGGGCTAGGGAGGGAGCAGGTTGTCCAGAATTCTTTGGTGGACACAGGAGAGTCTAAAATGCCCTCCTTTGACTGAGCAGCAGGGGTGCTTAGAGGTTGTGTTTTGTTTGGTATCTTTTAGATTTTCAGCCCTTATGCACGTGTCCACATTTGGGGCTCCTCCTGGCCAGGGTTCTTCCTGGTGGACGCTGCTCAAGCAGTCGAATCCTTGGGCTGTAGACATTTAAACTGGACTCCCCAGCATTGAGTGACGCCCTGTTCCTTTCTTCTGTTTGTGTGTCCTCCAGGACCCTGCGTTCGCTGCTGTGGTTCACGACAAACTCCAGGTCCCTAACGCCATCAGGAAGTCATGGAATGACCGAGACAACCGCTGTGACATTTGTGCCACACACCTGAACCAGCTAAAGCAGGAAGCCATCCAAATGGTGCTCGCCTTGGAGCAGGCAGCTGGCAGCGAGCACTATGATGCCTCTCCGGGCTCACCCCCTCCGATCTCCAGCATTCCTGCACTGGTGGGGTCCCGGCACATGGGTGGGCTCCAGCAACCCAGGGAGTGGGCCTTTGTGCCCGCCCCCTACGCCACCTCTACTTACACAGGCCTCGTCAACAAGCACAGCGGTAAACCCAACAGCCTTGGGGTCAGCAACGGCGCGGAAAAGAAGAGTGGATCCCCAACTCACCAGGCCAAAGTTAGCCTCCAGATGGCCACCAGCCCCAACAATGGGAACATCCTTAACTCAGTGGCCATTCAGGCTCACCAGTATCTGGATGGCACCTGGTCCCTTTCAAGAACCAATGGGGTTACCCTGTACCCCTACCAGGTAAGCACCTCTACAAGCAGAGAAATGCAGGGGTTCCCTCCTCAGATATCGAAATGAACGCACACTCCAGATCTCTGTCTAGAAGTTAAGAATCAAGGAAGCAGGTTGAGTGATTCTCCTTTCTCCTTCTGGGAGCTTCCATATAATCCCACAGAGTTCTCACCAAGGAGCTCCAGTCAGTCTGGCATGCTTTGAGGGAGAACCTGTCAGCTCCCAATACCTAACCTCTTCTTGCTTAGCTAATATTTCTGCCCCCACCCCTGAGGGATTTTAATGGTTTGGGCAGTGCCAAGTAATAGCCCCCAGCTTTACTGTGTGGTATAGTGAATAAGAGCAAAGGCCTGGAAATGCTCAGACTGGCCCAATACTCTAACCTGTACCCATGCTAGCAAAACAACTTAGCACAAAGGGATTGCCCTATCCCGGGCTCTCCATTTGGAATTGATAGAACAGTAGTAAGGATTAAATACAGATATTTATTAGATATAAAGTATATATCACTAAAAATTTAGATGAAAGTTTGTGTTGGCCTCCTGTTCCCATTGTCTGCACCTTCTAAAAGGAGTGGAGAACCTCTTGTACCTTGGCAGATCTTCACGTTTTTCTGTCTGAGACTCATCTTTATGTTGGACCTAATCACAGAAGCCTTCCTCCCTTGGTTTCCTCCTTTCTTCTTTTCCCTCTTTGGGTACCGAATTGAGCACTACCCTCAGGTCTCTTTATCTGAAAGTAAGAGAGCAGGTTTCTAATCTGAAAAAAATGTTGTGATCCAGACATGGTAGCACGTCCCAGCACTAGGAAGACATCTAGAGTTTCAGGCCAGCCTGGACTACAGAGAGAGTTCAGGGCCAGCCTGAGGTACATAGTGAAGCTCGTCTCAAAAACAACAAAACCCCCAAATAACCACAAACCAAACCAACCAAACCAAAATATAGGAAAAAATAATTTGTCTTGATTTTTCCTAGGGGAGCTTTCTATCAACTGAGGGTCAGAGTCTACACATGTCCTCTGTCCTCTGTGTTTGCTGTGTAGGGACCAGTACAGACTCTAGACTGTCACTGATGTGCAGGGGTGGCCATAGTCATGGGTGTTAGGAAGGTAACTGGTGTATCAGATAATCCTGAGCCTCCCAGGTCACTTCTCCTCTGTGCTGTGTCATATAGGGTGAGCGGCCTTCTCTTATCATCGAGGGACTTAGACTTCCTTCATCTAGTGTGTCCCCATCTTTCAGGGGCCTTAAGAGCCATCTATCAGATCTTCTGTAACCAGCCAAGAAGTGAGGGGTAGATGTGGAGGCTCCCACAGTGAATTTGAGGCTTATCCTGGGTCATACAGTGTTTCCATTCATGTTCTACTGTCAAGAATCCAGAGCTCCAGCCCCACTTCCCTGCAGGAGAAATGGAAAGCCAACATGTCTCTGTGCCCAGAAGAAAAACAAACCAAGTGAGGGTACACAGACCAGTATTGTGACATGAGGAAAAACATACAGGGAATCGTAAAATGAACTCAATGTGGCCGATAAACTTTGAGTACCTTACAGTTTCCCCAAATAATTTTATTTAACCCTGAAATGGGCCCGTAAGGGAAGGAGGAAATGGCTAGATCTTTGTATAGTCAAGGAGCATGATGCTTAGGAAAAGCGAATCACTTATGACCCACAGCCAATGATGGACCAACACTAGCTTTCCTGGGCCCTGAGCAATTCCCTGGCATTTCCCACCTGTGGCTTCCTGTGAGACCTAGAACTGCAAAGAAAATAATTCTTATTTTGACCTGAAGGATCTGAGCAATCATTTGACTTTTAGATGAAGTTCTGTGTGGTTTATCTACATATACCACATTATATCGTATAACTCCATATTTATATACTGTATAAATAGGATAAGGAACCAATAAGGAAGCCGTTAAGGAGACTGCATAGCCTAGTCTTGAAAGTCACTGCCTAGGCCTCTGTGTTACCTTTCTTTCTTTCTTTCTTTCTTTCTTTCTTTCTTTCTTTCTTTCTTTCTTCCTTCCTTCCTTCCTTCCTTCCTTCCTTCCTTCCTTTCTTTCTTTCTCTCTTTCTTTCCTTCTTTCATTTTTTAATTTTGTGTTTATGAATTTCTTGGCTGCATATATGTATGTGTACCAAGTATGTGCCTGGTGCCAGCCTAAGCCAGAAAAGGATGCCAGATCCCCTAGAACTAGAGCAACAGACTGATGTGAGCTGCCGTGGAAGTGTTGAGAAGGAACGTGGGGCCTCTGCAAGAGCAACAAGTGCTCTTAACCACTGAGCCACCTTCCCGGCCTCTGTGATAGCTTTCTCTCATTATAACAAGGGTAAGAAGTGGTGACATTGTGGAGGAGAAAGGCTTATTGCGCTTACATCTTTTGGTCAGCCGGCCTTGTGTTAGCTACACTCCTTACCTCTCTGACAGAACACCTGACTGAAAGTTTTAAGGGAGGAAGTCTTATTTTAGCCCCATTAGGGCAGGGAAAGTATGGAGGCAAGCAGCCCCATGATGGCATGCGGCTGAGACTCCTTCCCTCCTTGCATCTCCACAGAGCAGAAGCAGAGAGAGGACTCCTGGGGCTCACCTGGCTTTCTCTGTTATGTAACTATGTGCAAGGTTGGACTTGGCTCCTCAGTTCATCTCACCTGAAAGCAAGCCCACAGATATGCCCAGAGACATGCTTCTCATGGGTTCCTAAACCCAGCTGTGTTGACGATGGACTGACCATTGGAACCTCATAGCTTTTGGGCCCTGGGAAAGAAAAACTATGGATGACCTCATTGCTAGGAAGTAAGAGAGGAACCCAAAGCCTGCTCAAGAGCATGGCCCCAAAGACTGAAAGACTTCGCCATTAGGCCCTAACTCTGTAAAGGTCCTACCATCTCCCAGCCTTGTCGTTCTGGGCCAAGTCTTTATCATATAGGTCCCTGGGGAGCAATCAACACACGACTAGAGCTGTCAGGAGCAGAAAATGTCTTTATTATGGAATGGTATGCTTTTAAAAGATTGTTTATTATTTAAAAAACACACAGTACATTTTTACATTATAAGAAGTAAAACATATTTTTTAAAATAAAATGGAGATTATATGAAGTTTAACTGTGATTTTCCAAAGCCTACATCACATAGAAATAAGTTATTTAGTCATATTTTCTCCAAGAAATGCACCCACATTTTGTAACCTTGTGAAAATCCAGGGCTTTGACTTTCTTTGGTAGACTGGGCATATTTTCCATGCTGTTAAAATTTTTTTTCTTAAATATGTTCTTTGGGTCTAAAAGAGTAACTCACTGGAAGAACACTGGCTTGGCACCTACAAGGCCTCCTTTTTAATACTTAGCACTGCAGAAAGAAGTAAGATATGATGTCTGATGTGAGTGTGATATTCTGTAATGACGAATATTTACTCTATGAAGGCATTCTAATGGATGTAGCAAGCATCAGTGTTAGAGTTTAGCTTCTGTGAATATGGATCACGTGCCCAGTTGAGCAGTATTTTTACCATGTCTCCGATAGTGCTAGCTGTATACTCAACGTTACACAGACAAGTCCCGTTTCCCCTTCCACACTAGAAACCGGCAGAGCCAGTATCTGAACCTGAACGATACAATGGCCTCACCTGCTGCCTTAGAACTGACGACACAAGGGCAAAGAGTTAGGACCACAGCTTTAATGTAAAGAGAGTTTCTTGTACAAGAACAGCTGTTTTTTCAAAGCCCTTTGTCATAGAGTAGGCACTGTGTTGGGTGGGGCTGCCTCCTTGGGCTGGAAACCCAGGTCGCAAGGTCTTCACAGTGAGGGAGGGGCCAGGCACACTTCCCATGAGGTTGGCAGGTGAGTACCAAGGTGGAGTGATCCTTGGCCATTCTGAGACTGCGAGGAAGAACTTGAATCCAGCTCTCGTTGTGGCTTAAAATCAGATTCAAAGAGGATGGGTACAATTTCCCATCTTGCAATTATCCTGGATACATTTTATTGGCAACGCTAGAGCTGACCAACTCATGTATTTTTTTCCCTGAGTAATGATTAAAGGGACCAGAGGAAATCTCTCTGGGATAAAGAGATTTGGGGTCTGGCTATGAATCAGTATCCCTCCCGTTGTGACTATGTCACCCTGATGCCCTGGGGCGTGGGCTCCCAGTCTGGCAGACTGAGTGTCTCCTGTTAGGAACATCTCTCTGCAGTAAATATTCTGTAGTTCACGGTCTAGCCAGCTCGTCAGAGATGGTTCACTGCTCTGAAAGCCAGCTGCGCCTTCCCTGCTCACCCACACTCCCACTTCCCTCTGCGGAACAGATTTCCTCTGGCTTAGAGCCACAAGGGTTTCTTGAGCAGGGAAGCATCTAGAGTTTAATGAGTGTCCGGGGTATCCCTCCACTCCCAGGAACCTGAGCCCGGGGAGGTGTTATTGAAGGGGAGGCTGTCCTTCTGCACCTCAGATGCATAGGGAAGACAAAAGAGAGCAGGCGTCCAGCAGGGAGCCTGCGTCCTTTGTGAAGCTCCTGTCTCACTAGAGGGAAAGAAAAGAGTAATTTAGGAGGCATGGAGATTACCCGAGGAACGACAAACAAACTACAAATGTATTTCCTCGTGCAATATCTTTGAGAATTGATTTCCTAAGAGAAGAGGTGACCCCTTGCAAAGCCCGACTTCCTACTGTTGACTTCAGACACTCAGTGTAATGTAAATATGCATAAGTCAGGACCTGCTCACCAACCATCATTTGGCCCGGGAGTTTTGACACTAAACGGACATGCGTATACCAGTTCTCATACTCATCTACAGATGATCTCCTTTTGAATGTTAGCACTTTGGCCTGACTCACTCTCATGATGGTCAATGACCACAGGAAAGACTGTTAATCTCAGATTGCTGGCATTAGAATCCCCTTCTGTGGGTTGGCATCTGGCTTGGGCACCAAAGGGGAAGGGGGTCTGGTCCAGAGTATCATAAACTGTGATGTCACTAAGAGCACAGTTTTTAGATGGGTAAAAGGCTATTGAATTATTTATGTTTATGCCTCCCCCATAAACTCTGAGCAAAGAATGTGTTTGTGTATTTGGCTATGCACAGCACATTTCTCAAGGATGTGATATTCAGGGTGAACGTCCAAAGGAATGGGTGCATCTTATGAATGAGTGATGGATAATGTCTTGGTCAGAAGGGAGCTCCTCCGTAACTGCATCAGGAAACTTAAACAGTGCTTTGAGTTTGGCCATGCATTTTGTGCATTAGGCTAAGGAAGTCCCTGGGAGGAGTTCAAGTCCAGGTCAGGACTTGTGTTCCCTGTGTAGGACTTTGTGGACATGATGAAGGAACTTGAGATTGTCTGGAATTATCCAGCTGGATTTGGTGGGGTTGCAGGTATCCTGATAAGAGGGAGACAGGAGGAGCAGAACCAGCGGCAGGAGAGCAGGGAAGGTGCTACCCTTGGCCGTGGAGGAAGGGGCTACGGGTCGGGTCCTCGTCTGCCGAGGCAGATTTTCCTCAGAGCCTCTGAAGGAACCAGTTCTTCAGGTCTCTTTAGACTTCTCCAGAACATTAAGATAATGGATTAGTGTGGGTTTGTCCCAGCGACCTTCAGGAAGCACCTGAAGGCATTTGGTAGCTATCAACCTTGATAAGGGCAAGTGAGGTGAGGTTTACAGACCTGGGGATGATTAAGTGCGTGGGCTTTTCATCCCACCCAGGAACTACCTTACCCAGTGGCTTGGCCAGCGTGTTATCAAGTGGAGCTATTCATCTGGCTGCTTGTACTGCCCCGCCCCCACCCAGCTCCCATTGGTTTTCAGTTGTCTCAAGTTTCCCTATTGTTACAAAGGCATAATAACAACAAGCCGCAGCCACTCTCCGCTGGCATCCAGGGATGACCATTGTGTAAGCCTTTCAGAGTGTTGAAACTGCAGAAACCACTGCAGGCTGGGGGTGGGGAGCCTTGATCGGAATGCACAGAAGGATGCTTCTCTCTTTTCTGGCAGGCCTTTGGAACCACAAGTACAGGATCTCACGGGAATTCCCCAGAAAGTAATTCTTGCCTTTTCTGGTATCTCAAGAATCAAATGTATTTGAAAGTCCTTTGGGGATTGTAGACCTGAACATAAGGTTGACTCACATCAGTGGTTATTTAGGAAGCTGAAGACAGGCACTGGAGATCTGAAGCAGAGGAATGGACAGTTTGCTTCTTTGAAAACGGGGTTTTCAATTTTTGGCAACACACTAGAATTTCTTGAGAGATTTAAAAAAATTTTAAAAGTCTAGTTTACAACACAGTCTGATAAAATGAGAATATTTGAGGATGAGACCCAGGCCATCCTTTGGATTGTTGAGGTCAAGAACCCCAGCCTTGAGGCATGATTCATTTACCACGGGTCTAATAACGCCACAGTAGGTACCAGTGAATTTATGTAGGCAAGTAGCTCACTATGACAGAATGCCTGAGCCAAGCAGCTTAGAAGGAAGAGGGGCTAGCAGGTGTCTCACCTAGCCATACAAACACGAGAACTTGAGGTCTCTAGGACACAGGCAAAGTTGGATGTGGTAATACATGTCTGCAAGCCTGTTACAGTGACATGGGCACCGGAGACAGGAGATCCCCAAGCGTATGCAGACCCGCTAGCCTCGTGCTTATGGTGGCAAATAACAGACCCTGTCTCAAATAAGGTGGAAAATGAGGCCTAACACCCAAGACTGCCCTCTGACTTCTACATGTATGCCACGGGGAGAGAGAGAGGAGAGAGAGAGAGAGAGAGAGAGAGAGAGAGAGAGAGAGAGAGAGAGAGAGAGGATTATCAAATAAGTTCATTTTGGTTTTATGGCTTCAGAGTTTTCAGTCCCTGGTTGCTCAACCTTGTGGCCTTGCTGCCCTGGGTAATGGGGAGGAGTTTGTGGTGGTGGAAGCTGCTCACCTGGTGATGGCCAGGAAGCAAAGAACTGGAGAGGAAGACGCTGAGGTCCCAAGGTCATCCTCAAAGGTCTGTCCTCAGTGACTCAACTTCTTCTCACAAGGCTCCACCTCTTAAAGGTTCTGCCACCTCCCAGTAGTGCTAAGATGAGGTCCAAGCCTTTAGCAAATGACTTTGGGGAGAACGTTCTAGACCCTAAATGCATTGGAAATTGATAAACAGAGTAGTCTATTAGCTTTTTAGGGTTTTCATAACAAATCGTCATCAACTAGGCTGCTTAGAACACGCAGTGTTTTATCTCTTGGTTCCGGGGGCTTTGAGTCTGAGGCTAAGGGGGAGCAGAGGAAGTTTTCCTTGCCTCTTCTAGACCTCCTTGTGCTGTTTCTACCACCTGCTCGTTGCCAGATTTCACAAAGTCTCGTGTTCTATTTTCTCTCAACAGAGAAAGACACAAATATGCAGGGAAAGATTTATCAGCGGGGTTTCGAGCCCTCCTTAATCTAGTATGGTCGCATCTCAATCCTTAACTAATCATATCTACAAAGACTCCATTTCCAGATAACGTCACGTTCTGTGGTGCCAAGTGGACACGACCTTGGGGCAAGTTCTACGCCAAGGTTGATAGAGTGACAGACAGGTGACAAGGACATTGGGGTGAAGAAATGAAGTAGCCCTGGGATCTTTCCCTTCTGAAGGGAGCAGGCACAGGCAGGCACAGCCCGGTTCCCATTCTGTACATAGTAGAGAAACAAAGGAAACACAGGTAAAGCAGACAAAGCGACAAAACAGAGAGGGAGGGAAGTGACTTTGACACACCCACCTTCATGAACCAAGCAGCAGACACAATGGGCAACCACTGGGGGAAGGAAGGGTCCGTAGGAACACACTGGCCTCCTCCCCCAGTGGGAAAGGCTTCCAGGCTTTTGTGCTTACACAGCCCAGGTTAGGAGCAAACAGCAGGTGACAGTCCTGAGTTGAGAGTTTAACATGATAATCATGGAAGAGACCCCACTCTGTTTCCATTGGCCTGGCAGACACGCTGAGTTAACTTGCTTAGAACAATATGTAGTTTTTTTCTTCTTTAGAAATATTCCTAGACTCTGAAGGAGGCTGGAAATAATAAGGAAGATGCCGTGTCTTTCTCAGCACCTATGTGAGTGGCGGGGTGGCTGGGCTGGACCAATGGGCAGAGGTTGTTTTGACTTGTCTGCTCTGATCACAACTGAGCTGGGCTGGCTGGGGGGGGGGCAAAGCTGAGCATTGCTGCACCGTGGGGGCTGGGGGTAGGGGTGGGGGCTGTGATCAGAGGGAAGATTGCGGACATGCATCTAGGGTCTGCATCCTTTCTCCTCACAGCCCTCTTCTCAGCCCATCTCCGGTGGCAAAGTGGAAGACTGGACATGCATCCAGGGTCTGCATCCTTTCTTCGCCCAGCCCTCTTCCCAGCTCATCTCCAGTGGCAAAGTTTTCACTTCTTTATAGAAGTGATGCAGAGTTAAGATGTGTGCCATCCACAGGGAGCTGGCTAAGCGGGAGAAGTGCTGTGTGGTGCTCTGAGGGTTCTAGGCATCAGGGGCTGTCACTCAGTGAGTTAAGGATGAGAAGCTGGGTAGGGTCGTGCTGGGTTTACTGCTCACACACAGAAGCAAGCTCCTGTTTGCTGTGTGGCCTCTTTGGGGCCTCCTAATTGCTGAGCGCTTTGGCCGTCTGCTCTATAAAGCCACAGTTTTTCTGGAGGTGACATGTGGTGAGGTCCCTTGATGTGGCCCTGGGTGTTGAACCCAGTGGTCTCCATGACATTCCTGGAACCTGGAGTCCCATCTTCCTTCAGACTTGTCACATGCGGAGCTGAATGGCCCTTTCAGTAAAGAACTTCTGGTAGCTGTAGAAACAATACCCAAACCACAAAGCTACTATCAAAACCATAGCCCTCTCTGCACACAAACGAGCACGTTACATCTCAGATGACAATGTCACATTTTAAGTAGAAACTAACCAATTGTGACGTTGATGGACAAATTGATAAAATACTGGAAGACTCCTTGGCCAACTTTCTCCCATGTTTGGGGGCCTTTTTAAGGAGGGGGATACATATATAGACTTGAATCATTTGATCTCCACAGAATCATGGATTTAAAATAATCCAAAAGAGTAAACACACTATTATTTTGGGGCCAATTTTGAAAGAACTGGACATTCACATATGGTTTATGAATCTCATTGGAAATACACTTTTAGACGGAACACTTCAGGCCTGCCTTCTTGTTTTCCTAATTGATACACTGATTTTAATATCTTTGCTTTCTCACTCATTTACAATTTTATAAAATCTACATTTTTTACAGTATTCTATGATTTAGAGTTTTCAATAAATTGGAAAACATAGAGTTTCCTCATCACATAACCCACCCTGGACATTCAGCTAATTAATATCAAATTGTGATGGTACGTGCTAATAGACTTTAGCATGACAAATTAGCCTGACTCTGTCTTAGAAAGCTATTTGTTAGGATCCACTAATGAGTTATGTATTTCATATGCCTAAGTCACTCCCAGGGAGTAATTTGGGCGTTTAGGAAGTATATTAGGCACCGTTTTGGGGGTTGAGGAAGACTATCCAGCGTCTTAACTATAGCACCCTTGATCTCAAAGAGTTAACCCATCCTTTGCATAGCTTAGGTGAGAGGCTGGAAATGATGGAGGCGCTCTGTGGGGGAGGGGGAGCCTTAGGAAAAGCAGCCGGAACTGCAGTGATGGCTGTGGCATCATGAGTGCTTGTCTCATGACAGGTTCCGTCTGGGCCAACGTGATAACTGTCATCATCATCTCAGGGCTGGCCCCCACTGTGTGTCCAGCAAAGAAGAGCAGGGTGAAATGGAAAAACAGGCCCATTTTTCATGTTTACGTCCTCGCTCTGGTTACAGCAAATCTCACAGACACGCCCTTGCCAGGTACAATTGCAGGACCCCAGGTGTGTCAAGTGACCTGCCCACGGTTGCCTACCTAGGACTTGGGCATGGCAGAGGTGGGCTCAGATGCAGGTCGCCTATACTCTGTTTGCTCTTCTGCCCCTGTTCTGAAAGGGGGCCACTTCCTTGGGCTGACCACACGGGTGACCCATGCACACCCTGCTAGTAGGATTTCTCTCGGGTGATTCTGTGCAACTAGAATTTCCGAGGTTTTCCTTGTGCCAAACTGCACAAAGGTGTGGAAATCAATGCTTTGTCCTGCTTCTCCTTACTGCAAGGTGGGGAGCCTGGAGGGGATAAAGGGGGAGTCAGAGATGAACCCCAGAAATGAGAGGCCTTGTAAGCAATGCTGCCACCTAGTGAGATGAATGTCAGCTTCCCTGAGAGGTGGACTTGGTAGACTTTAATAGAATCATGTCCAAATGTTTCAGCTTCCTAAGAGCGAGAGGGAGCAGGTTCCTTCCCTCATTGGTAAGGAGATAAAGGTTTGTCAGGGTTTGTTTAAATTGTCTTCCCCAGCACATGTCTTTGGGAAAAGACGTTGTTGCTGGAACCTTCCGGGAGACAGCTCTGTTTAACCACAGTGGGGAAGGCAGTTGGATCAGTATGTACGCTTATCTATGATCTGAACAATATTGGTTGTGTTGCTTTTTTGCTAACATGTGTGTATATACACTATATTTGTGTGTGTGTATGTGTATATATATATATGTACATATATATAGCACATATATAATACAAATACACACATATTCCACGATTTATCATTTTAACTATTATGAAGAACACAATACTAACCCTATACCCTTCTCCCCAATCCTCAGCTGTTGTCATTCTACCTTGTCTCTCCAAATTTGCCTACCCTATGCATGTACCAATAAATGAACTCACATGGTATTGATTCCCTTGTGAATAGCTTATTTCACTCAGCATTTCCTCAGGGTTTGTTTGTGTTGAGTCAGATATCAGAATTGCCCTCTTAAACTCTTTGAAAGGGTTGTTACTACTTTTCCACATGGATGAGTGTTTGGGCTGCATGTGTGTCTATATACCATGTGTGGGTCTAGTACTCACAGAGGCCAGAAGGGGTCACTGGATACCCTGAAGCTAGAGTTACAGGTTGTGAGCCACTCTGTGGGTGCTGGGACTAGAACTTGGAACCTGGAAGAGTAAGCAGCAAGTACTCTTAATCACGGAGCCATTTCTCCAACCCCAGCAGTTCCTTCCTTTCAAAGGCTATGTAACATTCTGAGTATATACCACTTCTTGCTAATCCCTTCATTTATGAGCAGACACTGGGGTAGAATAGCTTCTGGTTCTATGACCAGTGCCTCTGTGAATACAAATGTACAGGTTTCTCGCAGACTCGCTTCCTATTCTATTGGGTATATATGGAGAATTACTGGCTCCTATGATAATCCATTTTTAATTTGTTGGGGGAGCTGTCACCTACCCCGGTGCCTCATAGTGTCCTCACCATCTTCCATTCCTGTCAGTGATACATACTGGTTTCAGTGTCACCTACATTTTCTAATACCTTTTCCTTTTAACTATTATTCGTGTGTGTGTGTGCGCGCGTGCATGCGCGCGTGCATGCACTTGTGCATGACTGTAGCTATGTGTGTATGGAGGATAAAGACTGATATTTTTCCCAAGACAATGTCTCACCCTGAACCCAAAGCTTGAAGTTCCGACAGAGTTCCTGGTAGCAAACCTAGGGACCCTCCTGTTTCTGTCTTCCCGGACCTGGGATTTCAGGGATAGGCCACTGCACCCAGCATTAATAAGCTTTTTCCTGACTGAGATATCTTCTCAGCCTCCTTTATCTTTTCTAATGGTGTCCATCCCAACAAGTTCAAGGTAGGAACTCCCTCCCAGTGACCAGTGCTCCTGAACTTCTTTTCACTGGCCTCTTGGCCATCTGTAAGATTTGGAGACTTGCCTGACTCAAAGTCTCAGTTTCTTTACCTATAGAGTGAGGTTAATAATATCAGTCTCCTAAGATTGTTGGGAAAATTTCAAATGAAAATGAGAAAAATCTACCTAGCTCTAGCTGCAGCTAAAGTCTCTCTATCCCTATGTTGTAGCTATACGCCAGGAGGACTTATGGGAAGTCACCAGCGCACCCCTGCAGAGCAGCAGCAGAGACGAGGAGCTTAGAAAACCGAAGCATTGCTCATCTGGCAGGCCCAAGCTGTTCTTCAGCAGTGGCCTTGTGGTTAGTCTCTGGGACGCGGGCTCTCTGCAGAGCCGCTCCAAGGCTTGGAGAGTCAGTCGTTGCCCACGTCAAAGGCAACTGTGGCTGTCTCAGACCTTTTGCGGAAGACAAGGGTTCTCCTCCAAAGACAGCCTGTGCTCTCTCATCTGAACAGCATGTTGATGGGATTGGGTACCGTAAGCATTAATTACTACTATCGGGATAGGGGCCCCCCTCTGTCCAGGCACCATTAGAAAACAAAATAAAGCAATGCTCCATCATGGTTAGTGACAAACTGGCAATTTGGAGGTGGCTGCTTCTTAATTGAGCCCATCAGGGGTATGAGAGACTGGCTCTGTAGTGAGAATCTTTGTGCACAATTAAGTTATGAGCAGAAAGATGGCTACTGGCGGTTTCTGAAGAAAATGAGGACAGCATGGTTGTACTAAGGTTAAAGGTCATTTAGAAGTCGCAGCATTGTGGACCAAAGGCTGAAGTTCTGCTTGAGGGAGGAGCTGATCCACGACTCTGATAAATGGCTCAAACTTGTCAAATGTTTCAGCTCTTGCACAGTCTTCCCTCTGAGAAAACCCTGGTGACAATAAAGAGAGCAAAGCTCCGAGTCTTACTGCTGTTGTCCTTTCTGCTGCTGATGTCACAACCCGGGGCAGCTTGCTCAGCTGCTGAGAGGTGAAGAGCTGTTCTGCCCCTGGCTCCGTCAGCCCATACAGGCATCTCTGACCCTCCAGCACTTGGCACTCCCAGCTCCTAGGCTCAGTTTCGTTCACTATCTCTCAACTTGGCAGCCATCTTTAGATATCATTAATGTAGCACCATAGTAATGAAGGGTTAGAATAAGAATTATAGCCGACACACATGTGCTCATCCTATGTAGCAGACACACTGTTCTGTAAGCTGTGTGCTGCATATGTGCATGACCTCCTGAGGCTTCACAGCTGGCCTAAGAGAGGGGAGAGTGAAGAGATGAACCGTGAGCTAACACAACGAAATGCCCCCTGCACAGGGGGTGCCACATTGCTAGACTCCCCAAACTTTTGTCAGTAAACATTTAACTGAGACCCTGTCTCAAATTAGGGAGGGGAAGAAAGGAGCTGCTGTTGCAGGCTCGTGGCAAAGGAACTCTGGGTTCTGTCCCCATCACCACACAGAGTGGGTGAGGAAGGGAGAGGGGGCACATTTCTACACTAACAATAATATAGGTTTCATGTTAGTTGTCAACTTGGTCCAGTCTCTGGTTTTCTTTGTTTTGTCTTGTTTTGTTTTTGTTTTTCTGGCTGAAAGAGTTGAGGAAGCTCTGTGCAGAATCACTCCTATTTAGCTGCCCAGCCCTTGGCCTTCATTCGCCTCCCTTCCTTGCTTTGCATTGACGCATGCAACCATGACAGCTGCAAAGACTACTGATCTAAGCTTGTAATGGCCCACACTCTCCCTCCACCCACCCCTATTGCTTGAATTCTCCGGACAGTTTATTTCTATCTCTGAAGATGAGTCAGTGATACGTAAAAGAATCCTCATTGAAAATCAGTTAATTCTCTTATTTATTAGGAACTTATATGAAAGATTTGGCCCAAAAGAAAATGGGAAATAAAGCAAGGTCCTTATTTAAACACTGCAAACCCCTTTCCTCTCCAAAGCAGTTGTAAAGTAAATGGAAAATGAGTGCAGCAATTGAGGGCCAACTGGTCTATGGTCAATAAATATTTCCCAAGGTAGGTAAGTTTCTAGTATAATCTCCTTGTAAACATTATAGACAAATTGTACTTGGCCCCAGACTAGGAAGCAAACCTGGGGCAAGGGTTCAAGGAGATGGAGATAAGAGCAGATCTGTAAACATGAGGAACCATCATGAGAATGGGATGTTGGGAGCTGGGAAAGATGCACAGGAGAAGGCAGAGGAACGAGTCACGGACATTCCCCTTAGTGTTGTGTGCAAGGCTCCTGGTCTCTAGGCAGTGTGAAGTAGCAGGTAGCTGTGCCTCGGGTGGGTTCAGAGGAGTATGCCGCTTGAGCAGACAGAGCCAGGGAAGAACTGATTGTGGATTTGGAAGGGATGATAGTCACACAGGCTTATGGGTACCATGAATATTTAAGAAGATGCTGGAGACTTTGAACATTGATGGCGTGAGGGATAAAGGATAAGAGAGCCAGGGACAATGCTGCTTGCCTGGTGTCTGCTGAGTGCCAAAAAAGCACTTGGTCATTCATAAATGCAGGGAAGACAAGGCAGCCCAAAGTGGTGGGTAAGAGCTCCCTTTCAGACATGTGAGAACATGTGAGCTCTTGCTTACTCTGGGATCCTCTGTTTCAGAAACATATGTGCCTGAGGTCTAGTAAGGAATGAAGCTTCCTTGTGTGGTGGAGAAGAGCACAGGTGAGCCTAGGCAAGCAAGAGAAAGCAGTAAAGATGGTTCTGGAATTCAGGTCTTCCTAGGTGGATAAGGAAGGCCCGGAAGAGCTCTGGAAGCTGTGTCCTGGATCTGGTTGTTCGGGGCACTGTCTTGTCCATCGCCTCACAGCAGAGCCAACACCTAGGTAATGCTGGTTTTCTCTGACTGTACCGCATAGTTTTGCACACCCATCTATCACTTAGCAAGCATCTGTTGAGCCAGTTACAGCGGGAACTGTCTTCAGACACTTGAGGTGAGCAAACACCACCTCAAGTGTGTTTGGCTGTGGGAAATCAGTGAGGGAAAAGGGAAATTCTGCATTTCTTCTGTGGTGTGTGTGTGTGTGTGTGTGTGTGTGTGTGTGTGTGTGTGTGTGGTGTGTTTGCACTCATGTGATATTTTAGGGATGGTAGAGTGATTTGTTTCTCCCAGTAGTGAACAGAGACTGTAACCTAGATACTGTTGGGCAATAGGGACATGGCAGCTTGTGTGCCCGAGTGTCAGGAATTCCTGCTGCCCTAAGTTGCTCCTGTGGAGAACTCTGACCCCTGATGGAGCGGTTCATGCTGCCCTCCCCGGCCCCACACTTGCAGTGTGTCATCAGTAAACACAGCAAAGGCCAGAGTGTCCTACTGACCTGGCTTCAAAATCCCACCTGCATTGTCTTCCTGGAAACAACCTCATTCTTAAAGCCATCTATTGACAAGCTAGGCAATGAACAACCTGGCCAGCTAACTGTGGTAAGCTCGCTGCTTACTTTGTCAATCTCTGATGCTGGGAGGAGGAAATGTGTTTTCTGAAGATGGTATTCAGCAGGTCCTTTCCTTCAGTATTTCACACCCACAAGATACCAGGTGTTCAGATCTGGGGACGCCAAGACGTGTCAGGCCGAGGCCCTGTCTCCAGGAGTCTTAGTTCTGGGATGTGGGCTCAGTGTCAATGGACAAAGCACAGCTGTTTTGTAGAGCTGCATATGGATTCCACCTTGCAATCTGGAAACTGTGCTTCTAACAGTGGTTGTCTGCAAGCCGTGTCTTGGGGGACTTTCTGGCTAGGAGCGGTATTCTCGAAAGAAGTCATCGCTGTCGTCTGGAGGCCATGGCAACCAGTCAGCTCGAAAGCTCTGCTCTGCCTCCTTTAGCTGCGTGCCAGTGTGACTGGATGGCCCTGGGAGCCGTGGGATTGGCAGGATAGCGGAGCATCAAGGGGAAGCTTTACGTCCGGTCTAATGTCCCCCTCCCATCTCTGGCCATCCACCCAGCACATGCCAGGAGTGCTCAGCTGTACCCACCAACCCTTATCTAATGTAGTTTTGGGTTGGAGGGCCAGTCTGTAACTCAAAGGTCCCAGGATTCCATGCCCTCCCCTTAAGTCATCAAAAAGTTGAGGTATTAGCTTTCTTCCAGTGTTTGTTTTTACTTATTTGTTTGTTTATTTTGTGTGTGTGCTTGCCTGAGCCCACTTCTGACTTGGGGTCCTCCTGCCATTGTCCTTGCTGTAGTTGTTTGGTGAGAGCCGGTCTCCTGGAGAGAGGCTCGCAGAGATGAACACAGCAGTGTTTTCCAAGCCGAAGACTTGCATAATCATTTTTAAAAATCTTGTATCAAGAATTTTTTTTGAATGAATAGCAGTTGGATAAATAGTTCACGGTGAAAATATGTTCGTCTGATGAAGAACGAGACTGAAGGGGAGCGGTGCACTTTTAATTGCTGAAGAAACAGCCGGCCACTTGAAATGCTTAGTCACATTGATGTCACAATCCTAATTTGCCCAGAGTTGCTCTTTTTCTCCCTTCATCTTGCACATATGATGCTGTTAGCATTTATCACCATGTTCGAAAAGTGCCAAGATACTGACTGCGATAATTAATCTGGCCCCATAGCTTTCCCCACAAACGGGAGCCAAACTATGCAGCTCCTTCCTTCCACATCTGCTTCCAGCTGTCCCCAGAGGGAAGGGAAGCTGAGTCACAGTGGCAAGACAACGCCTGTGGGGAGGTGGTGCTGGCTACCCGGCTATCCTGAGAGGGAGCTGATCTTGCAATTCAATTCTCCCAGGACTGAATTCCAATTAGGAATGCCACTCTGAGTCTGTGTATGTTGTGTGAGTAAAGACAGCCAACCAACAGGTTGTTTTTGAGCCTTGCACACACACAAGACATAATTTGAAAAGTCACTGTGGTTCAACAGAATGTCCGAGCCTCTGCCCATATGCCTGTCCCCATGATTGACTCTGGGACCATGAGTATTGGTGAAAAAATAAAAAGGACAGTGTTCTGGGGCTGGGAGTGTACCCTTTAAAGCCAGCATTGCAGCCAGTAAGTCACCTTCCTCCTCAGAGTGCCATTCTTTCTCCCTCTGATGCTTAATAATCTGTGAGCGTGTACCGGGCCCACTCACAGAAAAGCCCATCTTCGCACACACGCTTTCACATGTGCACACTACCACACGGGCCCCCAGCAGAGCAGGAGCGAGTCACAGAGTTAGTCCCCTTCATCTCCAGACTTGGCTGGCAGACAGCTGGAGCTTACAGGACGTCAGCCTAAAAATGACCTTAGATGGCAAGCTCATCTCGGATCTCCTGCACAGCTGTGCTACCCTATGCACAGCTGAGGCCGTGAACTGTGTCTTAGGAGAATCGTTGTTACTTGTGAAATTTGCCCTTGAAATATGTTTCTATTAGTGTTTAAAATTAAAGTTGTATGTGTTCAGAATTTAAAGTGACATCATTTGAGAAGTCTTGAGGTGCAAGACCTCCCCCCTCCCCGCCACCACCACCACTGGACATGCAATGGGCATTTCCTGCTTCCTCAAGATTCCTTAATATGTTCTCGGGTTGGCTCTTCTTGATTTGCTTAGATTTTGATTTCTCAAGAGGTTTATGATATCAAAGCTGTTGCCGTGGACTGGGGATGTGGCTCAGTGGTGGAGTCCTTGCCTAGCATATACAAGGCCCCATGTTACAGCCTCAGTAACACAAAACAAGCAACAGTAACAACAAACTCCCATACAGCCCCTCTGCTTTCCCAGACTATTTAGCCAGTGTTTGCCCCTTCGCTGTGTTGACGTTTGTCCTGATGCTGCAGAGGAAACAGAGGGTAAAGCTGCCGGCTTTTTTTTCTAAGCGTGAATCAAAGCAGCAATTATGCCAGTCAGGATATTATTCATCACACGGTTAGCATATACTCTTTAACATTTACCTATTTATTCTCTCTGTGTGTGTATCTGTATGTGTGTATATGTGTCCTAGTGTTCCGCATGTGTACATGCACACATATGACCCATGATGGGCATGTCAAGGTCAGAGGACAAATTGCAGAAATGGATCTTCTCATTCCATGCCATTGGTTCTGAGGAGGGGATTCATGTATTTAGGCTTGGCTTCAAGTGTCTTTACCCACTAAGTCATCTTGCTAGTTCTAGAATTATCTTTTTTTTGATTTTTTTTATTAATTAATTTATTTGTTTATAAAAAATTCCACTTCCTCCCCTCCTCCCCATACCTTCCCATTTTCCCCACTCCCTCTCCTCCCCCCCCCCCACTCCCACCCCTCCTTCCTCTCCAGTCCTAAGAGCTGTCGGGGTTTCCTGCCCTGTGGGAAGTTCAAGTTCCTCCCCTCTCCTTCCAGGTCTAGGAAGGTGAGCATCCAAACAGACTAGGATCCCAGAAAGCTAGTACATGCAGACAAAACAAGACCCAGTGCCATTGACAATGGCTTCTCAGTCAGCCCCCATGTCAGTCACATTTAGAGACTCCGGTTTGATCATAGAATTATCTTTTAAAAGCATGATTCCACTTAGTAATGCCCTTGATGAACGGATTGAGAGGATTAATTTTGCCCAACCTGGAAATACCCACCGCCATGCAGCATTTGGGCTGGCATGGGATGGGTGTCATAAGGAAAAGCACACATTGTTGTGATCTTTGTGAGAATCTTGTTCTTTTTCTTCCCACTGGAATACATTTTTGCCTGCAAGAATACTAGACAGACAAACTCTAATTGCTCAGAATTGGGGATTTTGAAGACATTGTCTCCCAATGGGATGAAAGGAATGAGTTGTATTGTAGAATATTTTAAGGAAAGCAATGGACAGGTCAATTGTAAAACTAGAGCTTTCAGTTGAAAGATCCAAGTTCAGAAACTTGATTTCACCACCTTGAGCCTGCAGAAGCTTCCCAACCTTAAAAGACTTCTCTGTGAAGATTCGAGGTGACAGTAACACATGTGACTTGCTGATGCCACACATGGAATGTGCCAGCCTCTGGAAGCTGCCTATAACCCAGCAAGTCAGTATTGTGCACATGGCCTGCGGGTTATATTACAGATTTTGTAATACAAGATTATTTGAAGTGCATGGGAATCGAATGACTTTCAGTACATTAGAATACCTAAAGTCTTTTTTTAAATCATTTATTTTTATTTGTGTGTATGTGTGGGTGCCTGCTTGTCTCTGTGTGCACCATGCATGTGCAGTGCCCTCAGAGGCTAGATGAGGGCATAGGAACTCGAGTTACAGGCAGTTGTGTGGTGCCTGATTGTGCGCTGGGAACTGAGGTTGGGTCCTTTCCAAGAGCAGCCAGTCCTCTTCACTGCTGAGCCGTCTCTCCCAACCCCAAATATGCAGTTTCTGGATCTAAGTCCAGATTGCTCATTTCGGTAAGCCTTTGAGAAGCAGCCACTTGTTGAACCTTAGTGTAACATCAAAGAGTATCAGCAATGATATTAAAGGCTATGAAGCTAGTTCCTCATTTTCCAACAGGTTTGCTGGATTTTCTTCACGCATTTCAAAGGAAATAACACATCTAAGTCACACAGCCATAAGCCATAAGCAGTACATCGAAGAAATGCATGCAGTTGTGAGCTAGGAAGGTGGAGCAGTCTGGGAAGAGCTTGACATGGGACATGACAACCTGGCTTTGATCCCCAGAATGCTGGAGTGGTGGTGTGCATTTGTAACCTCATCGCAGGAGGCAGAGACAGGGAGATCCCTGGGGATCTGTCTCATCTTTAGGGTAGGGAGTAGGGAACTCCTCACATTTACCTCCTCACCTCCACGCTGGGAACCTTAGAGTCAAGTGTACAAGTCAGTCACAGCAACAGCATGGAATTCTCCTTCTGTGTTCAGTTTCACCTCTCGTGCGCTCTTTTCCACTGTGCTTGTTTTACTGTATGCACCCCTCCAATAAAACCTCAAATTCCTCCAGGAGAGAAAGCAATACACAGACGATGAAATGAATGGTTCCAAATGATTGAAGGTAGACCAATCACATAACTAACCAGGGTTTAAAAATTGTGTAATTTGAGACATGGTTTTGGGGACTTTTAACTAGATAAGAGGAGACAGGAGATCCTCAGTGTTTGAGGCGGTGTCTGTCGTTTTTGAAGACACTGTAGAGAAGGTTCTATTGGAGACAAGTTCCCTGCCTTCAAATCCTGTCCCCTTCTAGTTTAAGAAGCAGTTTCTGGCTAACTGACAGAGGCTATTCTAGCAGAGCTCTCCAAAGTGGGCACTTTCCATCTCTGGAGGATCCTAACGTAGCCATACCTGAGACTCCTGCAGCGTGTGTGTGTGTGTGTGTGTGTGTGTGTGTGTGTGTGTGTGTTGGGGGGGAGGTTGTTGACCTTTGAGGTGTGAGCCTGCTTTCTTTCCATGATTTTCCTTACATGGAAGTTTCAGTGTTAAACTGAAGAACTTGGTTGCTCCAAAGTAAGCGGGATTTCTGGGCATTCGATGGAGGAAGGCAGTAAAAAAACGTGTTCCTGAACTAGCCCCCTTTCTGTGTGACCCAGCTGGTTCCGCTAGGTGCCTTGATCTTCTGTAAAACAAAGCTGGCTGTGGGTTGCCAAAGGGTAGGCCACAGGAGGTCACGGCACCTGAGGTCATTTCCTTTCGGAGGGTGCTATCTGCATTCCAGTTACTGTAAGGGTTGTTTTAACCATTGACAGAGACTCCTGGGTCTCCTTATGGAAATAAGAACAGAAGGCAGAACCCTGGGCTGCTCCTGGGTCCTATACCCTCACCTCTCTTCCCACGGAGTATCAAGAATGCAAGCTCTCCAGGGTGCAGTGAGTTAGTGAGGTGCCAGTCCCTGCCAGACCTTTTCTGTTAGAGCCCAGATCTTGCTATAGAAATTAGGCAGAGAGAACAGGATTATCTTGTGAGATCTTAAAGTGTGATTGGGAAGAATTTTTTCCATTATTTTGTCTTCTCCTTAGGAAAGTAAAAAATACATACACGTATGTACATCTACATAAATATACATACATAATTTTACCTCCTGGGAAAAACTTTTAACTTGCTTAAAAGTTACAAGGCCAGAAATGGCACAAAGGCTGCCCTTATTCCCTGCAGTTCCTTAGCTATCAGCTTTTTTCTTACTTTTTTTTTCTGAGTAAGAGGTAGACACCATGACCCTTTATACCTAAATACATCAGTGTGTACTTCTGGGGAATGATATTTTGTCGTATGTAGCCAGAATGTAGTCATTGGCTTTGGTAAAATTAGTAGCGAGACCTACATTTATGTAATGATCATTCAGTCGTGTTAGCCTTCTGGTTGTGATCAGCTGCAGTCAGTGTCTGCAGGTAGATCATCCACATTCCAGTTGTCTTCCGGCATCCTTCGTGACATTGCTTCCCTCCTCCATACAGCCTGCGTGTTAGGACCAGACTGCACTTAACTGCCCTGTGTTGTTTCGTTTAAAAGATTGTTCAGCAGTAACATTATCATAGCTATTGGCCATTTGAACAGCATACTCTGAGTTCTTAGACAGGGACACTTTTGATCATAGGACACATCTCGTTCACAGTCTGCATCTGCCTCTTGGTCCCTTGAAAGCTGAGGTTCTGTTTCCCGGAGCCCTAAGATCATCCCTATTCTGTGGAAAGTATTTTGTTACTGTTTTGTTGGCAATGCTTGGATTTGAACCCACAGCCTTGCTTGTGTTCAGACAAGCACTGTGCCATTGAACCATACCCCAGCATTTTTTTTGAGACAGGGTCTCATTCAGTAGCCTGGGTTGTTCTAGAACTTGGATCCTCCTGTCTCCACTTCCTGAGTGCTGGGATTTACAGACGTGCACCATCAAGCCCAGATCTGTTTGTATAATTTTTTTTTTTTTAATGTGTGAGGAGTTCGGGATTGCACATTTCTTCTGTGCGAGTGTTTATTTGATCCAAACCACAGAAGCATCAGCTCCCGTGAAATCTTTGTAACTCGTCTATTGCAAAACTGTCAGGACTTTCTTGAGTTCAGAAGAGGGAACAGGATTATTCTGAAAATCTTTGTTTTATATTGAGGCAATACATTCTTATGGATCTAGCCACAGATAGAAAATACTTTGTGTTTATTCAAGGCTCTGATCTCAGCATTTTTCTGCTTCTCACGAGTCAACGGCAGCATCTCATATGATAATTGAGCATTTCTATGCAGGCAGTGCTTTAGCTAGCTCAATAAAAGGGTCACTCAGCAGTTCTGGTCCCTGTCGTCCAGAGCAGCCTGCTTAATGTGCATCAATATGCCTTTTTAAATATAGTAGCACATAAATAAAAACACTTGCAAAACACGATGCACATTAGAATTATTGTGATGATTTTTCAGATGAATAGTGATGTTCAGGCAAAAGGAGCTGATTAGATTGCCAAAGGCTACCCGATAAAAGCCAGAGCCACAGAGTCAACTGCCCCTAACTTCACACCGCAGTCCCTCGCTTTCAAACCACCCTGACAGAATGGCTTCCTCAGTCTAAGGTGCAGAGGGGTGGTGGGAAAACGACACAAGATGACATTTTTCTGAAAAGGTTACAGAAATCCGTGGCGAATGTTCTTTGAAGAGAGAGTTAAATGTAAGAAAAAATAGGCTTTCATTCTGCAAGTGAAGTGTTTCTGTGGACGGGACGTGAGGGTGGGCAGCATTTGTAAGGCTGCAGGGGCCTGGGGTGCTGCTGGTCCAGGGTCAGAATGGTGACCCTTTCTAATCTCCTTCCGGTCTTTCGTGGCTCGCCTTACCTTTGCTTACTCAGCCCTGGTGAGAGAAGGCAGTAAACAAAGGGAGACTTTTAGAAAGACCTGTAATTTTAGTGATTTCTGGTTCCATAGTATTCTAAACTCACAGTTTTAACCTAATAGATATGCTCATAGAGTATAAAGTCATCAAATAGGGCCTGTGGTGAGGAACAGCTCCGTGGTAGAGGACTTGCCTAGCATTCTTACGAACTATAAATAGTGAAGTCTTTAAAAACTTTATTTTTACATGTATGAGTGTTTTACTTGCATGTGTGTATATGTGTAGCTACTAATATTCTCCATTCCCCTGGCTCTCCTGGACCAGTTTCTCTCCATTCACTGGATCCCGCTCACTAGTTCCTGCAGATACTTTGGAAATAACCATTCTAAGGCTTAATATTAATTACACACTCTTTGACTTATTAGCTCAGGCTTCTTATTAACTAACTCTTACATCTTAAATTAATCCATTTCTATTACTTTATATTTTACCATGAGGTTCATGGTTTGTTATCTCTTGCTTCTTGGGCAGCTACATGGCATCTCCCTGACTCCGCCTTCTTTCCTCCTCTATCTCTGCTTGGATTTCCTGCCTTGCTCTATTCTGCCCTGCCATAGGCTAAAGCAGCTTCTTTATTAATCAATGGTAATAAAACATATTCACAGCATACAGAGAGGAATCCCACATCATATATGTGCCATGTGTGTTCTTGGAGCTCACAGAGGTCAGAAGAGGTCATTAGATCCCTTGAAGCTGAAGTTATGATGCCTGTGAACCACCATTTGGGTGCTGAGGAACGAACTCAGGTCTTCTGTGAGTAGAGCAAAGACCTTCAGCTTCTAAGCCGTCTTTCCTATTCCACAAAGTCCTTTTTGTTTCATGAACTTTCCTTTGACTAGTTTAGGATTGTTTTAGGGCTCTGCTATCCAATATGGTATCCAACAACCACATGTGTTATTGACATTTGACGTGTGGCCGGCTAGTCAAAACTGCTTTGTGCTCTACGTGATAACTGCTTGTCAGGGTTCAAAGACATAGTCCCTGGAAAAGAATGCAGTAAGCTTTTTTGTCTGTTTGCTTGTTTTGTTTTTACATAATAATTATATATCAAATTTATATTGTATCCCTTGGGTGAGGGATAATGACATTGAAATTGATTTTGTTTCTTCTTTGGTACTTTTTAAATCTGGTTACTGTCCAAAGCAGCAGATGGGGCATGTGTTTGTGGTACCTCTGTCTTTCTGTGGGAAAGCTCCACTCTAGGATGAAAGAACATTTAGTGCAAAAGCAGGAGTTTGCACTGCACACTTTTGATTAAAGGCTGAACAGGACAGCCACTCACCCGTTTGAATGGTTGTTGGATGTGGGTTCTACTAAGGCCTCTTTAATCAAATTTATGTCAGTCTGCCCCAATGCCCTGGTTGGAAGGAGCGTTGAATCTTTTTGTCTGCTTAAATAATTTTCAAGACAACCTTATCCTCATTTCAAAAGTGACTTAACTTTTAAAAAGCTTTGGTGAAAAATGTTACATTTATATGGATGGGAAGTCTGAGTCACAGAGTTCTCAGAAGGCTAACGAATTGTGCCAATTATCCAGAAACTTCTGAGAGAACCTGTCTGGTCCCACGGAGAGGCATACAGGGGGACTTAAGGGCCCTTACAAGTCTCAGACCAGCCATCTGCCTCTGTGTTCACACCTTCCTTCCAATAAATGAAACCATTGGGGAAGGTAAAATATTTATTCCTAAGTGTCTATAACTGAATTTATGGATATATCTTGCTGGATATTATTGCCTGTGTAAACCCATGTAACTGTGCACGTAAAACATGTTTTTATTAGTTCCTACATAAAATTTTTATGATAATGGTGAACAAAGGAGCAATTTAGTTTAGCAGAGTTTGCTCTTATTACTCCAGCTTCCCATAGACGAGCTACAGTGCAAACAGCCGCAGTCTGCAGGGGAGAGGACGGGGCTCACAAGGTTCATGCTCCTGGCAGTGGGCTAGGAAGGTGGGGGGCTCCCAGAAGCCCCTTGGGTCTCCAAAGGGCGAGGCTGGAGAGGGTAGTCATTCATCACAGGTTGTTGTTGGGTAGCTCCACTCCTCCTTGGGAACTGGGCAGCATTCAGATTTGGTCTCTGAAAAGGTTTCATAACTGCTATTGAAAGAACTCCCACATACTGTATTTCAACCGGAGAATTGCAGAGAGAAAGGGGTTCAAGTGGCTTTTTGTGGGTCATCTCCCACTCTGGGATTTAAACAAAGCTCGCACAGAACAAAGTTCCTTTAACCCGGTGCCTTCATCTCACTCCCTGTCTGCAGGGTTTGGCAGGCTCTCTGCATGGAGAGCCCACGCCTCTCATTCCCACTGCTGCCTTTTCATGTTTGACCCTCGAATGTGGCAAAGGATCCCTGTGGTGACCTGGATCAGAGGGAAATTCCTCTAGAACTTGAAAATAAAGCATCTTACGTAAACACAGTCCGATCCTTCTTAATGACTAGTTGAAAATTGCTAGTCCGTAATCTCAAGCAAACGCAATTCCTGCACCAGCATTTAGGGACAGGATTCGGCATGTGGAAATGGACTTGGTAATAGCAAGATGTATTTTAAGTTGCATTAACTTGGAAAGGAAAGACAAAGGGTTATTGTAGGCTTATAACACTGAAGGCTATCCTAGAAATCGGCTGGGAAACTGGGCCAGCATGATACACGGAGTTCATTCTGGGCTGAGGTCCTTTCGGAACCATTAACTGAAGGACAACTCAATCGTTAGGGACCTGTGATGGTCTAGATTCTAGAACTTCTTAAACCTTGGAAGACTCATGGTTGAAGTCTGAAGATGGAGCTTAGTTAGTAGAGTGCTTTTCTAGAATATACAGATGTGTGCTCAGTCCCCAGCATCATATAACACAGGTACGGTGGCATGCATGTGTAATTCAAGCATGTGGGAGGTAGAAGCCAAATGACCAGAGATTCAGGGTCATCCTTGGTTACATAGTGAGTTCAAGGCTGGTCTGAGATACCTGAGTTTGATCCCTAGAACCGCCATGAAAGTGAAACCATCCTAGGAGGTATACATTTGAAATCCCAGTGCTGGGCAGGCAGAGATAAACAGATCCCTGGGACTTGCCTGCCTGCCAGTCTCACTTACGTGGCAAGCTCCAGGCCATGAGAGACCCTATCGCAAACAAACATGCAAACAAACACGCAAAAGCAAAGTGGATGGCTCATGAGAAATGACAACTAAGATTGTTCTCTGATCCCACATGTGTGTGCCTAGCCCTCGTGTACA